>NW_006795797.1:809019-883490 GCF_000442215.2 Lipotes vexillifer | reverse complement strand
GTGAGCCATGGCCGCTGAGCCTGCGCATCCGGAGCCTGTGCTCTGCAACGGGAGAGGCCACAACAGTGAGAGGCCCGCGTACCGCAAAAAAAGAAAAAAAAAAAAAGTCTAATATTCTTGACGACACACTAAACAATATGGTATAAAATGGATTTGAGGCACGAGGTAGATGGCCCTCCCCCAGGGTAAAGCAATTGGAGATTCGTTCCCTGTGGACTGTTACTCCAAGATGAGAATAGCAGGACAATTGAGAGAGGAGGCTGGGCCCTGCCCAGATAGATCATAAGAGACCACATATTTCTCATTCTTGAAGTCAGGAGACCTCCCTGAATACACATGTGCAGAAAGGCTCCTTGTAGGTCAAAAAGTGAGGGGGCGCCACAAGGAGTGAGGGGGCATCACTCCATAGTAAATGATGCCAGCTACCCATTGGCCTCTTAGGTGGAATCCATCTTGGCTAAGAGATGCGTACTCATACATTGGAGGATCCTGAGACATACGAAATCCAGACCCTGAACTAGGCAAATCAAAATGATTGGCCAAAGAAACCCGGAAGAAATGCCCCATATAAGTGATTTAAACTGCCACGAGGGCGGGACTCTCTGAGTTCGCCTGTGTGTCTATCCACATGTACTCTACTCTTTTTTCTCCTAATAAACACTTTGTTTCACTACTTTCCGTCTTTGTGGGAATTCTTTTCTGCAAAGCCGAAGGGCCAGGGCCTTGTCACTGACCGCTGGTCTAGTGGTTAGGATTTGGTGCTCTCAGTACTGCAACCCAACCTCAATCTCTGGCCGGGAACAGAAACCCTGCCTCAAGCTGCTGTAGGCCAAGGCCACCCGAGATCAGATATATTTATATTTCTTAACTGATACCAGGGAAAAAAAAAAACAAACAATGTCTATTTTATATGTGATATTCATGGTTAAAAATTCTGAATATATGAGAAACCATTGCAATTCTTGTTCTCCACACACCTAAGTCCTACATTCAAGTCTATTAAAAAGCAATGAGGTGATGTATAGTGTGCCCTCAAAGCTTTCAGACTGAATAATATCCAGTTTTTCTGGTGTTCAACACACTTCCTACTGATAATGATAATGATGAATTCCCATGCAGACTTCTTCAGATATTAGGAAAATGGTTTCCTTTAACTCATATTAGATACTCAAGTTTTACCTCAGTTAGCTGTCTTTGAAAAATATCCCTTAAGAGCCAAAAATATTATTTCACTTAAACAACTGTAGTTATTTTGAAAACAACACACCATGTTCAGGAAGTACAAAGTGAAATAAATAAATGTGCTCCTTGAAGATCTGGGCTTTATGTTAGGCAGGGAAATACTAACATGACCTAAATTAGAGCCATATCTCAATTTTATGTGCACCTGATTTTGTATCCACAGTAAATTCTTTGAAAAATTTCTATCCACACTACCAGCAAAAATACTCCAGACTGAGAGCTTGCCATAAAGTGAAAGTCTTTGGGAAGTTGAGTAAAGATGTGATGAATAAAATAAGTTGTGTCTAGTAGTGACAACATATAATAAAGATTACAAATTAATAATTGTAATCAATGTATCAAACAACTAGTCGTTCAGGTTCGTTATTTTCCTCAGTGAGGTATAAGCCACACAGAGATCCTATATGACTGCCAATCTTATAATTTATTTTTGTCCTTTCTTTTCCATTCCCACTGAAGTGACCTTAAGATTCTTAACACTTTCACACTCAAAATACTACCATAAAGATCTAATTATTCATGCTGTCTCTCTATTCACATTCATCTTGTATGCTGCTGTCAGATTTTAAAGCATATGACGTTATTCATCCCATTTATTTACCTAAAAATATGTTGATTGAATATTTACTAAGTCTCAGGCACTATGTGAAACACACAGGTACACTGGTGAAAAAAAAAAAACAATTCTGCTACTTTTAATGTTCTAACAGTCCCAACATGAAAATCTGATTTTAAAACACATACTTAATCAATCAATTAATTTCTAAACTCTGCTACTTACTGTTTATGAGATATATTTATTTGAATATTGCCCATTAGGAGATATAAACTAGAATACTTTTCCAATAATATTAATTAGAGGATTAAAAAGATAGTGAAAATTGCTTGTCATGTAGAAGTGCTCAAAAGATTTTAGTTGACTTCTGGGTAAATCTTCAGGTATAATCAGAGGTTATAGTATTTTTTTTAACTTATTTCTCAATAGAACCGATATATGAATTTATTGTGAACCACTATATAGGAGATAAAATAATCGTTTTGTCTTTAGTATTTTTTCTTAAGCATTTAAGAAAATGAATCACTTTTTAAAACCCAGACTATTTCGGTCATAACCAGAGCAAAAGTTAAAGTGCAAAAGAACGAAGACATCTTTTTTTAAAGACCGTGTGTATTTTTCAAGGTCCTAGGCAAGGTTTAAGAAAGAATACCATTTTATTATTGATTTAAACAAATCCTTAAAAAGAGACACAAAGTAAACCCAAAAGGATAAGTCCAACAATAAGAGAGCCTCAGGAAGCAACTGGCAGATGTTTCAGTGCAGCAGAATCTGTATTTGCTCATTAAATGTCAGCTCATTTCCATGAACTCCAAAATAACTAATAAGGCATATGTATTTACTTATTAAATTTGCCCACAAATATACCAAACCTGGTCCTTGAATACATATAAAGCATTATGAAAAATAAAATCCAAAATAAGATATATAGACAGATTTTTCCTTTGTTAGGAGCTTGCAATAGAGTGAGAAATCTTACTGAGAAAGAGAATTAGGATAGTGGGTCTCTATTGTGAAAGATCACAGAAAGCCACAAAATAATGTTGAATGAAGAAGCTTTTATGGAGGATAAGTTAGACATCAGGAATATGATGAGGCCTATATGCATTGTCTTCTGTGTTCCTGAATTAAATTATTAAGGGAATGATGGTATGGATGAATAGTGAACAGAGATCAGGTTATTTATTCAGACTGTTCATGGACACACTTGAAGTAAATAGTGTGAGTTTCAGTTTATAAAGGTTCAAAACAGGAAAAAAAAAACATCATTTTTGGGATCACTAGATGGGCACAGTGATAGTCAAGCTAACAGAAAATACATGATTATGACCATACTCCAGATGGTGGGTTTGGTTACATTTTGTAAAGCTGAAAATACCAAATGTTAAATTAGCAAGGATGTGGAGCAAATGAAATTCTTATATACTGGTGTTGAGAATGAAAATAGGTACAATTATTTTGGAAAACTTTCAAATTCTGCTGTAAGAACGTAAAGAATTAACTATGTTATAAGATCTAGTAATTCCCCTCCTAGGTATATATCCAATAGCAATGAATACCAGTGAATTTCAAGGACATGCACAAAATGTTCACAGTAGCATTACTCATGTATCGATATTTATTTTATGTTATTTTTGGTCAGTGAACTGTTTGCTAGTTTAATGCAGATTGTTATGGTTACCTTTATTTCATTCTTTCCCACTAATGTGTCAAATTCTATGTAAATATATATCTATATTATAATTTTCATATAAACATATATACTAATATACCACTATATATTGTATATATTGTAATATATGTAATAGTATACAATATATATTTTTGTATGCAATTGTGTACAATATATGTTATAAATATAATATATAGCTAACATATGCATATATCAGTTTATTTGCCTATTTTCCTCTTAGTGAGTTTTTAGGTTGTTTGCAGGTTTTTGCAGTTATAATGAAATAAACAAAGTATATTCATGTACAAGACAGTTTGTAAAATTGTTGGGTTTTATGGTCTGCACTTTACAGATATTGCCATATTACTCTCCAAAAGTGTTTGTGCCAGTATTCATGCAACCATTTTATAGATCTTCCTGATTTAAAATCTATTACAGTTTAGTAAAAGTTGTGGTAATAGTGTTTTTTCTTTCCTTGCCAGGATCACTAGAGAGATTTGAAATCTCTTGATGTTTTCTTGTTGTTATTATTTGAGTTTTCTCTTCTGTGATATGCTTATGCATATGTTTTGCCCAAATTTTTGTTGGATTCTTTTTTTTAATCTATATATTTGATCAGTTTATATATTCCCAATATTGATTCATTTCTATCATATGTATTGTAAATATATTTATGTTGAGTCATAGTTTGTCATATACTTTTAACATGTCTTTAGTGGCAAACTTTTATATCATTATCATTTTAAAATTATCAACTTGATTATCAGAGCTGCTTTGTTGCAAAAAAACAGGTAGAACTATTTACAGCTTTCTATGTGAATTACATAGTTCATTTAGAACTTTATTAATGTTTTACAGTTCTCTTTACAAAAGATGTGCATATTTTTCATTGGATTTATTAATTACTTTATATTAGTATTGTTTGTATAAATAGTATCTTAATATTTGATAACGTTGCTGTAATATAGGTATGTACGTTTTATTTTTTATTGCTCATGTAACTACTAGCCACCTTACTAAACTCTCTTTTTAATTCTAATAATGGATCTGAAGGACCAGTTGGGTATTTTTCTATGGAGTTGTCATACAATGTTACCTATAAGTAAAATATAACAGAGAGTAGTCTATCCATTTGAATGAATTCCAAAAATACATCATTAAGGAAAATAGCACATTTGAAGAAAATAGATATAATGTGGTGCCACTATATAATGTTTTACAACATACAAAACAACAATCTGTGGAAAATCGGCATCAAGGACATTAAAAAAATACATATACTTTTAACTCCTTGTAATTTGTATTGTCTTACTTGATGATTAGATGAACACAGACATTTCTCATTCTTTGATTTTAACAAAGTACCTCTAATATTATACCATTGATTTTAATGTTTGTTGCAGATTTTTATAGGTATCTCTTGCCATATTAAGAATGTTCTTTTCTATTACTAGTTTGGTAAGTACTTATAATATGAATGTAAATTGAGTTTTATCAAAGAATGTTATAGTTTCTGTTAAGATGATCATATGGTGTATTTTTTTATAATGTATTGTATGAATTATCTTAATTTAACTTGCAAAATGAAGCCATAATTGTATTCTAAGATAATATCACCTTGATCCTTTTCAAAATGCATGGGTATTTTGATCTAAATTTTATGTTTGGAATGATCGTATCTATGTTCCTAAGTGATATTGGCTTGCAGTATTAATTTTTATACTGCCCTAGTTTGTTTTGGATATCAAGGTTATATGGGCCTCAGAAAATGGACTCCTCATTTTATATTATTTAGAAAGACTTAGGTAAGACTGAAATTCTATTTTCCATGAAAGTTTGGCAGAAATCATCTGTGAAATTATACAGGTTTGACAGAACAATTTGTGGTTGGATTTTTAAGTACTACCAAGGTAATTTTTTTAAATGGCTATTAAGTTATTCAGATTTTATATTCCTTTTGTGTCATCTTGATAGATTTTAGTTTTTAAAAAATCTACTTCATCTTATTTTGCCAATTTATTGGCATAACATTATTCAAATTATATGCATAATTATTTTAATATTGGCACTAAAAGTTACATTTTCCATTTTTATCTTAATGTTATGTATTTGTACCTTCTGTTTTTTTCTTGATTAACTTCAGCAGTGGTTCATCTATTTTACTAATTGTTTTACAAGTAAACCTCAGAAAGTTCTCTACTGTTTTTGTTTTCCTAATTTTAAAGTGTAATATTAACTGTAGTCTACATGTTGTGGTTTATTAAATGAATTAATAAAAATAAAAGTGGTACCTGGCAGATAGTAACAGCTTTATAAATGCTAGTTACTATTAGTTATTATTTTTAGTATTGTTATTCAATATATTTTTATTGAATAACATTATTACTCACATATTACTTTAGGCTTTTATCTTTATCATTCTTTGTATTTAAAAATTTTTTTAATCTATTTTTATTGCTCATTTATCATCTTAACTTAATTTTGGGGCTTTGATCTTCTAATAGAAATATATAGCTATACACTTACCATTACTTGTCAAATAAGCTTCATCTCATTAGTTTCTAGATACCATTTTCATTTTTGTATAGCTCTGAATATTTTATTATTTCAAATATGATTTTCTTTGAATTTAGGTTTATTTGAGGTATTTTTTAAATTTCCAAATTTTAGCTTTTTCTTTTAGTTTTCATAATAATTTTATACTTTTTAAATCAATAATTCCAATAAATGCTCTCACCAGCAGTCAAGTTTCTCTGAGGAATATTCCTAGCCTTGTTTCAGGATATATTCCTCTGGAAAGGTTTTGTATTACTTCTGCCAGAGTCCCTAGATTACTAACAATTTATGACCATTTTAGTTTCAATTCTCAGCTTGAATCATCACAAATAGTGTAAATTCATTCTCAAGACCTCTTTGAGGAGATTATTAAAAAAAAAAAAACTTTAACGGAAAGATTTTTATAATCTCCCTTTGCTGGGGGAAAGGCTTTATTTTAAATTCTATTCTTGTTTCTGTTACTTTTTATTGGAGTACGGTTGATTTACAATGTTGTGTTATTTTCTGCTGTACAGCAAATTGAATCAGTTAAAGGTTTATATATATCCACTCTTTTTTAGATTTCCTTCCCGTTTAGGTCACCACAGAGCATTGAATAGAGTTCCCTGTGCTATACAGCAGGTTCTCATTAGTTATCTGTTTTATACATAGTATTGTATGTATGTCAATCCCAATCTCCCAATTCCGCCCCCCTTACCCCCTTGATAACATTAAGTTTGTTTTCTACATCTGTGACTCTATTTCTGCTTTGCAAATATGAATTTAAATTTTATTCTTTAGTTTGCTTTTCACTGAATATGCAGCTTCCATGATCTTGGCTTTACTTGGGAGCTGCAGTTCAGCCTTCCTCCTAGCTCAGGGCAAAATTCTGACTCAAAACAGACAGTAAACCCACGTCTCTATAGTTTCTTCATTTCCTGGAATAAGTGGAAGTCCTTGGACAACTACAGAATCAACCCTTTAGAATCAAATTAACATTCTGGGTTCCATTTCCATCTCCCTCTTTTATTTTGATGGGATTAGTGCCTTTATAATAGAGGCTCCAGAGAGGTCCGTTGCCCTTTTAGCCATGTAAGACATTGGTGGTCAATAAGAAGCTGGCCCTTACCAGACTTGTGCCATGATTTTGGATTTCCCAGCCTCCAGAACTGAGAAAAATGAATGCTTGTTCTTCAAGCCACTAAGCTTGTGGTACTTCGGTTATAGCAGCCCAAATGGACTAAGACAGTCCTTGTGTACTTCCCTTACTTTTTTGTGAATATAGCTATGTTCTTAAAAGTCTATTGGTTATATTTTACCCATTTTCATAGGGTTAATTTTTACCTGGGGGATATTTCAGAGTATTCACTAGCCATTAAGAGAAGTGAAAGACATTGTATGGTTCATGATGCACAGATATTTCTGAAAATCCAGTTTCTGACCCTATATCCTCATTCATTTTAACCTCAATTCTAAGGAACATCACAGATCTAACTCCTCCCACCTTTATATGCTGGCCAGCTATCTTGGCTTTTATTTTGATTTCTTTCTGTTCTCTTCAATTTCCTAGTGATTTCAGCTTGACAAGCCGGGCACCATGTCTTAAAGAGCCCCTTCTCTGTTTCCTCCGTAGTGTCTACCTAGCATGATGTCTTAACTAAAGTTTAACTCTCAAGACATCTTAATTGAAAATTATACCCACGGGTTCAGCTGAAATAGGACAATGTGTATTATTATAAAAGGTTATTAGGTGAATTAGATTAACTATTTTTAATATAACTAGTGTGTGTACATTCACAGTACCAAAATTAGACCCTATGTGCCATATGGAGACCATTTTCTCTTTAGATTAATCCTCTTTTTTGTGATATTACTTTCTATTCATATTCTACATTTCTTGACTACTTTTTGAGTTACATTGCTGTCTTAGTCCATTCAGTCTGCTTATAAAAAAACTACCAAGACTGGGTGGCATATAAAAGACAGAAATTTTTTTCTCATGGCCTGGGAGGCTGGGAAGTCCAAAATTAAGGTGTTGGAAAAAGGGGTGAGGGAGCTGTCTGGGGTCTTTTTTATTTATTTATTTTTTTTTTTGCGGTATGCGGGCCTCTCACTGTTGTGGCCTCTCCCGTTGTGCAGCACAGGCTCCGAACACGCAGGCTCAGCAGCCTAGCCACTCCGCGACATGTGGGATCTTCCCAGACTGGGGCACGAACCTGTGTCCCCTGCATCGGCAGGTGGACTCTCAACCACTTCGCCACCAGGGAAGCCCTGGGGTCTCTTTTATAAGGATGCTAATCCCATTTATGTGGGCTGCGCCCTCATGACCAAACCACCTCCCAAAGGTTTCACTACAAATAACATCACATTGGGCATTAAGTTTCAACATATGAATTTTGGTAGAACACAAACATTCAGTCTATAGTAAGGACAATATCACTAGCTCTCTTCAAGTTTAAACATTAATAATGTTGTTAAGTGACTAGAAGGTACTACATGGTTTTAAAGAATTTTTTTTCAATGAACGCTCTGGTTGGGGGAGGGACATTTTGAGTTAAATGAAGAGACATTGGAAATAGCAAACAAATAACCACTGTTATTTTTCACAAATGTGCTGGCCTGACAGGTTGTTTAATATAAACAGAATAATGCATGTCTTGACATTTTCAAATTGTCTGGGAACTTTTAGAACTGAATACTTCATCATGCCTTTAGTTCTTCAGTGTTCTTTTCAGAAAATTATTCCTGCCTGAAATAAATGTATGACATTAGATTTTCTCCTAAGAAGACCACAAACAAATCTACCTTTTAAAGAAGCATTTCCAATGTTCAAATCAGATAGAAATTTCAGGCAGACCTGAGAATATACATTTATACTTATACCAATTTAACTTTCATATGTATCAGATAATTGCTTTGATAAGGTGGGAAGGAAGGTTAACTAAATTTTGAAGGGGATGGAAAAAAGTTTTATTTTTAACAATCTCCTTGCTCCTTTCTGATGTTCAGTTTCACAAAAGCACGTGCATCAGATATACAGAGGAGCCCTACCTTAGGAAACCAAATAAATTTGCTTACTGAAAAAAAAAAAGAAAAACAGTTTTTAAAAGCCTGAATAGTGTTTGGTTTAATGTTTTAGGAAAGTATTCAACATAGGCACAATTATCAATTAATACAGGAATTTAAATTGAGTAATTAAACACACACACACAAAATCATTTTAAAATAATCATTTGTTTCATTCCATCTGATAGTCTCTGATGGCATCCATAGCATCTGCAACAGTTAGAGGTTTAATTTCTCACCAGTTCAGTTACATTATGTTAGCTGGCCAGCTGTTTAAGGATGATGAAAATATATTCATGGTATCATCACAGCAGTAGCTCTTATCTTTGATTTTTATGTTATGAATAATTAACAGGTGCTTTCTGGAAATAGGTTTGGGACAGTTAAATTCTTAGTCATCCCTGGCTGTTGGTGCTAAAGGAAATATTAATGGTGAATAAGGCAAAATCAAATATTGAGTTTTTATTCCCCTACTTCTGTCCAAAAGATAAGTCCAGGCTTCATGTATTTAACAAAATTCTAGCATGACCATAAGCTCAAATATCACACAGTGACCTACTTTTAAAGTGTAGGAGATTCGTCTGAACACGTTTTCTATACCTTTCGTCTATGTAGCACTGACTTAGCACTTCACTCACACTGGCTTGTTTGTTAGCCAGTTTTGCATTTGCAAAGGTTTGCTCCCCCACTGGCCTATGAATTACACTGTGACAGCCTTTTATTTCTTTGTGATCCCCACAGTACATAAAATATATTTAACATATAGTTTTTAGTAAATATGTTTTGGCTTTATGTTTCCATACAGTAGAGAAATATCTCAAATAGCAGAACTTCTAGGATCAATAGGAATAAACCTCTTTGGAGTAAAAGTTGGTTTCTGCAATACTGATCCACAGCGTAATGGTCATTCTGAGAAATAAACACAAAAAAGACTTTATGAACAAAGTAGCCCCAAAAGGAGAGTGGTAGAGGCCAGGGGAAGTGATTGATCTTTTTATAAGGAATTCTGATGCATTGAGAGCAGTATTAGTTATGGTTCTTTTGTGCTTATTCCACTCTTGAGTTGGCTCGGCTGAAGAAATAGTGAAATTTAGTGTGAATTTGATACCAAGGGCTTCCTAAAAGAGAATGGTTTCATTTTTGAGTTGACAACAGTCTCTTTAATTACTAATGTGAATTGATATTACAGAAAATTTTAAAAATGACAAAAAACTACAACAGTAATTACAAAAGTTTATTGCTGGCTTGTATAAATGAAAACAAAATGTAGGCCTAAGATAATATAGTTAGCAAATTCATATTTGCTTAACTGATTTCAGATAACTGTGATGATACTGATATTGCCTCAAATATTGTTCCTGACAACCAGGGATTGGCAGAGTTTTCTATAAAGAACCAGATGGTAAATGTTTTAAGCTTTTCTAATCGCATATGGTCACTGTCACATATTCTTTCTTTTTTTTTTTTAATCCTCTAACAATGTGAAAAAACATTCTAAGTTCAAAGGCCATAAAAATATAAGCCTTGGGATGGATTTGACTCCCAAGATGTAGCTTGCCAACCCCTGTTCATTATTATTTAAACCATAGGGCATAAGTATTAAACATTTCAAAGCCCTTTATTCCTCCAAAAATATTGGTAGCTGGCATCCAAGATGGTCCCAATGATTCCTACCCTTTAGATATTTATACCCTTATGTAGTCCCCCCTCATTGAGTGTGGACTGCGCTTAGTGACTCACTTTTAAAGAATAACTACTCACTGGTGACAGTATGTGACTAGAATACTAGGCCATATAAAGTAGCACAGTTTTGCTTTCTATCTCTTAGACCACATGCCCTGAGAGAAGCCAGCTGACAAATGTTAGGCAATTATATGGTGAGGCCCAAGCAGCAAGGAATTGAAGCTTCCAGCCATAGTCATGTGAATGAACTTAGTTTCTGAACCTCCAGTCCCAGTCAAACCTCAAATGATTGCAGCCTTGACTAACATAACACCTGGTTGCAGTTTTATGAAAGACTCTAAATGAGAACCAGCCAGCTAAGCTACTCCCAGATTCTTAACCCACAGAAAATGTATGACAGTAATGTTTATTGCTGTTTTAGCATAATTAGTTATGCAGCAATAGATAACTATTAAGAAATAACTCTAATATGTTATTTTAAGAATTTAAACTGGTTACCTCAAACTGCAGATAACTTTAATCTTAGGTAGGATGTTAGGGTTCCCCAAAGAATAGAACCAATAGGATGTGTATATATGTAGAAAGAGATTTATTCTGAAGAGTTGGCTCACACAACTGGGGATGCTTTGGCAAATTCAAAATCTAATAGGGGAGGCCAGCAAGCTGGAGACTCAGGAAAAATATTCAAGTCCAAATGCAGTCTGCTGCAAGAAATTCCTCTTTCTCACAAGAGGTCAGCCTTTTGTTCTACTCAAGGCATCAGCTAATTGGCTTTCTTTAGACGTCTATTCACATTATGGAGGGTAATCTGTTTAACCAAAAGTCCATCACTTTAAATGTAAATCTCCTTAACATTTCCAAAACATCCTCACAGAAACATGTAGAATAACATCTGACCAAATATCTGGACACTGTGACCCATGCAAGTTGACACAGAAAGTTAACCGTCACAGGAAGAGACAATTAAAATAATTAACTTAAATTTGATTTCTCTAGTATTAATGAAATCAATGTAATTCACTTTCCTTATATTCTTACTCAGCTACCTAGAAAAAGGAGCCAGGTAAAAAAGCAGATACATGGCACATTCATACATTATGGTAATGAATTGTGAAAATTAAAGAATAAGGTTGGGAGACATCAATGATTTTTCTTACCATTTCAGGACCAAAGCTATAAAGTTCCATGGAGATAAATATATGTAAATATACACATAGCAGTCAACTTGCAAGAAAAAAAATTTTTAACTTCAGTCCATCATCCAGGTTATTCCAAAAATTTTCAGGCTGTGAGATATTTAAGAAAAATATTTAGGTAACTCAACTTTTCATCCACATGTTGTGTTAATATATAATAGATTATCAGCTATGATAATGAGTGGGTCACCCTAATGTAAAGGGTTTGTGATAGGCAAAGTAATAACTCTTCAAAGTTGTCTACATCTTCATCCCTGGAACATGCAAATATGTTACCTTACCTGGCAAAAGGCACTTTCCAGTTGTGACTAAGTTAAGGATTTCAAGATCAGGAGACTCTTCTGAATTATCCTGGTGAAACCAATGTAATCACAAAAGGTACTTATAAGTGAAGGCAGGAGGGTCAAAGTCAGAAAAGAAGATGTGACAATAGAAGCTGAGGTGAGAAAGAGAGAAATTTAAAGATACTGTCCTGCTTCTGACTTTGAAAATGTAGGAAGGAGATCACAAGCCAGGGAACAAGGAATGTAGGCTTTCTCTAGAATCTGCAAAAGGCAAGGAAATAGATTCTTCCCTTGAGTGTCCAGTAGGAGAATAGCATGTTGAAACCTTGATTTTAGTACTTCTGACCTCCAGAACTATAAGATTAGTGTGTGTTGTTTTGTGCCACTAAATTTGTGTAATTTGTTATAGCAGCAATAGAAAACTTAAAAATAAATAAATCCCTACTGATGTAGAGAGTTATGACTATAATCATATTTAGAGAAATGGCATTCTATGAATTTCAAAGTTCATTTAGTAACCATGGTAGACTATAAGACTAAATATAAGTTTCAGGAGGGAGGACATATACCATATATTTTCTTTACCATCATATCCCCTGGGCATAGTACATAAATAACACATACCAGGTTAAAAAGAAATAGTTTTTGGAAGGATGCCCTAATAATAGATCTTTTTGATATTCAGTTAATATATTAAATGTCTCTGTGTTAATGACTTCTAAATTTATGAAGCTTTATTCACTCAGGCCAATAATATGGTTTTTCAGTTATCTTAACACCGGTTTTTTAAATACTTGAAATAAATTAGTATTATGGTCATGTTTGGCTTATTTCTTCTTTGCTTATCAAAGTCTGACACTGATCTTTTGGTATTTAAATTATAATTAAGTGATATTAATTTACAGTATCTTGACTGACTCTATTCCTCTTGGCACTGTTCAACAGAATGATCTGAAGAAATGTGAATCAATTTTCAGGAACCAAAAAGGCAAAGAGGACCCACAAATTTTGCCTTCAAGGATAACAAAACTCTGTATCATTAGAAGCAGATGAAATAGAAGTTCTGACTTCAAAATAATTTTCCACTTTTCAAGTAAAACACTTTGAGATATCAAAAGACAGGCTACCAAAATATTCACCAAATTATTGCTAAATTAGCAATTACGAATTATCCATTTTTATAAAGAATATTTTGACTTCAAATACATAACTTAGACTCTAAGGGAAAAAATAGCATATTTCTAGAGATCTACCCACTAGCTAACTGAAATAGCAACTTTTTACCTTGTATCAACTCATGACGGTGCCACTGTTTAATAGATTAAGATTTACAGAATGTCACTGCTAATGGCACACAATGGTTGCAGCTGCACTATTGTGGTGGTCCAGGAAGTGTGCTTGGCTAAGGGAGCACTGCATCTGCATGCTTGATGTTAACACTCAGGCCTTTTATAGCTTTAATAAAGTTGACAATTTATGCAGAGACATGCCAGGATCTAGAGCCAAGCATATGAAATCACTGAGGTTGAGGGGCACAAATTGAAGCTGCCTGCCAGAAACATGTGCAGCTGTATTAGAAACAGGAAGTAGGTTCCATTGACACACCTGCTACAGATGCCTGGCTTGCAAAAATCTCTACTACTTTCCTCTAGTAGACGCATGCACAACTTAGTTCATTATTGCTTACACATGTCAAAGTGTGAGATTCAGAGTCATGATTGTGTTATTTATTCAATTTATTTAGCAAGGGAGGTGACCCACTTTAAATTTGACATTATGGCTGTGTGTGGTGTACAATCTTTCTTTTTCTCAGTCCTACTTATTCAACAAAGCTGAACTAGGCTGGTGGGTAATCAACCCAAATAGGGAGCTAGTAATCACTCCTAACTTTAAGTGTCTGGATTAGTCATTGCTACTTCTGAACCTTTTGCCTTGTGCTGCCTTATGAGAGATTAGTCTGTGTTATTGGATTGTCAGGTGGTCTTTCAGCCTAAGAAATGCCTGAGTGCCCAAATTGAAGTCATCACATTACATTCAACTAAGTCAGGCCAATCTCAGTACCACATGTGGTGGTGGGAGTGGGAACTTCTTCATAAGGAAAATGGTCTCTTCCTGTGACTTCATCTATTAGTCTAAAAATCAAGAAGCAGAAGAAGAGTGATATCTATTGGCTCTCTCAGACCTCAGCAGTTTTTGAGAATTTGGAGCTAGAATAGGGCATGTGTTAGAAACAGAAACGAATGCTATTCAAAGTAAGACTTGAACATTATGGATTTGATCACATTTTAAGTCCTTATCATGAGCTTATGATATGAGGTAAGTATGCCAAGGAACAACAAAGGGAGTAACACGGGAAAATGATTTCCTATTTTTGTCAGATCAGAGTGAATACCTTCTAAAACATTGGGTATTCACTATTCAGACCTTAGCAAGGAAAAGGAAGCAAGCAAAGCTGATGTTTCTCGTAGGTCATGGTATATGATTTATGTCAAGAACAACATGTGCCAAAGAGCTATGTGAGACTCTTATCAAGCCCAACATGCCAGAAAGTGCTTCAAACTCTATATAGAAAATACGTCTGAAAAATCTAATGTATTCTGAGATCTTTATTTCTAAGGATTTCAGATACAGCTGGATGCACTTATTCCTATTGTTGAAGCTACTGTAGCCATTCATATGCATTCTTAATAAAATTATCTTTATTCTCCTCCAAATATTTTGTCCCCTGTACATGATGAAACAGCCTTCTTTACAACAATGTATCTTTCTTATATCACCCAAAACATATTATTTTAATTAACTTAATATCTTCATGGCTTCTGAAAAATTTGGCAGGCATTGAACCAAATATACTAATATCCCAATTATCCCACAGTCATATAAAATATTCAGTGGAAAATATTACCTTATTCAGTGGAAAAAGTTACCCAATGGCCTAGCTATCACATTCTAGTAAAGGGCTGCCAGTTCTAGCTAGATTCAGTAAAGAAGGTCACTCTGACGATATTACTAATGCCTTCATGCTCTTTGCTTTGAGTCACTTTTATTTGGTTATTTCCTTTCCTAACTTTAATGAACTTAGTTGTGTAATCCAAACAATAAAATATAACATTTTAGATGATTCAAAGATTTATATTCAATATTAAGGATGAAAAATATGACTAAAGGATAATAAATATTAAAACTAATTCATAATGACTTATTAATACCACAACTGAGCGTTGCTCCAGCCTCCTAGTATTAATTTTCAGGTTCTTAATGTAAAGTAAAATGTAAACTCTGGTTTGATCTCTCTGAACATGTTTTGCACATTTATAATGTTCTTTTCTATTTCAAAGAGGACAAACTGGAAAACATTTTGAATTTGTTTGATAATAAAATTTGCTTTGTAATTTATTAGAATTTTAATTTTGTATGCTTGTCATGCAGACCCAATAATTAGGGAAATATAAAGAGGTGTAAATATTTTTAATCAACACATGCTAGTTAAACTTGCCTTTCATTATGGCAATCAAAAACTTCCATTTCTTTATGTTTTAATTTATAATAGGCATCATAAAATAACTAGTTTCTTGTTTTTATTCCATACATTGCCCAATAACTTTACCTTTTATTTAAAAACTTTAGAAAGTATTTATTATACAAACAAACATGGATATATTAGAATAAATGAAGAATGTAGAAAAGTAAAATTAATATATAAAAATACATTTTATTAAATTCTAATTGCGTTAAGTTGTTTAAAAAAGAATGTGCAAAACTACATTATTAGGTAACTATGAAAATATATACTCCAAAATATATACTCTAAAACAGGGGTTCCCAACCCCTGGGCCGTGGACTGGTACCGATCTTCAGCCTGTTAGGAACTGGGCTGCACAGCAGGAGGTGAGCGGCAGGTGGGCAAGTGAAGCTTCATCTGCCACTCCCCATCATTTGCATTACCGCCTGAACCATAGCTCTCATTACCACCTAAACCATCCCCCCCACCGTCCGTAGAAAAATTGTCTTCCACGAAACTGGTCCCTGGTGCCAAAATGGTTGGGGACTGCTGCTCTGAAATATATATTTAGCTTGGAGCATTTATTATTATATAAAAAATCTTTTTGTTTAAAACACTAATAAAAATAGACAAAACTGTAAAATTTCTAGAAGAAAACATAAGAGAATAACTAGGTGACCTTGGAATTGGCAATGAGTTTTTTTTTCTTCTTGTCGTTTTTTAGAGACAAAGTTCACATGACATAAGATTAACCATTTTAAAGTGTACAGTTCAGAAGCACTTAGTACATTCACAATGTTGTGCAACCATCATTTCTATCAAGTTCCAAAATATTTTAATCACCCCAAAAGGAAACCCTGTACAGGTTAAGTTGTCACTCCCCATTCACCTTCAACCACTAATTTGCTTTCGGTTTCTACTGATATACCTATTTGGGATATTTTGTACAAATGGAATTATACAGTATGTCATCTTTAATATTTGGCTTCTTTCACTTAGCATGTTTTCAATAATCATCCATGTTGCAGGATGTATTAGTACTTCATTCTTTTTTTTAACTGAATAATATTCCATTGTATGAATATGACACTTTTGTTTATTCATTCATCTGTTAATGGACTTTGTGAATAATGCTACTGTAAACATTCATGTATAAGAATCTGTTTCAGTACCTATTTTCAGTTCTTTTGAATTTATGCTTAGAGGTAAAATTGCTAGGTCATATGAAATTCTGTGTATAACTTTTCAAGGGATGGGCAAACTATTCCTACAGTGGTGGCACCATTTTTACTTGCCATTTTTCATTTTTTTCTAATAGTATTATTATAGCCACCTAGTGAATGTGTGGAATGGTATCTCAAAAGGTTTTAGGTAAAAGACAAAAGCATAATCAATGAAGGAAAAAACTGTTAAGTTGGGCTTCACTAAAATAGCAACTTCTCTGAAAAAGATGCTGTTAAGAGACTGGAAAGACAAGCCAAAGACTGGGGAGAAAAAAAGCTTTGACAAACACGTGTCAGATATAGGACTGTTATCCAAAATAAACAAAGAACTCTTAAAGCTCAAGTAAGAATATAGACAACCCATTTCTTTAAAAATGGGCAATATTTGAACAGACACCTCACCAAACAAGATATGCAGATGACAAATAAGCATATGACAAATAAGGTTCAACATCATTTATAATTAGAAAGCTTCAAATTAAGACAACAATAAGATCGTCTGTACCAGTTTTTTCAGATTCCACATATATGCGTTAATATACGATATTTGGTTTTCTCTTTCTGACTTACTTCACTCTGTATGACAGTCTCTAGGTCCATCCATGTCTCTAGACACAGAGAACAAACTTATGGGTGCCAAGGGGGAAAGGAGGAGGGTGGGCTGAATTGGGAGATTGGGATTGACGTATATACACTATTGGTACTATGTATAAAATAGACAACTGATGAGAACCTTCTGTATAGCACAGGGAACTCTACTCAGTGCTCTGTGGTGACCTAAATGAGAAGGAAATCCAAAAAAGAGGGGATATATATATACATATAGCTGATTCACTTTGCTGTACAGTATAGACTAACACATTGTAAAGCAACTATACCCCAAAAAAAAAAAAAAAAAGGCAACAATAAGATCCCAGTACATACCTATTAGAATGGTTAAAATCCAAAAAAAACTGATAATAATAGTTGATGGTGAGGTTGTAAAGCAAGAGAAACTCTTATTCATTGCTGGTAGGGGTACAAAATGTATGGCCACTCGAAGAGAGTTTGGTCATTTCTTACAAAGTTAAACATAATCTTGCTATATGATCCAGCAGTCACACTTCTGGGTATTTAAACTGTTCTAAAACTCATGTCCACACAAAACCCTGTAGCTTATGCTTATAGCTGCCTCATTCACAATAGCCAAACCTGGAAGGAACCAAGATGTCCTTTAACAGGTGAATAGATAAACTGTGGTATAGCCATACAATGGACAATTTTTCATCAGCAAAAAGAAATGAGCTATCAAGCCACAAAATGACATAGATGAACCTAAAATGCATATTGCTAAGTGACAGCAGTCAATATGCAAAATGGTATATATTGTGTGTTTCCAATTAAATGACATTCTGGAAAAGGCAAAACTATAGAATAAAAAGATGAGTGATGCTGAGAGTTCAAAACAAGGGCATGAGATTTGAATAGATGAGTCAAAAGTTTTTGTTATACAGCTTGTTAAAAAATCCAAATATCAGTGAGATATTCTGTTTCAATAACAGTATAATTATTTACACTGTTATTGAAACAGAACAGTGGAATACACTGTATTGAAACAATACAGTGGAAGTGGCAAATAATGGAGAACCATCAATTGTTGTCCCTCTAAGATGTCAGACTTGACCACAGGCTGTGATCATTGGACAGTGGGGATTGGGGAAGCAGGGAGTTTTTGCCAGGGGCACACAGAGTTCTCTGCCTTCCCTTTCAATCTTCCCCATTAGACACAAGGAGGATAGGGGAGGGAAAAAGTTCATTCTTAATAATCAAAACCCCCTTTAGACCCCTTCCAATGTGAGTAGTGATGAGTTAAACCAGAATCCAGATTACGTTTTTTTGTTTGTTTGCTTTATTTCTCCCTTTTTTGGATAAATATCCAAAATGTCAACCTTGTTGAATATTTCTATTTTTTTTTAAAACAGCATTGACTATAAAGAATTGTGAATTCTTGTTTCATGGTCATCTCTTATGCTCAGGGAAACTGTATCTCAGGTTGAACAGGTGTATCTTAGTAAACCTATACCTCGCATAGATGAACATGTTAGGCTTTGCTGAAGGAGGATTCAGTACTAGCTTGTAGTTTATAGATGGCATTCAATAAAAGTGAAATTATATTGACACAGCCTTCCTGATAATGACATGAAAGGCAGGAGCAGTTCTCTGTGCTAGGGATTAAAACTTAGCATGAGTCTACTGAGGATTAAATTCTGCACTCTAGCCATTTGAATATCTATAAGTTGCTGGTAAGATGAGACTTTACAACTCCTGTGTCTCTGAGGGTCTAGGTTATAGAAAAGAAAAATCTACAATGTCAACATGAACTGAAGACCCTATATGGTTTAAGAATCTGGTACATCAGTAAACTGGACATAGAATTTATATGTAAAAAAAAAAAAAAGCAAAATATATTTTGCTAAGCCGGAAAACTTTTATTTAAATAATAGATATTTGTTAGAGATTACTAGTATCAGTAGGAAGGAGAACACTAATAAAATAAATGTTTTTTCATTATGCCTCGTCCTGAGTTCTGCCCTATTGAAATAAATTTTAATAGTAAAAAAAAAAATAAAAGTAGAGCTAGAATGTCTAATTCTAAAGAATTTCATGAAAAACTTGAAAATTTGAATAAATTTCTAAATTTAAATGTGTTATTAGATATGTTATCAATGATAGTCTGTCCTGGATATGTCTGTCCTGGATGCTAAAATAGATCCAACTTAATAATTTTTTTAAAATATTACTTAGCGCCAATGAAAAGGTTAGATATAAGATACATTTGGTATCCTTCAGTCTTGGTGTAATCTTTTGGACAGTTTCTATAATAAGAAATATATTTATTATAGTGCTTCCACTGTACTCTATATGGGATATGCCATCTACCTAGATAGCTAAATATATACAAGCAAGTGTAAGCATATATTATTTGGTATTAGAGAATAAACTCGGCTTAAAATTACAAAAGCTGAATAAAAATTTCACAAATATTTCTTTCTGATAAGTTAAATGTAAATTTGTACTGAATTGGTGCCTTGAATAAAGAACTAGTCTGCAGTGACACTAGCACTAGGAATCTGTCAGCATTTCTCTCATTAACCCTATTTTTTAAATGACACTTTATACTTTTACTTCAAAAATAATATTTAAATCACTTTGGATAAATTTAAGTTGAACTGAAAACATCCTCGATAATTTCATTTTTACCAAACAAGATAGGAAGGCAATATTCTCTCTTGGGAACAACACAGGACAAAGATTTCAAACATAATTTTCAATAACTTCAAATGTCAGAGCATTATCTAATTGTGTCAGTAACACAAATATACATAGGTCTTGAAAGGTACGTGTACACACACACACACACACACACACACACACACACACACTCAGACTCAGCCTACCACTTCAACTAAACTTATATACACATATGTGCATGTACAGTGAAGGTCACACAGAGGACAACAGAGTAAAGTTTCCAAGATCCAGAGGTTTAGGACTCAACTCCTGACTACTAAAATCTAAGGGTAGATCCTGACAAACTTCTCACACCTCTCTAAGCCATGATTTATTAACCTGCAAAATAAGGGATTGAACTGGGAGACTTGTTGCCTCCTTTCAAACCAGAAACTCTTCAATGACCCAGATATTTTCAACTTTTGCCTTTATTTTCCCCTGGATACCTCTTATAATAAGCAAAATGAAATATGGCAATAACCCAGCTCTTAAAATTAATGGTTGTCTTCCATTTGCAAATAGAATGGAGATTTCTATATATGATTGCTCCTGTCAAGAAAAACCAGATAAAATAGGAAAAGGTAGATAAAAGAGGAAAATATATATATATATATAGTTAAAAAAATCAGAGCACGTTGAAGGAAAAAGCATTTGAGGGGTAGAGATTTTGGAGTGAGAGAACTACGAGTGATAAATTTATAATCTGAAACCAAATTTTTTCTTGTAGGCTTTCAGTGAGAATCTGGGCTTTGCCTGGACAGAAGGCCACTGCTAGGGGACACAGAAACTTTCAGAACTTTTGGAGGTTTTATAGACTAGAGTAGGGGATGATTTTTTTTTTTTCTGTCGAGGGCCAGAGAGTAAATATTTTCTCTGTGGCTAATACTCAATTCTGCCATGGCAGCCAAAGAAAAACTAGATAATATGTATGAATGGGTGTGTCTGTGTTCCAAAACACTACGGACATTGAAATTTTAATTTTGTATAATTTCATATCTCATGAAATATTGTTCTTCTTTGATTTTTCCAACCATTTAAAATGTAAACACCATTCTTAGCTCATAGGCTATAGAAAAATCAATAGGCTGGATTAGGTTCATGGGCTATACTGACACCCGGGCTAAAGAGACAACTTTGGAGACTTGAAAGGCTTCAGACATTGACATAGTGTCAATTTCTCTTTCAAGACAATAGACAGATTCTGAATTTGGGTGGACTAGCAGGCACAGTTTTAGCTGGAACATTCTGAGAAGCAGAGGTGTTTGCCAAAGTACCCTGCTAGTGGTGAGATAGAGTCTGAATGTTCCAGAGAAACAGTCCTGGTGAGTCCACTAAACTCTAAATTGAAAACTTTGGAATCTAAGTCCCAAGGATTGGAGTGAGAAGTAGACTGAGCCTTCCTAAAACTTCAACCCTGCCTCCACTAAACTCCATCTGAGATAGGATTAAATTGATTTGCTTGCCACTCTATCTACCTACAAAAGGAAAAGGTGCGCCCCTCTGGAGAGAGACTGTGTAACCTAGAGCTTCTACAATTTTTTTAATACAACATGGCTAGAAACAAAACAGAACAACCAAGAGACAAACATACAAAAAAAACCCAAAAACCACCCTAGAAATACCAAGAGTAAGGAAATCAAGATAAAAATCAAGAGAGTATTTACATGATCCCTCTAGATCATCCACAGATGATCTAGATAATGAACTAAACTAATAAAGACTGAAATAATTATGATTAAAATATTCAAGTAAAAAGATAAAAAAATTGGAGAATTACTTAAGAAAAAAATTAAAGCTTTCCGGTCAGATTTTGGTATCAAGGTTTGCAGATGTCATAAAATGACTGCTATACATACACACATGTATACACACACACACACACACACACACACACACACACACCCCACAATCTGGACTACTGTTAAAAGTTTTGCTATTTAATATCTTTCTTCAATATTTGAAATAAATTTTTGGTGAAGTAATCTTCTTTCTGAGGAAGATTTAAATAATGGATTATGTTTTTCTTAATAGTTGTAGCACTATTCATATTCATTCTACTTATTGTATCAATCTTGAAATATGCTTTTCAAGGATTATTTTTTCTTCTCAAAAATTGTCAAATGTATGGTGTAAAGAGTTAATAATATATTTTTATTTTCACTTTCATATGTGTGGGGTCCAGAGTGATATGACTTTTTAATCTGATATTTGTAA
This sequence comes from Lipotes vexillifer, assembly GCF_000442215.2. Classification (NCBI taxonomy): domain Eukaryota; kingdom Metazoa; phylum Chordata; class Mammalia; order Artiodactyla; family Lipotidae; genus Lipotes; species Lipotes vexillifer. The sequence goes on along the minus strand of NW_006795797.1, from coordinate 861,047 downwards.
CTTATAAATTATTCATTTTTTTCCTTGATAGGTCTTGCTAGCATTTGATTAGAATCATCCATATTTTCAAAGAACCACCTCTTGTGTTAATGTATTCCTCTGTGTGTATTTATCTTTCATTGAGTTCTCTTATCTTAATTTTTTTTTTCTTTTTTTCTTTTTTTTTTTTTGCGGTATGAGTACACGGGCCTCTCACTGCTGTGGCCTCTCCTGTTGCGGAGCACAGGCTCCGGACGCACAGGCTCAGCGTCCGTGGCTCACGGGCCCAGCCGCTCCGCGGCATGTGGGATCTTCCCAGACCGGGGCACGAACCCATGTCCCCTGCATCGGCAGGTGGGCTCTCAACCACTGCGCCACCAGGGAAGCCCCTTAATTATTTTTTTTCTATTTACTTTGTATGCTTTACTATACATTTCCCAGCATCTTGGGATGGATGCTTAGATAATAGATTTTCAGTCTTTGTTCTTTTCTAATATATCTAGTTAAGGCTATGAATTCCCCTCTAGGCATTGTTTTCGTTATTTTCCACAAAGGTTCATAACCTGTGTCTTCATTTACTTTCTGTTTAAAATATTTTCTAATTTCTATTGTAATTTTTTCTTTGACCCACGTGTTGTTTGAAAGTATGTAGCTTAATTTCTAACAGTTGGAGACTTTCTAATTATCTTTTTGTTATTTATTTTTCTACAGTCAGAAAATATCCTGAATTTTGTCTATATATACTTTATAATCTCATCCATTGATTTTGTTTAGATATACTTTATGATCCAAAATATGTATAAAATATGTATCTAAAGCACTTATGAAATAAACATGTTTTTGTCTCTTTTGGATAGGTTTTTACATGGTTGTTAATACATATTTTTAATTGTGCTTTTTCTATTTTCTCTAACCTTACTGCATTTTTGTTTGCTTGTATAGGTTTGTGGAATATGTGATTTAATATCTCCCATAATGATTATAGATGTGACTACTTTTTTCATTTCATTTATTTATGTCAAATATTGCTTACCTATAGTAAACTATCACAGGCACACTTTTATAATCATCACCATATCTACCTGAATGGTTTACCTCTTTATTATTGTGAAATGTCCATCTTTATCTCTAGTAGTTCTGACATTATGTTATCTGATATTAGTATAGCTATACCAATTTTCTTTGACTACTGTTTTCATAGTATATTTTAAAAATCTTTTCATTTTCAAACATTTGGCATACTCATATTTAAAATGTGCTGTAAGAAACAGCACACACTTTTTTTTTATCCAGTTCACAATAATAATATATGTAAAAATGTATATATTTGAATTTATACCTACTGTGTTTCTATTTTATGTTTTTTTCTCCTCTCTTATTTTGTGTTTTGGATTAATTGGGTATATATTGTTATTCCATTTTCCTTTTTCCTAATTTTACATTAATTTAATATTCATTGAGTAGTTACATTTTTTAATATTTTAGAGACTAAAACATGTATCATGACATTATAGTCATACACAATTTAATAATTTTTAAATGTCTCTGAAAATACTAAAAACTTAGAACACTTTATTCCAGTTACCTCTTACCACAGTTTGCACAGTTAACATTTTTAGTCTATACATTTTATCCATAAACATTGCAATTATTGTGTTTATGATAATCTTTATTTACATTAACTCATATATTTATTCTATCTGTTGGTTTTCATTCTTTCCTATATTTCTGTGTTTATTTTCCTTTTGTCTGAAGAAATTCCTTCTGTTTATCTGTTAGTGAAAGTCTGCTGCTGATGCATTCTCTCAGGACTTTGGTTGGTTGGTTGGTTCATTGGTTGGTTTGTTAGTTTTGGTCTAACAAACAAGTTTTTATTTCACCTTACTTCATAAAGCTATCTTTTTGACATTAAATTCTAAGTAAGTGATTATTTCATTTTTACAGAGGTCTTATTCCACTGCTTTCTGATTTTCATAATTTGGGGCTGTCAGTCTTTTGATTATTTTCAGAGGATAATGTGTCTTGTTTTCAGGAAGGTTTTGAGTATGCCTTTGGTTTTTGTTTTGTTTTGTTTTCAGTAGTTTTGCTATGTTGTGCCTTTTGGTAGTGTTTTTCATTTGCTTATGTTTGGGGTTCTTATAGCTTTGTGAATCAATGAGCTGGTATATTTATTTTGTTAGCATTATTTCTTCAAATATGGTTGATGCAGCATATCTTCCTTTTCTTCTTTCTCAAACTACAGTTATATCTGTATTAGGCTATTTACTCTATCCATAGTAGTCTTTAATGTTTTTTCTTTTACCTATTTTGCTTCAATTTAGGAATTATTCATTGATATGTCTTTCACTTTACTTATTCTGTCTTTTGTTGTGTCTAACCTACGATTTAAATCCATGTAATAAGTTCTTAATTTCATAAGTTGCGTTACTCAGTTCCATAGTCTTTATTTGATTGTTTTATATAAATTTGAAATCTCTGGTATAATTGTCTATATTTTAAACTATTTTCTACACTTTCATATTCTATTTTTGTGACATATTAATTCTTGGTCATCTTCCTCCACTATCAATAAGTATGTTTCTATTTATTTTTTAGCTTGATTTTTGGTCAAGTGGCATTATCTTTTGTAATTAAGTACTTCTTACTGTACAATAGACATTGTATATAAACACTGCAGAGCTTTAGATGATGGTATTTGTTAAATCCACAGTACTTAGAAAAGATTAGTGTTTCTTTAAAAATTTAACTTTTTTTAAAAGAAGCACTCATGAGAAATTAGGGTTATTATTGTAAAATTTAAATTCTATAGTTCACCTTTTATCACCATGGAGATGTAAGTTAAATTTTTCAGTGTTGATAACCAGCAGAGCCTTTCCACAAGCTTTGTGAGTATTTGTGTTGAAGACCTTAGGAAAAAGAAGAGACTAGTAACAAGAATCTAGAAATTAATCCTATAATTAGCCAATGATTCACATTGCCATAGTCTGTGATTTGATCTGGGCTTGAATATGTATAAAGGAGGATGTGGTAACTAGTTTATTTTGTGGATTATTCCATTTTATCTTTTAATATACCTTAGTATGACCTCAGTATCAGTGTTTTAATACCAAACATTCATTTTATTTGAAGCAATAATCAAATGGAAGTTTGATTTATAAGACACAGAGCCTAAACATCAGATAAATGTAATTACATAAATTCAATGCAGGCTGATTATTAGAGAAACTCCCAACTGCAAACAAAAAAAATTAACTGACAGATGAATTAGAAATCTGGAAATAAATAATCTATTATCTCTGGGGAAGAAATTATTAGTATCATACAATAACTATTTCTCCTATTCCTTGCATTATGGGCAATAAGCAGAATGCATATGGACTGCTTCTGGGTTGAGGGAACAGAAATTCCATGCATAAATCTCTGCCATAGCAAATGCATAGGCCATGGGTATATAATAGTTCAGCCATAGGATGATGGCACCCTAGAAATTTGGATATCTGATTGTGTAAGTATAGAAGACAGTTATGTTAGAAAATCCTGTACATGTGCAGCAGGCTTTGTAGGAATGAGAAACTTTTGTTAGCATTAGTTCACTGAGATTTTAGATTGGTTTGTTGCTACAGGACAAATTAACCTACCCTAACTAATATAGAAACTTAGAAAATGTCACTGGAACTAAATAACCTATGTGATAATGGGAGTAATATTGTGTAGGTCCTCTCTGGGGGACCAGATAGCAGAATGACATTACTGAGACTAATTTCACATCTCACCTACACTTATTGACTGTTCCATCTCTCCCTTGTTCAAATTAATGCAGATAAAGTCAGAGGTCTTGCAACTAAGTAGTTCCTTTAGGAGATAGGTTAACCTAATAGTATTATGTGTTGAAGAGAGCTTACAGAAGATTTTTTGATAAATACATTATCAGTGACTGAAAAATCATATTGAATAATTCATTTTTGAGTATTTGTTAAATTTTTCATTTTAGCCATCCATATTTTGGTGGATTGCACTTATGAAAATTAAATGTACACATGACATTGATTTCTAGTATACAGACAAACTAGTACAATGGTTATCCTTCCTAAGGTTAGAATCACATAAAGGAGTTTCAAGAATACAATTGCCCATACCCAAAGTTTCTAATTTAATTTTTGGTGTTGAGTCAAGCCAAAGTTTTAATAGCTCCCCAGATGATTCTAATATTAGTCAAAACAACTACCATAGTTGATAAAAGTAGAATGCAATATAACTACATAAAGTCATCTTTTACCAGACTTTCATCATCCTTGGCTTTTCCAGAATGACGCTTTCTTTAATAGGCAGGGTCCTTCAAAGGCATTCAATGACCATTCCATATATAAGTTTGATTAGGAAAGATATAGCCAGTGCCACCATAGGAGAATAAAATCCAATACTATTGAAAAACAAACAAAAAAACATTGAGTCCAATGCCAAGAGTAGTTTAAGATTCTATCCTGAATTATGTAACTATATGCCTCTCTGACTTTTACTTCAGTTTGATGAATCAAACATTTGTTGAGGGTTACATACACCTCATGTTATGCTTGGTGCTGACTGTATAAAAATAAGATTTAAAATTCAATTTTAACTCTTGAAGTAATCAGGTAAGGTTACAAAAGCAAAGAAAAGCACAAAAAATAATAGTATGATATAGTACTTTGGGCTTCTGCTCAGAGATACCGAGCCTAAAGAGAGTGATGCCTCCATCCTTACAACAACACTGACAAAAAAAGATAGACAAACAGTAGAATATGTATCAGAGAGCTAATTCACAAGGTAATCAATGATACTGAAACCTAAGGAGAGAAAAACATCTACAAGGAGCCACAAGATGTAAGCACATGTTTACCTGGGGAAGATGCAGTGGGATGACAGCAAGAAGACTTCAGCTAGAATAGTTAAAAATTGATGAAGAAGGACTTCCCTGGTGGTTCAGTGGTTAAGAATCCACCTGCCAATGCAGGGGACACAGGTTTGATCCCTAGTCCAGGAAGATCCCACATGGTGCGGAGCAACTAAACCGGTGCACCACAACTACTGAGCATGCGCTCTAGAGCCCATGAGCCACAACTACTGAGCCTGCATGCCACAACTACTGAAGCCTACACACCTAGAGCCCATGTTCCGCAGCAGAGAAGCCACAGAAATGAGAAGCCCGTGCACTGCAATGAGTAGCCCCAGCTTGCCACAGCTAGAGAAAACCTGTGCCCAGCAACGAAAACCCAACGTGGCCAAAAATAAACAAATAAATAAATAAATATTTTTAAAAATTAGTGAAGTTTGATTGTGGAATTTTGAGAGTATTAAGACCCTAGGGGTCACATACAAGGGGTGCTGGTTTTACATTCTCTTGGAGGACTCCACTCCTCCATGGATCTCAACAAGGACACACACACACTGGTGCTCGCACACACGCACACAATCTGGTGAGTGTCTTGTGAAAGCTTCCTTCTTGTTGCATGTCTTGAGTAAAAGAACAATGGCTGCTGTGGGAGGAGCATAAAATTATGCCCAAACTTTTCTGCTAGGGATCAGAAGCCTTAACTTGCTGTGGTGTTCATGGTGGTAGCAGTGTTCTTTACCCTTGGGTTACAGCTGAAAAACCATTACAACTGGAGAAGGAAACAGAAAAATAAATCATTACCTCTGGTGAAGAATGTACTGTACTTACAGCTGGGGGGATGGCAGAAGCACTGAAAATGCTACACTCCCCAAGTCCAAAGCACAGTGTTGCCCAACACTGAGACTTAGACAAAGGAGAAATACCACCCTGACTTGACCCCCTCCCCGCAAGAGGCTCAAATAGCAAACAGTGAATAACATTGGGAGAGTGACAAGAGCTCTGCAAAGGGAAGATGTAAAATTGTGGATAGAAAATCTATTGAGAAAACTCCTTTGGCAAACTTGCCTCCTAAATTTTCTAGTAATAACTTGAGTTATAGTAGAGGCTAATTTCCAGAGGATTTATCCCAATTTCTTTCACCCTCACTTTTATGCCTTCCTTTTGCACAGTTCGTCCTGTGTCCCACTTATAAGAGGATTTGTCTCTACACTCTTGCAACGCTCCCAGTTCTAGGCTCTCCCAGTCATATTCCACTGCTATCAGATTTAGAATGTTTTGTGGTGTTTATAAACTCCTGAGATGTATCATGAATGGATATTGAATGTTATTAAATGCTTTTTTTCTGCCTATACTTAGCTAATCATGTGAGTTTTCTTCTTTATTCCATTAATATGGTGAGATATATTGATTTTTGAATGTTAAAAATTACTGAAATTCATTACTGAAATGAACCCCACTTCATCATGATTTATTAACTTTCAATATAAGATATTATTCACTAATGAATTAATGAGGATTTTTAGTCTGTGTTCAAGGGGAATATTGGTCTGTAGATTGTTTTCTTCTGATATCTTTGCCTGATTCAGTATCAAAGTATCTTAGAAAATATGCTGGGAAATGTTTACTCCTCCTCTTCCCTGGAAGAGTTTGCACAAGTTGGTATTATTTCTCCTTTATCTGTTTGATGTCATTTTTCAGGAAAGATACCAACCCCTGTTTCCCTTGTGGGAGTGTTTTTAAGTATGGATTCTATGTCTTTGATAGATATAGAGCTATTTAGATATACTCCTTCATAAATTCAGATATACTCCTTCATAAAAACAGGTAACTGCTTTTAGAAGAATTTGTGTGTACCCTGTAAGTTTTACAATTTATGGTTCTTCATAATATTTTTTTATTATATTTTAATGTTTGTATCATCTGTGGTGATAACTCCTCTTTCATTGCTGATATTGGTAATTTGTGTCTTCTGTTTGTTCTTATTAGTCTGATCAGATTTTTGTCAATTTTATTCATCTTTTGCAATCTGCTTTCAGTTTCATTGATTTTTTCTATCTAAATTTTTTCTTATTGACATCTATATCACATTTATTATTTTCTTCCTTCTACTTAGTTCAGGTTTAATTTTCCCATTTTTTCTGGTTTCCTAAGATGAGAATTTAGATCATCTATTATGGATCTTTGTTTTACTTTACTTTTTAAAATAGCTTACTGAATTATGATTCACTTGAGACATAATTCATCCATTTAAAATATAGGACTCAGTGGACTTTATTATATTCACAGAGTTGTACATCCATCACCACAATCCATTTTATAACATTTTCTCTACCCCAAAATAAACCTCACATTATATAGTTGTTACTTCTTCCACAAGCACCCTCCAGCCCTAGGTAATGGCTAAGCTACTTTCTGTCTCTATAGATTTGCATATTCTGGACATTTCTTATAGGTAGATGATATAATATTTGGTCCATTGTGACTGTCTTCTTTAACTTAGTATAGGGGGTTGAATGGTAGCCCCCCAAAAGATAGGTGTATGCAGAGCCTGGAAATATGACATTTGAAGGGAAAAAGTGTTGCATATGTAATTATGTTAAGGATCTCAAGATGAGATCATCCTGAATTAGGGTGGGCCCTAAGTCCACAATGACAACTGTCCTTATAAAAGAACAGAAGAGAAGACACATAGGTGGAAGCAGAGATTCAAGTGATGTCTCTACAGGCTAAAAAGCACCTAGAATTGATGGCAGCCACTAGAAGGTAGGAAAGAGGCATTGTATGAATTCTCACTCAGAGCGTCCAGGAGGAACCAATCTTTCCAACACCTTGGTTTTGGACTTCTGGTCTTGAGACCTGAAAGAGAAAAAGTTCAACAGTTTTAAACCAGCCAATTAATGATAATTTGTTACAGCAGCCTAAGGAAAATCATACACTTAGCATAATATTTTCAAGATTCATCCATTTTGTAACATGTCAATACTTCATTTCTTTTTATTGCTACATAATATCCCATTGTATAGATGTACCACATTTTATTCAGCCATTCATCAGTGGATGGACATTTGCTTTGTTTCCTCTTTTTGCTGTTATAAACAAAAAGCTTCTATGAACCTGTGTAAAAAATTTTGTGTAGACATATCTTCTCAATTATCTTGGGCATATATGTAGGAGTGGAATTGCTGGATCATATAATAACTTTATATTTAACCATTTGAGAATTATCAGACATTTTTCTAAAGCATCTGCACAACATTATGTTCTACCAGCAGCATAGGACATACCTGATTTCTCAATGTCCTTGCTAACATTTATTATTATTTGTTTTTTTGGTCATAATTATGCTATTGGGTATGAAGTGGTATTGTGGTGTTGATTTCACTGAAAGTTAATGATGCTAAGCATCTTTTCAGGTGCTTTTGGCAGTTTATATATATTTGGAGAAATGTCTATTTAGATTTTGGGGCAATTTTTAATTGGGTGTGTACATAGAGAAAAGGCCACGTGAGGACACAGCAAGAAGGCAGTCATCTGCAAGACACAGAGAGAGGCCTCAGAGAAAGCAATGGTACCATCACATTCTTCTTAGACTTCCAGCCTCCAGAATTGTGAGAAAATAAATTTCTGTTGTTTAAGCTATCCAGGTTGTGACACTTTGTTATGACAGCTCTAGAAAACTAATACATATGATTTCTCTTTCTCCCATCTGTTCTTTGGTCTGTTTATTATTCCTCTTTTATTCCTTTGAATTTGTTAAGTATATTAGAGGAGTTTACTCTTCGTCAACTATTAGCTTAGTATTTATATCTCTTTATAGGTTTAAGGGTTGTGCTGTGCTTTGCAATATGCATCTTTAACTCATCCCAGTCTACTTTCAAATGATATTCCACTTCATGTATGTAAGATTAAGACATACCTCTTCTTTATGATAGAAGAAGCTTACGGTATACTGTATTTGCCCATTTCCTGTCTTTTATGGTATTGTTGTCATATATTTTACCTCTACCTATAATAGATAGGTACATGGTACATACTCATTAATTTTGCATTAAACAACCAGTTATCTTTTGAAATTATTTTAAAATGGAATAATGTCTACATATTTATCATTTCTTTTGTTCTCCATTCTTCTGTGAAGATCCACATTTCTGCCTGGTATCATTTTTCTTTGCTTTAAGACCTATCTTTACCACTTTTTGTGGTAAAAACATAGTTTTAATGGTAATGGATTCCCTCAGTTTTTCTTTGAAAAAATCTTTATTTCATCCTCATTTTTTTTTTTTTTTTTGCGGTACGCGGGCGTCTCGCTGTTGTGGCCTGTCCTGTTGCGGAGCACAGGCTCTGGACGCGCAGGCTCAGTGGCCATGGCTCACAGGCCCAGCTGCTCCGCGGCATGTGGGATTTTCCCAGACAGGGGCACGAACCCGTGTCCCTTGCATCGGCAGGCAGACTCTCAACCACTGTGCCACCAGGGAAGCCCTTTCATCCTCATTTTTGAATCACATTTTAGCTTCATATAGAATTATGTTTTGGCTTTATTCCCCTTGAACATCTTTAAAGATGTTTTTCAATTATCTTTTGGTCTACAAAATCTCTTATTTTTTTTGTATGTAATGTATATTTTTCTCTCAATGCTTTTATGCTTTTCTTTTTGTCACAGATGTTCATCTATTTGATTATTGTGTGTCTTTTTGTGGTTTTCTTTGTGTATGTCCAGTGAGGCTCATTGAAGTTCTTGGATTTCTGGGTTTATAATTCTCACACAAATTTGGAAAATACCTGGCAATTATTTCTTCAAATGTTTTTCTACTCCCCATATCATTCTGAGACCCCATTTACACAGACATTGAACTGCTTGACACTTTTAATTTTTCTATTGTGTCTAATCTGCTTCTAATTTAACCCAGCTACTTAAGATTTTAAAATGTTATTGTTTTATCTAGATGTCCCTTTAGGTTTTCTTATGTCTTTCATTTCTCTCCTCATTATGTTCATATTTGCCTTAAATAGCTGAATTTTGTTATAATTACTATTATAACATCTTTGTCTGTTAACCCCATCATCATTGTGGGGCTTGGTTTTATTGAACAGTTTTTCTTGTTGCCATGGATCTCATTTTTCTGCTTCCTTAAGTAGCTAGTAAATTTTATGAAAATGGTAGATATTTAGAATTTTATATTGGTATATATCTGGATTTTACTGACTTCATTTTTAAGAAAGCCGAGCTTTATGCTGGCAGGCAGTCAAGGTGTATGAAATTCAGTGTGCTTTTGAGGTCTGTCTGTAAACGCTGTAAAGGCAGTCCTATGGAAGTCTTTACTCTAGGGTTAAGCTCCACCACAGAGGGTGTTTTCCTTCTTTGGTCTGGATTGCATTTCCATAGTGATCAACAACTCTGCAGTCTGGCTGATGGAAAATGGAAAGTCTCCCAACTCTGTGTGAAAGTTAGTAACCAGTCAAGCATAATGTTCCCTGGTCATTTTTTGTCCACCCTAGTTGAGTTTCAAATGGCACATTTTAGTACTCATCAAGCACTCAAGGGACCTTTTTGCAGATTTCTGGAACCCTTTGTATACTCCTAAAATTGTTCTACAACTTCAAGCTTCCTCAGAAACACTAAACTCTGATCACCATTCTAAAACTCAGTGAGACCATTCTTTACTTGAAGATCCCCTCCTTCATCAGAGATCTAGAATGTGCTTCCATATTAAAAGCCAGAGTAAAATACTCACTTCATTTCCTTTTTTCCTCAACAGCACAGAACAGCACTACCCATTATCCAGTAGTTGGAATTATTTATACAGTTTTCTAGATGTTTCAGTAGGAAGCACCTTATACATGTTTACCCTTCATTTTTAGTAGATAAAATTGCTTTTTAATATATAAAAACATGAAAAATTTCAGGTTATTTTTCCTTAAATTACTCGAATTCAATCTAAAAAGTACATCTACAGTGACACCCAGTCATTTTCATGACAGAGAGTAACATTTTACTCTTTTCACAGAGTAACATTTTACTCTCTCTTCACAATTCCTCTACATACGCTATGAGTATAATCCCATCGCAAGCTTCCACAGAGTGTCATTAATCATTTCTTTCCAATATTCATTCTTTTCTGCCCTCTGGATTTTTTTTCCTTGGTCTACAAATACAATTCTTTAAAAAAGGCTTAGCAAGCTATACTCCCCCTGCAGTATTTTTTTTTTTCTGTAGCCAAAATATCCTGACATAGTACTCTACTATAGTTCAATTCTCATTTAGTTCCAACTGATGGTATTCTACTTTCTACCTTATTATCCCAGAAAATGGTTACAAATAAGGTCACTAAATTCCAAATAAAATGGTGTGTGCTTAATTCTCATACTACTTAATGAATTTATATTGTTTAACACTGCTGTTACTTTCCAAAATTATTTTTCTCTTACTCTCCATGAAACTATTTTGTTTTGTTTCCGGTTCTATTATTGTAACAGTTCATTCTTTGTCCCTCTTATTAATCTCAACTAGCAATCTCAGAAGAGAAGTGGTAGTTGAAAAAACTGCATTAATTTAAGAGAAAAATAATAGGAAAGCAATAATATTCTGGTTGAAATAATGAGTATGAAATCAATTGGTAGTGCCATACAATTACCTGAAACCTTCATGAATATCAAAGAGGAGAAATATCATTTGGTAATTTCACCATAATAAATTTAAATTAAACCAACTTAAAATTTCATATGTAATATGTATGTATGTGTGACTATTAATGCCATTTTCACTGCATATATTTATACACACACACACACACACTCACACGGGTGTAAGACAGCTTAGAAACTAGGAATACATAGTAATTCCTCATTTATAGTTATAATTTCTTTATGTGTTAGATTCAATTCCAAAGCAATAGCTTCTTTTATTACTTCCTGTTCTTTCTAAATAAATCTGTTTCCACTTATATGGCACCACAAAGTGCCCATAATAAGACTGGTATGCTATATGCCAAACATTTGTGTTTGATGTTTGTGAATGTGTGTGTGTGTGTGTGTGTGTGTGTGTGTGTGTGTGGATGGTGGATGGTGAGAGAAAGAAATAATGTCATTATAGGAAATGACTCTTTTGACAAAAGAGCATCATAAACAAGTTGTAGTCTACTGACTAAAAACGTCTTGTCAATCAGTCATGCTGATGTTGTAAAATGTTAACAAGATTATGGAGTGTATGAAAGGAATTCAATGCCCAAGACCCAGGAAGTAATCATTTTGTTATATTTGGCATGCTGCTACAATTATTGAAGTATGATGTCCTCTTATAATCTCTACATATTTGAAGATATTAAAAACTAGTGAAAGAGAAGTAGAAATGCTAATACAGGAATACTGTGGAGAAGATTGAATAGGTTGAATTTATTTGATTTTAGAGAATGACAGATGATATAGTCTTTAAGTATAAATCATAAAATTAAACTCTGTGAATTAACTACAAGTATTTGTTAGATATCCAAAATATTTGTTACACGATTTTGGGGGCTATGAGAAGATGTAGCAGTCTCATCACTTCTGTCAGTATATTTATCAGATAGTTAGAGTGGCAGTTCCTTTAAAGATGAAATATTAAGCAAAATTATAAGCAAATTTAATTATGGCTTAGTAAAACAATGCAAATAGTATCACAAGGCAGAGCATGTTGCATTTCCAAATAGATGGAGATAGAGGTGTTCAAAGTATAATGATACTTTCCTATTCACCAGTATTATCAGTGTAAGAATAAGGCAAAGTGGTTGGAGATTTCTGTTTTCTTCCAAAGAATTAGAATAAGTGATTGCACAAAATGCTCTTCCCCATTTGACAAGCCATATTATGAGCTGGTTAAATAATTAAATAGAACAATCACCTAAGCTGGCATGCAGGACTCTGAGTTACACTTTAAATATGCTAGATGGCTTGTTATCAACATTAGAGTAATAAATAACTAAAATTGTTTGAAAGAAAAAAATATGGAGAGGTAAATATGTGATGAGGTCAACAGTCTTCCTGTGTGTATGTACCTAGAGTTTCAGATTTAATGGACCACAAGTAAGAAAAAAATAATTAAAAAATGGATTAAAAAAAATAAAATCATAAGCATGGGATAATGGGATAGCTGGGAAGCCAAACTGAAGACATCAGCATAAAACAAGATCTCTAAATAGCAGTGACTTTCAGTGATTTATAATACATATGTCAGAAGAAGACTGGTAGAAAACTTACCTTTGCAGTTATGGCTCTGTTTAGGGAATGCTGGGAGAGCAAAGAGGTACGATACAAAGAGGTACTATCAATAAAAGCAAGAAAATAAACTTCAATATAATCAAACCCAAATAGATTGCAGATATTAAAATAGATTCAAAATATTACACAAGGAGATTTATTGGTTTAAAAACATAGAAAGACTGCAGACAAGGCAGTTTTCAACAAAAGGTCAAAGAAAACAAGGCTATCACAAAAGAACCAACATATTTATAGAAAAATCAGGTCGAAATGCTAGATTTTAATTTGAAATTATAAAAGTAATCAAATTTCACATTTTATGAAGTCAACATTTTTATTGTATCTCTAAAAGAATAGGTATGATTACCAAATTAATAAAAAAGTAAAGGAATTTAAAAATTCAATCTGAAAAAAGTCATTAAAGGAGTTTAAAAACTGATATGAAAACAAATAAGAAAATTGACTTTTTAAAAATCAGAAAATCAGTATTTTTTTCAATTGGACTAAACTATCCTTTTACAAGATACAGATTGACAGACTAGAAATGGCAATATTATTATAAGAATATTATTATAATATGCTTTTACCAGATATACAATGAAATAGAGTGGTCCAAAAGGCTGCAAGTAGGAAATATTAACAACAAGAAAAATGGCAGAACAATACAAATATCAGACAAATTACACATTCAGGGGAAAGAAAGCTTTACCAGAGAAGAGAGTAACTGCATAATGATCAAAGTTTAGAATCATTTTATAGCAATTTATAATAATTCTATTGTTCTATGCAGCCAAATTTAAGAATATATAAGATTGGGAACTAGGGAATAGTTCCCAATTAATTAATAGTTCTGAGAAAAATATATTTCCCTAGTTGTGTAATATTAACTGCCTCAATAATTGATACATTAATCAGACAAAAATTATCAATAAAAATATAGAAGTGACTTTTGGAGATCACTTAACTGGCTGTAGTTTGGTTCATGTATAAAATTAGAGGTTTGAATAAAGGTTTTTCAAAGGCTAATGAACTGTTTTGTGACTCTATTTAGAAAAATAAATTCAACCATTGAATTATGCACACATTTTATAAAATCTGCTGTATGTATGTGTGTCTATTAAGTAAGATTAAGTTTACTCTAAAGCTAAGGGGAGAGTTATCCACTTAGAATAACCCTTTAATAAATTGGTTTATACTATGAAGAATCTTTTTTATGAAGTATTTTATTACCTTCTAATTTATGCCTTAAGACTTTGGCTTTATTTAAAGTGAGTTTTATTAAAATGAGCCACACCCATAGCTCAATCTGTTAGAATGTATTTTCACCAAATAATTGACATCAAGTGCACTTTAATGAAGCACAGATTCATTGGAAGGTATAGTTTTTGCCAGATTCTGTCACAAAATTACCATATGGCATTGAGATATACAGTGATGCAGGAAGAAATTTCTTTATCAATATTAGCTATTTCTATCATTGCTATGGAAGAGTGTGTCAGGTTGCCAAGTTGAGTTTTTCCCCACACATCTGCAAGTCACCACTATGGAACTGTTGCTCTTGTGTGGAAAGAAAAAGGAGGTTAAGGTAGTGCCTTCTAGAGGCTGTGTTTTTACTTCTTTCTGATGTTTGACAATATATATACCCTTGAACTCCTCTACACTTTGGTTTCTTAATCTCTCTATGCTACGCACTTTTTTATTTTCTCAGAAATGATGTATTATCTGCCTAAAAAGGCACCATTAGAAATAAAAGAGATAAAACATAAAACAACAATTAACAATGTGCCTGGTACAAAATATATGCTTAAGAGGTATTATCCATTTTTACCTCAATTATGTTGACAATAATCACTTAGTTCAATGTGCCACAATAGATATCACAAGCACATTAATTCCAACATCAAGTTTGACCCCCACTGGCAAACTCTGAAGAGATAATTTCTCATTTTCAAAGATTCTTAAATTGTCATGGGAGGGAATTCCCTGGTGGTTCAGTGGTTTGGACTCGGTGCTCTCACTGCCAGGGGCCCAGGTTTAATCCCTGGTCTGGGAACTAAAAACCCACAAATGCAGCGGCCAAAAAAAAAAAAAATTGTCAGGGTAAATTACAAATAAACATATCAACCAGCAGGGAAAGAAAAGACCAGCGCTATAATTTAGTGCTTGGTGGCCTCATAGGAGGTTCCTGTCCTACAACACAGCCTACTGCATGGGCAGATTTCATCTAGCCCGCTTGTAGTTGTCTTGTGGGATTCAGGGCTGAGGTAGCTGACACAAAAATTGCTGCTACTCTGGCTCATGCATTTGCTGGGAGTAATATTCTGTCCTCATTTCTGACTCAGTAGTTTCTTGAGTCAAAAATTGTTGCAGCCTAACTTGTTAGCTTGTAAATAAAGTCTCATACTTTTCACAGGTCTTGACAAGAACAAGTCAGGTATGTTTTACAAACTTGCAAAAGGGAAGGTATTCCTCAGCTTAAAGTTTAAGCATAGATAAATTCTAACCTTATATCACAGAAAAGATGTGATATATTTCAACTATAGACACCATTAAAAATAAAAATCGCCTTTCAAGTTGAAGAGTATAGACAATATTAAAATAACAAAAACAGAGGGAGAGGATACATGTATACATATAGCTGATTCACTTTGTTGTACAGCAGAAACTAACACAACATTGTAAAGCAACTATACTCCACTAAAAAAACACAACAAGTTATTAAAGCCATAAAAAGCAACAAATAGAAACTCAGTGAACTTTATTAAATCAAAGAAAGCTGTAGTATAATATTTAAGTATGCCAACATCACTTGGGATGAGGAAATTACCTATGAATTTTTTTTCAACTAAGGCCTATAGTAGTTTTGCCCTTTTATTCAATAAGCATCGATTGATGGGTTCATTTTCTCAACCCTTTTCCTCTCTCAGTGCATGGAACATAGCAGACATCTATTGAATTCTGTCACTAGATATTTTAGCTGACATGTAGTATTATATTTGCTTTTCCCATGGAGAATAAATACTACCTAATACTACATGCAATGAGTTATCAGCAACTCTGAATATACTGACATTTCCAAATACGAACATAAACACATACATACATACATACATACATACATACATGAATTGATATACAAATAAAATTTCAAAAAATTTCAAGAACAAATAAATAAAAATCAATGACACATTATTTATTCAAGTGACTCATAAAGCCTTTGCCAAAAGTGGATCTGAAAAAAAAAAAATCATTTCACAGTTAGTGAGAAAGTAGTATATCATCAACAATCCATCAATTAATGTATTTAAGCTTCTACTAAGCACATTTTATACAATGCATCTTTTTATAAAGTGTATTAAATCTCTGTTAATGTAGTATATAGCTATATACTATAGATAAAAAAATAAAAACAGACACATAAAGATAACTATTTTGTTTGCAAAATAATTGATCATGTATCGTAATGGAGAAATGTTGAGGATGCTAAGAGAAAATGTATTCATTCAGCTGGAATATTGAGACTCTACTATTTGTAAAGTTTAAGCTTTGGAAGATACAATAATGAATGAAAGATAAAAATCCTTTCCTTCATTGATCTTATATTTTAGGGTTGAAGGCTGGAAAAAAAAATAAAAAACTATATAAGTGAAGTATAGTTAGATAATGTACCAGAAGGTGATAAATGCTTAGAGAAAAAACAAAGGTAATGGGATAAAGAATGACCTTTGAAGGGAGGGTGCTATTTCCTACCAGGCAGAGAGTTCTGAAAAAAGGGTCCTTGAGGAGGGAACTGACCAACAAGAGGAAGCAGGCCATGTGAACACTAGAGAAAAGAGTGTGGTGGATGGAGTAAACTGAGGCAAAATGATGCGTGCAGAAGGCCATGTAATGGCTTTGATTTTATTTAGAGTGATATGAAGGGATGAACATGAAAAATGGCATTCATTTGGCCAATACAGAAACAACTGCTGTCCCTGACAAGAGATTTTTGTTGAATAATGAGAAGGAAACTGTAGATGATCCTACAAAATGCCTGGGAATCTACCCTGTAATGCTAATCATCCCTACATCACATTTTTTTAGATTTTTGACATCCCCCCCCAACTCCCACACAACATAACTACAATGGCCAACCTGCATGTGAACCCACATATTTTACCTTTTCTTTTGTTAAAATGAATGAGCTTTTGATGCTGCTATCTAGGACCAGATCTTCCACTTTTGCTTCTCATCCCTGCTCTCCTTCTCCAAGACATCGTTCCTCCTCATCTCTCCTTTAGTGTAATTTTTCCCCTTACTACTGCATTATTCTCATCAATATTAAATGCAGTGTAAAGTCCAAACATTAAAAAATTACAATATCATGTTCCCATAATTCCAATTCTAGCCTCATTTATTTGCTTAGCTTTACAGAATAATTTCTTAAAAGAGTTGTCAACTGTTATTTTTTATTTTCCTCTTAGCATCTTACTTTTACTCTCTTGCATCTATTCCTATCAATATATTAAAATTTTATGTTTTATAAATTTAATAAAGATGTTGTAGGAGGTTCACAACCTCAGCCACACATCTGGGTAGTTAGGCCCAGGTCTGTCCAACTGCAGAGCCAGGGCCCAGCCCCTTCCTTTACATGTCATATCCTTTCATCTCTGGAAGTGTCCCAGAGATAAGTTTATCTACAGATGTGGGAAACCTACAAGTTAGCTGC
Organism: Lipotes vexillifer; assembly: GCF_000442215.2. Lineage (NCBI taxonomy): Eukaryota > Metazoa > Chordata > Mammalia > Artiodactyla > Lipotidae > Lipotes > Lipotes vexillifer. The sequence continues at coordinate 843,258 of NW_006795797.1, read as the reverse complement.
CATTCTCTCACATCCTCCTGCAGCACCATTTACTTACGTTTTCCATTGGAGGAAGACTTCCAGTATTACCTCTACTAGAAAGAGGTATTTTTTGCCTTTTCACCACGGGCATAAAGTTTTATAAATATTATAAAGATGTTGTAGAGGGATGAGAGAATGGTCACATCCCAGGTTTCTGGCAAGTCCCTGGGATGGGACGCCATGTGAGGGTCCTTAGCTTTGAGCAGGAAAGAATTTAAAAGGGAGCCAAAGTAGAGTGAAAGCAGATTTATTCAGGGATGTACTCCATAAACAGAGTGTGGGCTGTCTCAGAAGGTGATAGGGCCCCAGGGTATGGGGTTGTTAGTTTTTATGGACTGAGTAGTTTCATAAGTTAACAAGTGAGAGGTTTATTCCAACTATTTTGGGGAAGGGGTGGGGATTTCCAGGAATTGGGCCATGGCCCACTTTTTGACCTTTATGGTCAGTCTTGGAACTGTCATGGTGCCTGTGGGTGTGTCATTTTGCATGCTAATGCATTACAATGAGCGTATAATGAGGCTCAAGTTCTTCTGGAAGTCAAATCTTCCACCATCTCGGGCCTAGTAGGTTCTAGCTAGTTTTTGTTGAATCCTAAGTGGCTATGTCATTATTTTAAAGGTTGTCATTTATTTAAAGGAGGCTCTGCCCCCCTTCTTCCTGTCTGAGAAATACAGAAAAAGTAGAAAACTTTGATAATTGTTAATATAAAATGATATGGTTATGAATTTTTAGTATGAAACGAAGATAAAACCCTATTTAGAAGAAAAAAAGGAAAATTTATTTTTGAACAAAAAAACAAACTAGAGTTAAGCAAAGAAAAAATGTTTATCAAAATATCAACTTTATACAGAGAAGATTTTCCTAGTAACACTCACCACTTATCTATTTTAGAGAGTGTTTTTTTTTTTTTCGAAACAAAGGTTTTCAAAACGGTGATGGTCTCACTTTTATTATGAAGAGTACTCAGAATGCAAACTTGAACTTCAACTTGTCTTCCTTTCCTATTCCAATGCTTCCTTTTTTATCACCCTCAAATTAATGAACAATAGAATAGACTACACCAAGAGACAAGCTCTAAAGATTTTAAATTTATGAGTTTGCATAATGACTGTAATTGCTGAATGAATATATTCACTTCTTCATTTTTTTTCTTCTAAATGAAAGTGAAAATTTGGCATGTAAAAATCTTTCTGAGAATTAGGCAGAGAAAGGATTTTTTTTCTGCTTCAAACATGCACATCAAGTGAATTCCTCCACAGAATCACCAGCTGAACTGCCTGTTTTCCAGTAGGTCAGAATTTCTCTGAAGGCCACACCTGACAGTGCGATTGTTAATGCCAAGCCAAGACATGAAAATCGGTGGGGCTTTCTCAACTTCCTGTAGACTGATGACCTTTTTGAAATCTAATACAAAATAGGATACATTGATGGAAGCATTTGGGGATTGCTCAATGTAACATGTTTTGAGGCATTTATTTATTAATTTGCTTTATGTAATAAGCAAGGAAAGACATTTTATTGATTTTGCATGTATGCTGTGTTCAATTTGACAAGTTTTTAATAAAATCTGAAAAACTAAATTAAAGTAGTAGCAGTATGGCATTGTTGATTTATTTACTTCTTAAACAAACAGGCAAAAACAATTTTGATTTGACCTTAGCTTACCTAATAAAGCTTCCAGTAGAAGGATTAGAACAGCGGATTTTGTCTGCAGATGTATGGAGTTTACAAACCAATTTTTCTAAAATGCCATTTTGTTTATAAAATTTTATTTTTCTTTATCAAGATCAGTAAGAACATGGACACACCTTGAAATCAGTGAAGTGTTGTGCTAAGGCAAAGTTTAGGAAATATTTCACTTAAATTTTATCTAAAGCAAATACAGCATTTTGAATAAATTCAATGAAACATAAAGAATCAAAGCTTCACCAACATCAGTCATATAGTTACACGTGTAGTATGTGTGGTTGTCCATGTGTGCATGTATAATTTATTCTTTTTATTGTTTCATGTGGCCTAGATGAACAGAGGCATTGTAAATCATTATATGAATTATGGTGATTGAGTAAAATGTGTATGAACCTTTTTTCAAGGAAGGGAAATATGGGATAAAATAAGGAAACATTTTCACTTCCATAATCTTGACACATCAGAAAATAAGATAAACATAATTTAAGTCAATTAAATTATATACAATTTAAAATTCCAGTTCTTAAATGCAGCAGTCCCAAGACTACCACTACTATATTGGAGAGTGCTTATTATATTAACACTTACACCATGGCAGAAAGTTCTATGGGACAGAGCTACTCCAGAAGTTGAAAAAAATCTTTGATGAAGTTTGGGTTTATTTTTTTCCCTGCTGTTTTTGACCTTTAAGTGCATATTGCTAGGGGTATCCAAATGTCATATTTTTGCTAAATTTATCACACATTTATAGTAAAAACTTTATTATGAGATTTATTTGTCATTTCTTTATTATTAAGAAAACTAGGCATACATTTTTTGTCATATATCCTTATTATATTTTCAAAATATCTAGGTTCTCTTCATTCCTTATATTGGTAACGTGTGTCCTCTACCTTACTTTCTCAACTACCTACTTAGAAAACTAGCTTTTCACTTTATAGATTTTCTATATTGGTTTTATGTCTTCAATTTCATTGATATGTTCTCATCTTTATTATTTCCTTCTTTCTGCTTCCTTTGAAGTTAATTTACTTTTCTGTATTCTACTTCTTTAAAGTCGAAGGTTAGATTATCTTTTGGAAAACTTTGGGAAGAGAGTTGCTTTGGGTGAAAGCTAAGAGGAAAAAAAGTAAAAATCAAATAAACAAAAGAGACCCTCCTCGATTAACTCTTTGTGTACAGAGGAGGTTCCTGTAAACCTCAGAAAAATGAAGTTTCTGCTGGAGTTTTATCTGATTATTATTTCATGGAAGCTCTGTCAGGGTGCCTACCCTCAGCTCAAAGTTAAAAGTTAATATTAAGAAAACTAAAGTTAAATGGATAACTCACCTCTGTACTTACTCTCTCTTCAAGCTTTAGCTTCCTTTCTCAATTCACTTGCTTATTGCTTATTTTTCAGAAACCTATGCTAATTACTCTTTTATTTTGTGCAGAGATTTTAATCAGTAGCAAAAAAAGGCTCTAGCCCAGGGGTCCCCAACCCCCGGGCCATGGACGTACCAGTCCGTGTCCTGTTAGGAATGGGGCCACACAGCAGGAGGTGAGCTTCAGGCGAGCAAGCGAAGCTTCATCTGTATCTACAGCTGCCCCCATCCCTCCCATTACCACCTGAGTTCTGCCTCCTGTTAGATCAGTGTCAGATTCTTATAGGATCGTGAACCCATGCGAGGGACTTAGGCTGTGGGCTCCTTATGAGAATCGAATGCCTGATGATCTGAGGTGGAGCTGAGATGGTGACGCTAGTGCTGGGGAGCAGCTGCAAATACAGATTATCATTAGCAGAGAGGTTTGACTGCACAGACACCATAATAAATCAATTGCTTGCAGACTCATACCAAAACCCTATCCATGAGTGGCAAGTGACAAGTTGCATCTCATGGAGTAGACTGGACATAAGCAACACACTTCAGGTGTCACTGTCTCCCATCAGACCCCAGATGGGACCATCTAGTTGCAGGAAAACAAGCTCAGGGCTCCCACTGATTCTGTATTATGGTGAGTTGTATAATTATTTCATTATATATTACAATGTAATAGTAATAGGAATAAAGTGTGTAATAAATGTAATTAGCTTGAATCATCATGAAACCATTCTCCCCTCCTGGTCCATGGAAGAATTGTCTTGCACGAAACTGGTCCCTGGTGCCAAAAGTGTTGGGAACCACTGCTCTAGCGGACTTACTCTAACTTAACTGGCATAGTAAGATTTTGTTGTTTTTCAAAGAAATCAAAAAGAGAAAAATACAGTGATATGTTTATATTTAAGCACACATTTTCCATGTCCACTGGTCTTCATTCCTTCATGTAGATCCTATTTTCTGTCTGCTTTCACTCTAAAGTATGACCTTTAGCATTTCTTGTAGTACAGATTTTTTTACATTGAAATTTTTTAACTTTCATTTATTTTAATTTTTTAAATTATTTTACCTCATTTTTGAGGATATCATCTCTAGAACTAGAATTGTTGATTGACATATCTTTTTTTTTCTTTCTTTGTCTTTTCAGCTATGCCATTCTCTTGTATTTTGGCCTCCAATGTGCATGTTAGTTTCTCTCTTTATAGCATGTCCTTCTTCTCTGATTGATATTTTAGGAGTTTGTCTTTATCTTTGCTTTTCAGTAGCTTGGTGATGATATTCCTAGGCATGCTTTTCTTTGTATTCATTCTGCTTGAGGTTCATTAAAGTTCATGTGTCTCTAAGTTGAAATGTTTTTCACCAAATTTGAGAATTTTTTTAACCACAAGTTCCTCAGATGTTTTTTCTGCCCTTTTGTGTATTCTGCTTCTGAGACTCCAATTACATTTTACTCTGCCTGGTAATGTGCTCCCTGTCACTGTGGCTCTGTTTATTTATTTTTCAGTCTATTTTCTCTGTTATTCACATTAGATTATTTTTATTGATTTGTTTTCCAGGCCACTGACCCTTTCCTGTGGTGTCTCCAATCTGATGTTAAGCTCATCTAGTGAATTTGTCATTTCCTGTATTTTATAATTTAGTTCTTAAATTTCAGTTTGGTTCCTTTTTAAATAGTTTTCATTTCTCTACTGAGAGTCCCCATATGTTCGCTCAATATGACCATGCTTTTTTCTAAATCCTTGAACATATTTATAATAGACGTTTTAAATTCCTGTCTGCTAATTCTAACATCTGGGTAATTTTGGCATCTGTTTCTATTTGCTCCTTCATTTTTTTCATTACAGGTCACATTTTCCTGCTTATATACATGTTTTGGGGTTTATGTTCCACCTTGTTGATAATACACCTTAGTCAGTTATAAAACATTATCTTGCTTTAAAGAAGGTTGATTTTCCTTTCTGATAAGCAGTTAAATTATTTTGGAATATTTTTTGATTATCACACTTGAATTTATTCTTTATTAGGATGGACTTATTTTAGTTTTACTCTTAGCCTTATAGCATAGATCTTATACTGCTTATAGAGGTTGGCAAACTAGAACAGTGAGACAAAATCCAATGTCCTATTTTTGTCCATAGCTAAGAATTTTTTATACTGATAAAGATTTGCAAAAAAAAAAAAAAAAAAGAAGGAATATCTGACAAGAATATTTACTATTCGTTCCTTTATAGAAAATGTTTTCCAGAGCTTGCTCTAAGGCATAGTCCTTATAGCGCTTTTTCCAGTGTCCTGGTCTTTCTTTCATTATCTTATCTGAATGCCTGAGAGGCTCAGCAAGATCCCTCACCTACTAGGCAGGAACTCCAAAGTTTCACAAAAATACATGACCTCTGGTATCTGTGTTCTACCCTCAGCCCCAGAGCATCTGCTCTCTACTAGGCCTTATGGTATCTTATCCAGTGTATCTGAAGCTAAACCCTCTGCCAAAAATCTGTTATTGAATGCCACTTGCAGATTCCTAGTTCATCCCTCCACCTTCCCTCACCCTCCTGCACACCTATTTCCTACTGACCTTTGTAATTTTCAGCCACTTCAGCAGGCCTGAGCTATGATATTTGCCTTCTCAACTTAGTAAGATGGCCACTTTGATTGGGTTCCATCACCCTGCACTGCAGTGAAGAAAGGGCTCCCAGTCAGACATCCTTGGTGAACATGGGGCACAGCATTATATCACCTGATTTCCAACAAATGGAAGCACTTACTCTATGGAGTTTGTCCAATTTATAGTTGTGTAGACTAGGAGGGCAAGTTGCTGTGTTATTATGAACAATAACATATTCTCCCCATGTTTCACTCCCACAGGCTTTTTAGCCACACTGACATTTTTCCTTTTACTTTAAAAAGCAAACTCATTCTCCTATCAAAGACTTTGTTTTACTTTCTATATCCTCTACCTAAAATACATTTCCTCTCATCCTCATGAGGCTAGCACTTTTTACATCCCATTTCAAATATCATTATCTCAGAGACCTTCCACAGCCACTGTACCAGAATCTGCTTGATAATCACCCCTCTTCAATTGGTCCTAGTCTATTATATCAACTTTATATTATCTTCACGGTACATGTCAGTAGCTGATGTTATTGTTTTACTTATTAGTTAGTTAACTTGTTTATTGTTTGCTCACCCTCCCATGTGAATGTAGGCTTCTTTTCATCAAAGTCTTTGTCAGCCTTCTTACTAAAATATCCTCAGCGTCGAAAACGTAACCTGAAACATAATAATACAGAGAACAATAACAAACATTTATATAATGCTTATTATCTACAGGCAAGAAATTACTTTTATTTTATTTTATTATTCATTAATTTATTGTAACATCTTTATTGGAGTATAATTGCTTTACAGTGGTGTGTTAGTTACTGCTTTATAACAAAGTGAATCTGTTATACGTATACAGCTATCCCCATATCTCTTCCTTCTTGCGTCTCCCTCCCTCCCACCCTCCCTATCCCACCCATCTAGGTGGTCACAAAGCACCAAGCTGATCTCCCTGTGCTATGTGGCTGCTTCCCACTAGCTACCTGTTTTACATTTGGTAGTGCATATATGTACATGCCACTTTCTCACTTTGTCCCAGCTTACCCTTCCCTCTCCCCATGTCCTCAAGTCCATTCTCTAGTAGGTCTGCATCTTTATTCCCATCTTGCCCCTAGGTTCTTCATGACCATTATTTTTAGATTCCATATATATGTGTTAGCTTACGGTATCTGTTTTTGTCTTTCTGACTTACTTCACTCTGTATGACAGACTCTAGGTCCATCCACCTCACTACAAATAAATCAATTCCGTTTCTTTTTATGGCTGAGTAATATTCCATTGTATATATGTGCCACATCTTCTTTATCCATTCATCTGTTGATGGACACTTAGGTTGCTTCCATGTCCTGGCTATTGTAAATAGAGCTGCAATGAACATTGTGGTACATGACTCTTTTTGAATTATGGTTTTCTCAGGGTGTATGCCCAGTAGTAGGATTGCTGGGTCATATGGTAGTTCTATTTTTAGTTTTTTTAAGGAACCTCCATACTGTTCTCCATAGTGACTGTATTAACTTATGTTGCTACCAACAGGGCAAGAGGGTTCCCTTTTCTCCACACCCTCTCCAGCATATATTCTTTGTAGATTTTTTGATGATGGCCATTCTCACTGGTGTGAGATGATACCTCACTGTAGTTCTGATTTGCATTTCTCTAATGATTAATGATGTTGACCATTCTTTCATGTGTTTGTTGGCAATCTGTGTATTGTCTTTGGAGAAATGTCTATTTAGGTCTTCTGCCCATTTTTGGATTGGGTTGTTTGTTTTTTTGATATTGAGCTGCATGAGCTGCTTGTAAATTTTGGAGATTAATCCTTTGTCAGTTGCTTCATTTGCAAATATTTTCTCCCATTCTGAGGGTTGTCTTTTGGTCTTGTTTATGGTTTCCTTTGCTGTGCAAAAGCTTTGAAGTTTCATTAGGTCCCATTTGTTTATTTTTGTTTTTATCTCCATTACTCTAGGAGATGGGTCAAGAAGGATCTTGCTGTGATTTATGTCATAGAGTGTTCTGCCTATGTTTTCCTCTAAGAGTTTGATAGTTTCTGGCCTTACATTTAGGTCTTTAATCCATTTTGAGCTTATTTTTGTGTATGGTGTTAGGGAGTGATCTAATCTCATACTTTTACATGTACCTGTCCAATTTTCCCAGCACCACTTATTGAAGAGGCTGTCCTTTCTCCACTGTATATTCCTGCCACCTTTATCAAAGATAAGGTGACCATATGTGCATGGGTTTATCTCTGGGCTTTCTATCCTATTCCATTGATCTATCTTTCTGTTTTTGTGCCAGTACCATACTGTCTTGATTACTGTAGCTTTGTAGTATAGTCTGAAGTCAGGCAGCCTGATTCCTCCAGCTCCATTTTTTGTTCTCAAGATTGCTTTGGCTATTCGGGGTCTTTTGTGTTTCCATACAAATTGTGAAATTTTTTGTTCTAGTTCTGTGAAAAATGCCAGTGGTAGTTTGATAGGGATTGCATTGAATCTATAGATTGCTTTGGGAAGTAGAGTCATTTTCACAATGTTGATTCTTCCAATCCAAGAACATGGTATATCTCTCCATCTGTTTGTATCATCTTTAATTTCTTTCATCAGTGTCTTATAATTTTCTGCATACAGGTCTTTTGTCTCCTTAGGTAGGTTTATTCCTAGATATTTTATTCTTTTTGTTGCAGTGGTAAATGGGAGTGTTTTCTTAATTTCACTTTCAGATTTTTCATCATTAGTGTATAGGAATGCCAGAGATTTCTGTGCATTAATTTTGAATCCTGCAACTTTACCGAATTCATTGATTAGCTCTAGTAGTTTTCTGGTAGCATTGTTAGGATTCTCCATGTATAGTGTCATGTCATCTGCAAACAGTGACAGCTTTACTTCTTCTTTTCTGATTTGGATTCCTTTTATTTCCTTTTCTTCTCAGATTGCTGTGGCTAAAACTTCCAAAACTATGTTGAACAGGAGTGGTGAGAGTGGGCAACCTTGTCTTGTTCCTGATCTTAGTGGAAATGCTTTCATTTTTTCACCATTGAGGATGATGTTGGCTGTGGGTTTGTCATATATGACCTTTATTATGTTGAGGAAAGTTCCCTCTATGCCTACTTTCTGCAGGGTTTTTATCATAAATGGGTGTTGAATTTTGTCAAAAGCTTTCTCTGCATCTATTGAGATGATCATATGGTTTTTCTCCTTCAGTTTGTTAATATGGTGTATCACATTGATTGATTTGTGTATATTGAAGAATCCTTGGATTCCTGGAATAAACCCCACTTGATCATGGTGTATGATCCTTTTAATGTGCTGTTGGATTCTGCTTGCTAGTATTTTGTTGAGGATTTTTGCATCTATGTTCATCAGTGATATTGGCCTGTACTTTTCTTTCTTTGTGACATCCTTGTCTGGTTTTGGTATCAAGGTGATGGTGGCCTCGTAGAATGAATTTGGGAGTGTTCCTCCCTCTGCTATATTTTGGAAGAGTTTGAGAAGGATAGGTGTTAGCTCTTCTCTAAATTTTTGATAGAATTTGCCTATGAAGCCATCTGGTCCTGGGCTTTTGTTTGTTGGAAGATTTTTAATCACAGTTTCAATTTCAATGCTTGTGATTCATCTGTTCTTATTTTCTATTTCTTCCTGATTCAGTCTTGGCAGGTTGTGCATTTCTAAGAATTTCTTCCAGGTTGTCCATTTTATTGGCATAGAGTTGCTTGTAGTAATCTCTCATGATCTTTTGTATTTATGCAGTGTCAATTGTTACTTCTCATTTTTCGTTTCTAATTTTTTTGATTTGAGTCTTCTCCCTTTTTTTCTTGATGAGTCTGGCTAATGGTTTATCTATTTTGTTTATCTTTTCAAAGAACCAGCTGTTAGTTTTATTGATCTTTGCTATCGTTTCCTTCATTTCTTTTTCATTTATTTCTGATCTGATGTTTATGTTTTCTTTCTTTCTGCTAACTTTGGGGTTTTTCTGTTCTTCTTTCTCTAATTGCTTTAGGTGCAAGGTTAGGTTGTTTATTCGACATGTTTCCTGTTTCTTAAGGTGCGCTTGTATTGCTATAAACTTCCCTCTTAGAACTGCTTTTGCTGCATCCCATAGGTTTTGGGTTGTCGTGTCTCCATTGTCATTTGTTTCTAGGTATTTTTTGATTTCCTTTTTGATTTCTTCAGTGATCACTTCATTATTAAGAAGTGTATTGTTTAGCCTCCATGTGTTTGTATTTTTTACAGCTCTTTTCCTGTAATTGATATCTAGTCTCATAACATTGTGGTCAGAAAAGATACTTGATACAATTTCAATTTTCTTAAATTTACCAAGCCTTGATTTGTGACCCAAGATATGATCTATCCTGGAGAATGTTCCATGAGCACTTCAGAAAAATGTGTATTCTGTTGTTTTTGGATGGAGTGTCCTATAAATATCAATTAAGTCCATCTTGTTTAATGTATCATTTAAAGCTTGTGTTTCCTTATTTATTTTCATTTTGGATGATCTGTCTATTGGTGAAAGTGAGGTGTTAAAGTCCCCCACTATTATTGTGTTACTGTCGATTTCCTCTTTTATAGCTGTTAGCAGTTGCCTTATGTATAGAGGTGCTCCTATGTTGGGTGTATAAGTATTTACAATTGTTATATCTTCTTCTTGGATCGATCCCTTGATCATTATGTAGTGTCCTTCTTTGTCTCTTCTAATAGTCTTTATTTTAATATCTATTTTGTCTGATATGAGAATTGCTACTCCAGCTTTCTTTTGGTTTCCATTTGCATGGAATATCTTTTTCCATCCCCTTACTTTCAGTCTGTATGTGTTTCTAGGTCTGAAGTGGGTCTCTTGTAGACAGCATATATATGGGTCTTGTTTTTGTATCCATTCAGCCAATCTGTGTCTTTTGGTGGGAGCATTTAGTTCGTTTACATTTAAGGTAATTATCGATATGTATGTTCATATTCCCATTTTCTAAACTGTTTTATTTGGTGGGAGCATTTAGTCCATTTACATTTAAGGTAATTATCGATATGTATGTTCCTATTCCCATTTTCTAAATTGTTTTGGGTTCGTTATTATAGGACTTTTCCTTCTCTTGTGTTTTTGTCTAGAGAAGTTCCTTTAGCATTTGTTGTAAAGCTGGTTTGGTGGTGCTGAACTCTCTCAGCTTTTGCTTGTCTGTAAAGGTTTTAATTTCTCCATCAAATCTGAATGAGATCCTTGCTGGGTAGAGTAATCTTGGTTGCAGGTTTTTCTCCTTCATCACTTTCAGTATGTCCTGCCACTCCCTTCTGGCTTGTAGAGTTTCTGCTGAGAGATCAGCTGTTAACCTTATGGGGATTCCCTTGTGTGTTATTTGTTGTTTTTCCCTTGCTGCTTTTAATATGCTTTCTTTGTATTTAATTTTTGACAGTTTGATTAATATGTGTCTTGGCATATTTCTCCTTGGATTTATCCTGTATGGGACTCTCTGTGCTACCTGGACTTGATTAACTATTTCCTTTCCCATATTAGGTAAGTTTTCAACTATAATCTCTTCAAATATTGTCTCAGTCCCTATCTTTTTCTCTTCTTCTTCTGGAACCCCTATAATTCGAATGTTGGTACATTTAATGTTGTCCCAGAGGTGTCTCAGATTGTCCTCAATTCTTTTCATTCTTTTTTCTTTATTCTGCTCTGCAGTAGTTATTTCCACTATTTTATCTTCCAGGTCACTTATCTGTTCTTCTGCCTCAGTTATTCTGCTATTGATCCCATCTAGAGTATTGTTCATTTCATTTATTGTGTCGTTCATCATTGTTTGTTTCATCTTTAGTTCTTCTACGTCCTTGTTAAATGTTTCTTGCATTTTGTTCATTCTATTTCCAAGATTTTGGATCATCTTTACTATCATTACTCTGAATTATTTTTTAGATAGACTGCCTATTTTCTCTTCGTTTGTTTGGTCTGGTGGGTTTTTATCTTGCTCCTTCATCTGCGGTGTGTTTTTCTGTCTTCTCATTTTGCTTCTTACTGTGTTTGGGGTCTCCTTTTCGCAGGCTGTAGGTTCGTAATTCCCATTGCTTTTGATGTCTGTCTCCAGTGGCTAAGGTTGGTTCAGTGGGTTGTGTAGGCTTCCTGGTGGAGGGGACTAGTGCCTGTGTTCTGGTGGATGAGGCTGGATCTTGTCTGTCTGGTGTGCAGGTCCACGTCTGGTGGTGTGTTTTGGGGTGTCTGTGGACTTATTATGATTTTAGGCAGCCTCTCTGCTAATGGGTGGGGTTGTGTTCCTGTTTTGCTAGTTGTTTGGCATTGGGTGTCCAGCACTGTAGCTTGCTGGTCGTTGAGTGAAGCTGGGTGCTGGCGTTGAGATGGAGATCTCTGGGAGATTTTCGCCATTCGATATTATGTGGAGCTGGGAGGTCTCTTGTTGACCTGTGTCCTGAAGTTGGCTCTCCCACCTCAGAGGCACAGCACTGTCTCCTGGCTGCAGCACCAAGAGCCTTTCATCCACACGGTGCTTCACACACACCAGCAGATTTCAAGGGCTCAAAGGCTCCATGTGGTCAGCGGCTTTTATTTTCCTTGGTGTGAAGTCTAGTTTCACTTGCCCATAGGGTGCAGTGTGCAGAGGCCTTGAACCCAGTGCTTCAGTCCGTAGTTCCCAGTGCAAAACCTGTCTTTCTCTTTCTGACTTACTTCACTTAGTATGATAATCTCTAGGTCCACCCATGTTGCTGCAAATGACATTATTTCATTCTTTTTTATGGCTGAGTAATATTCCATTGTGTGTGTGTGTGTATACATACATACATACATATATATACATATATATATATATATATATATATACCATATCTTTTTTATCCATTCATTTGTTGGTGGATGCTTAGGTTACTTTCATGTCTTGGCTATTGTAAATAGTGCTTCTATGAACATTGGGGTGCATGTATCTTTTCAAATTAGAGTTATCTCCACATATATGCCCAGGAATGGGATTGTTGGATCATATGGTAAAGGTTTATCGATTTCTTAATGAAAGGAAACCAAAGTCTAATTTCAGAAAACATTATATTCCCATTAAAATTAATTACACTAAATTTGCATAGAATTAAACATATATGTTAAAAATTCAGTTTCTGACAAGTTTGTTTATTATCATCTTACATATCTGTCTTTTGGATTCAAGACATTGATGCCAAAGTGAGCATAACCAGGAAAGTAAAGAATCTCATAAAGCGATGGTTCTCAAACCTTTTCATCCTAGAATATTTATGCTCTTCAAAAATATTAAGGACTCTCGGGCTTCCCTGATGGTGCAGTGGTTGAGAGTCTGCCTGCCGATGCAGGGGACACGGGTTTGTGCCTTGGCCTGGGAGGATCCCACATGCCGTGGAGCGGCTGGGCCCGTGAGCCATGGCCGCTGAGCCTGCGTGTCCAGAGCCTGTGCTCCGCAACAGGAGAGGCCACAACAGTGTGAGGCCCCCGTACCGCAAAAAAAAAAAAAATTAAGGACTCTAAAGAACTTATGCTTGCATAAATTTTACATATCGATATTTACCAATTTAGAAATTAAAGCTAAGATAATATAAGCAATAATTTATGAATTTAACAGTAAAAACAAATATATTATAAATATAACATTTTAATGAAATATAAATATATATTATATATAAATACCATTTTAATGAAAATATAAATAACATTTTATATATAAATATAAATTTATATATAATTTAATATAAATAACATTTTAATGAAAATAACTGTATTTTCCCAAATAAAAATATCAGTGAAAAATATGTTAATTTTTTTATTTTTGCAAATCTGTATAATATCTGGCTTAAGAAAGGACACTAATATTCTTGTTTCTGCTTCTGCATTGAATTAATTGTGATGTGTTACTTTGGTTGATGTATATGAACAAAATTCTGCCTCACCAAGACATGTAATGGGAAAAGGGAGGAGTACTTTACTAGCCATTTCAGATAACTGTGAATGTTCTTTTTTGATACTAAACCAAAACTTGACAAGTGGTAGTTCATTAAAAGATAGCTGCAATGTGAAATTGCAAACCATATAAGTAATCTTTTTCTACTCCATTATATTCATTGGTCTGTGTTGCACATTGTATAGGCTTTTAACCTATATGGATGATTGTGTAACATCATGCATTGATCATGTAAAAAAATATTTGTTAACTGAGTTATCCAGATTTTCCAAATGTTAGCAGATTTCATAAATATCAAAAAATATTTGTTAATATAAGCATAGATCTCATCAGAGAAGTATTTATTCATTAGGAAATTTTCAAGCTTATGGTGGCAAATATAAGTTTTCCAGAAATTTAAGTTTCACTTAAAATCTCAGCTTTACCATTTCCCACAAATACAGTGCTCACTTCATTCATTTCTGAAATATCTGTCAAATACCCAAGACTGATTACCATAATTTGAATATAGATCATTCTTTCCATTTAAATGATGTTTTAAAAGAGCAGTTACTTCAGCTTACAACTCAAATAATTGCATGTTTTAGAAGGTTTTGTTTTTTGGGTTTTTTCCCCTCAAACAACTGTCTCATATTGGTATGCACCAGTAGTGCTTAATGTGGACATTTTTGTTAGCCAGCTAAGTGTCTTTCTCCCAATATGTGTGATTCAGATTGGGCCTTGTTGAATAGGGTGATGTCAGCAAAAGCAGCAGAGTAAGTAGCTCCAAGGCCCTGTATCTCAACAGAAACATCAAACATCACAAACTCTATAGCCTGCAAATCATAAGAAAATCACTATTTGGTCTTCCACAGGAAAAGAACTGCTGACTACTAAATTAAAACCATCAGACTCGTAAAGCACCTCAGCAATATAATATGACTTAGCTCAAAATACTCAAGGAAATTAGAGTTCAAATACTTTATAGTATTTCTTCATTTTTTTAATTTAGCAGAAAAAAAAAATCATCTTTAAAAAAAGAGATTTTAAGCACCCAGCATGTGCTATTTCAGGAAGGTCTGGTGTTATCCGGATTATATTATATTTTCACAGATCCTTCAAGCTTAGTATTCTGAAAATAACAGTAGATGTATGCAAACTATTTATAATTTTATTTTCTCCCCTTTGAAAATAAATGTCAAACTGCCAAGAAACCACATGCTAAATCCTAGGGATAAGCACAAATAAGTTCAACCCATTGTACTAAATTTATTTTGAAAATAACTGGTTAGATTTTATAACTTATCAAGCAATAACTCTGTTTCCTTAAACACGAGTTATTTGAATGAATTCAACCATTTTTAATCTTATTATATTCTTGGTGGCATTATCATTTATAATTATACTTTTGAAAATATAGTGAAGTACTATATTACTGAAGTTGAAGAAACTAATAAACCCTTTTGCTTCTAACATGAGACTAACTTTCTGTTTACTTGTACAGTGCCTACATTGTACTCTGTGGCCTAAACAAATGAATATAATTTCTAAGTCAATTTATTTCAAGCTTGAGAATCATTAAGAATGAATAGAATCTATCATGTTAAGTAACTCAAATATTAAGTAATCATGATAAGTGATCTGTCAAGGCAACTTCATGCAGCCCATCCTGTTGACTGCATGCAAAACTATTATTAATACAGAAACAATGTCCAGATATCCCTTTGTCTACAAACAGGAGGTGAAAGACTTGTACAATGAAAATTACAAAACATTGCTGGAAGAAATTTGACATAGATAAATGGAAGCATGTCGCATGTTCATGAATTAGAATACTTAATATAGTTAAGATGTCAATACTACTCAAAGTGATCAACAGATTCAATCTCATTGTTATTAAAATCCCAGTGGCATTTTTTGCAGAAATAGAAAAACTCATCCTAAAATTCATATGGAATCTCAAGGGATCTCAAATAACAAAAACAATCTTGAAAAAGAACAGCAAAGCTGGAGGCCTAACACTTCTGATTTGAAACTTATTGCAAAGCTACAGTAACCAAAACAGTGAGGTACTAATATAAAGAAAGACAAAGAGACCAATGGAAAAGACTAGAGAGCCCAGAAATAAATCCTCTAGTATAAGGTCATATGATTTTTGAAAAGGGTGCCAAGACCATTCAATGGGGAAAGGACAGTGGGGGATGGTGCTAGTAAAACTGAATATCTACATACCAAAGAATAAAGCTGGATCTTTATCTAACACCACATACAAAAGTTAACTCAAATGGATCAAAAACTTAGATATGAGACTTAAAACTATAAACCTCTTAGAAGAAATGATAGGGCAAAAACTTCACAACATTGGCTTTGGCATTGATTTCTTATATACGACACCAAAGTCAACAACAGAAAAAAATATACAAATTGGAATTCATGAAAATATTTTTTAAATTGTATATCAAAAGACACTATCAACAGAATAGAAAGGCAACTCACAAAATGGGAGAAATTACTTGCAGATCACATATCTGACAAGGGAATAATATCCAGAATATATATAGAACTCCTAAAACTCAGTAACAACAGAAAACAAACAACTGATTTAAAAAATGGACAAAGGACTTGAATAGACATTTCTCCACAGAAGGTATATAAATATCCAAAAAGCACATGAAAAGATGCTCAGCACCACTAATTATTAGAGAAATGCAAATAAAAACTATGATGAGATACTGCCTCTCAGTAGAATATTTACTATTAAAAAGGAAAAAAAACAAAACAAAACAGAAAATAGCAAGTTCAGCAAGGATATAAAGAAAGGGAACTCTTGTGCACTATTGGTGGAAATGGCAATTTGAACAGCCACTGTGGAAAACAGTATGGCAGTTTCCTTAAAAATTAAAAAATAGAATTACCATATGATCCAGCAATCTTACATTTAGGTATATACCCAAAAGAACTGAAATCAGGTTCTTGAGGAGATATTTGTACTCCTATGTTCATAGCAGCATTATTTACAATACGTATGTTCCTGCATGGGTAAGCCTTTCTGAGAAGAGAAATTTGGAACCTGGGTCATGGAGGAGATTTTGAAGTTAAAGGGTAGGAAAATAGTGACAGACAAGTGGGAGAGATTTACCTGTCTGAGGAATGTATTTACATTTCAAAGGGGATGTTGGGGTTTGGTACTTTCTCTAGGTGTGTCACATGAATCCAAAAGCCAATTCCTTGGAGTTGGGCGGCACAAGGGTTGGTTAGCAATACCTGATAGGGGCCTTTCCAATGAGATGGAAGAGAGTTCCTCTGGAGGTGCCTATTCCAATAGACAAATTTCCAGGTTGCAAGGTGTGAGGTGTGATGCTTAATATCCTTGTATCACAAGAGCATACTGTGAAAAGGTCGCTCTACCAAAACATGGTTATTTGTGATAGAAGGCATTATTGAAATATCATTCATAGTGATATTCAAATATCATTCAAATATTCATTATTGCAATATTGAAATATCTCTCTTTTTATGAGCTCTGGGGCAAAGAAGCAAGAGTCAAGTGCATTGTGACTATCTCAAAGGGTGAGAGTTTATGAGTTCCAAAACGGTGGATCAAAGGTTTAGAAGGACCAATGGCAATGCTTTTGGCCAAGGTATTTGGAGGGCCTCTACAAATTGTGTCAATTGAGTCTTAATCATGCCATTAGTGTGTTTGACTAAACCAGAGCATTGAAGATGTTAAGCAAAGTGAAAGTGTTGTAAAACCAGCCAAACAGCACAGACTTGTCAAAACACCTGGCCAGTAAAATGGATTCCTCAATCACTATAAAGTTTGAGAGTTCCCCAGGTAGGGATTATCTTTTCTGGAAGGACTTTAGCAACAGAAGAGGTAGTAGTCTGTCTGCAAGGGAAGGCTTCAGTCCAGTGTGAAAACATACAGACCATGATTAAAACATATTTATAACCATGAAATGGAGGATGTTGTATGAAATCCATTAGCCAGATCTCAAATAGTCCATTAAGTAGTTTAAAACGTCTGGGAGTAGTACACACAGGCTTCAGTGAGTTAGTTGTACTTTGGATAAGTAAGACACGTGAGGTAGGCAGTGTCTGTGGCCTTGTTAATGTTTCCCTTACAACATTGATTCATTGATGCTATCATTTTATCAGTAGGCCAATAGTTTAATGAATGTGCAGTGGTAAGGAATGGGAATTTTAGAGTCTCCAGTAGGACTGGGTTGTTTTTTGGTCCAAACAAGAGCTTTCTCTTTTTATCAAACCAACAATTACTGAATTTCAAATTTTATTTTTCTTTGCCTGAGGCAAAATGTCTGGTTTCTCCAGCCAGTTTTTCTAAGTTATCATTTGAATAAATGTCCCTTTGGACCATGAGTGAGGTTTGGCTGCTCATGGTCCCTTTAAGGACAGCTTTTCTTATGGAAACATCAGCAAGATGATTTCCCTTAGCCTCCAGAGAGTTAAGTTTAGAATGCCCCTGAATCTTAATAGCAGCTCAGGTAGCAGGTAAAAGTAGTATATCCAATAATTCCTGAACATTGGGGTCATTTTTAATTTTATTTCTGCTGGAAGTAAGGAAAACATGTTGTTTCCACAACATTCCAAAATCAAGAGCTAATCCAAAAGCATATCTACTGTTAGTAAAAGTATTGGCAGTTGTGTCCTTGGCTAAAGTACAAGCCCATGTAGGAGTGTAAAATTTAGCCTGTTGGGCTAAAGTAGCCAGAGGTAAAGATGCTGCCTCAACAACATCAAAAAGAGTTGCAGTAGCATACCCAGCACAATATTTGCCATTGTCACCTTTTAAATAAGTACCATCAGTGAACCATGAGAAGTCAGTTTTACTCAGAGGAATTTTCTATAGATCATCATGGGGAGTCAGGAGGTGACCCATCACTGGTAGATAATCCTGAAAGACTTCATCAGTGCTGGAGGAGAGAAAAGGAGTAGGGTTGAGGTTATTACAACATAAAAAATTATGCGAGAAGCAGTTAATAAAAGGTGAGGTGGCTGACTGAGAAATGTTGAGATGAGAATTCAGAATAGTGTCTACTGCATGAAGTAGAAAACTGATTAAAGGATGTCTCACAATGATTTTCTCAGGGACCTTAACCAAAAGGACAGTGGCGTAATGGCTCTAAGACAAGAAGGTACCCCAATGTCAATGGATCTGGTTGCTAGCTCTAATACTCTATGGGTTGATGGGTGGTCCCCATGTTTTTGGGTGAGTGCCCCAAGGGGATTTCCTTCTATTTCGTATACAAAAATGGGAAAGGGAATCTGATAACTGGGATTCTCAAGGGCAGTTTCATCAAACTCTACTTTAAGCCTTGAAAGCTATGTTGTCCTGTTCGTCACAAAAAATTGGGTCAGGGTTCTTACTGTTGAGTAAAATATACAGGGGTTTGGCCATAAGAGAGAAATTTGGAATATAATTTTGACAATAACCAACTAGCCTGAGAAAAGCTCACAGTTGGTGCTAGTTTGTGTATTTGGAAACTTAGGACACCATGAGGTTTATCTGGATCTAAATGTAGCCCTTGTTCTGATATCAGATGCCCTAAATATTGAATCTGAGTTTGGGAAAACTGAAATTTTTCTTTGGTGACCTTATATCCCTTTAAGGCTAAAAGCTTTAGCTAGTGGTTCCTTTCTTTCTATGAAGAGGCTTGAGAAGGAGAGCAAAGAAACGAATCATCCACATTTGCAGCAAAGTAAAACCCATTGGGAACTTAGTATCATCCATATCAGCCTTCAGGATTTGCAAGAAATAGAAGGATTCTTAGTAAAACTCTCAGGGCTTCCCTGGTGGCGCAGGGGTTGAGTCCGCCTGCCGATGCAGGAGACACGGGTTCATGCCCTGGTCTGGGAAGATCCCACATGCAGTGGAGCGGCTGGGCCCATGAGCCATGGCCGCTGAGCCTGTGCGTCCAGAGCCTGTGCTCTGCAACAGGAGAGGCCACAACAGTGAGAGGCCCGCGTAGGTTCGTGCCCCGGGCCGGGGAGATCCCACATGCCGCGGAGCGGCGGGCCCCGGGGGCCATGGCCGCTGAGCCTGCATGTCCGGAGCCTGTGCTCCACAACGGGAGACACCACAACAGTGAGAGGGCCGCATACCGCCAAAAAAAAAAAAAAAAAAAAAAAACCTCTCAGACATTACTGTCTAGGTAACTTGTTTTTCTTCCCCAGTGAAGGTAAGAAGGTAATGGCTAGCTTCATCAACTGGAATACTAAGGAATGCACTGCATGAGTCAGTTACAGTAAAGAATTTACTTCTGGTGGGAATGGATGTTAGTGATATATCAGGGTTAAGAACAAAAGACTGTTGAGGAATAACAATGTTGTTTATTGCTCAGAGGTCCTGGACACACCTCTACTCTTGATGCTTAGGTTTTCTCATCAGTAAAATAAGAGAATTACAGGAACTAGTACAAGGGATAATGAGGCCTTGAGCCTTGTAATCTTCTATTATGGGCTTTATGCTTGGAATGGCTTCTTTACTCATAGGATAAGAGGAGTCTTTCTTCTTCCTGTTGGGCTCTGCTATCACTGCAGGGCATGGGAGCACTCCCTTCTGGTCTCTTGACTCTATTTAATTGAGGCTTCTGTTTATTAATTTTTTTAGAGTACGAAAAAATATTGTAGATAGGTATAACTCTAACAAATATGTAGAATATCTATATAAGAAATACTACAAAACTCTGATGAAGGTATTCAAAGAAGAATTAAATAGAGAAATATTCCATGAACATGGACAGGAAGATCCAGTATTGTTAAGATATAGGTTCCTCCCAACTTCATCTATATATTCAATGAGATCCTAATCAAACTCCCAGTGAGTTATTCTATGGAAACTGACAAACCAATTCTAAAGTCTGCATGGAAAGACAAAAGACCCAGAATAGCCAACACAGTATTGGTAGAATTTACAGTACTTAGCTTCAAGACTTAAAAGCCAATTTATGGTAAAAACTCTCCAGAAAGGGGGAATACAGGGAACCTATCTCATTATAATAAAACCCACATATGACAAACCCACAGAAAACATCATACTCAACAGTGAAAAGCTGAAAGCATTTCCTCTAAGATCAGGAACAAGACAAGGGTGCCAACTCTCATCACTATTATTCAACATAGTTTTGGAAGTCCTAGATGGCAATCACCACAGAAAACATCATACTCAACAGTGAAAAGCTGAAAGCATTTCCTCTAAGATCAGGAACAAGACAAGGGTGCCAACTCTCATCACTATTATTCAACATAGTTTTGGAAGTCCTAGCCATGGCAATCAGAGAAGAAAAAGAAACAAAAGGAATCCAAATTGGAAAAGAAGAAGTAAAACTGTCACTGTTTGCAGATGACATGATACTATACATAGAAAATCCTAAAGATGCCACAAGAAAACTACTAGAGCTAATCAATGAATTTAGTAAAGTCACAGGATACAAAATTAATACACAGAAATCTCTTGCATTCCTATACACTAAAAATGAAAGATAAGAAAGAGAAGTTAAGGAAACAATCCCATTCACCATTGCAACAAAAGAATTAAATTCTTAGGAATAAACCTACCCAAGGAAGCAAAAGACCTGTATGCAGAAAACTGTAAGATATTGATGAAAGAAATCAATGACACAAACAGATGGAGAGACATACCATATTCTTGGATTGGAAGAATCAATATTGTGAAAATGACTATACTACCCAAAGCAATCTACAGATTTAGTGCAATCCCTATCAAATTACCAACGGCAGTTTTCACAGAACTAGAACAAAAAATTTTACAATTTGTATGGAAACACAAAAGACCCAGGATAGCCAAAGCAATTCTGAGAAAGAAAAATGGAGCTCGAGGAATCAGGCTACCTGACTTCAGACTACATTACAAAGCTACAGTAATCAAGACAGTATGGTACTGGCACAAAAACAGAAATATAGATGAATGGAACAGGATAGAAAGCCCAGAGATAAACCCACACACCTATGGTCACCTAATCTATGACAAAGGAGGCAAGAATATACAATGGAGAAAAGACAGCTTCCTCAATAAGTGGTGTTGGGAAAACTAGACAGCTACATGTAAAAGAATGAAATCAGAACACCTGCTAACACCATACACAAAAATAAACTCAAAACGGATTAAAGACCTAAATGTAAGTCCAGACACTATAAAACTATTAGAGGAAAACATAGGCAGAACACTCTTCGACATAAATTGCAGCAAGATCTTTTTTGATCCACCTCCTAGCATAATGAAAATAAAAACAAAAATAAACACATGGGACCTGATTAAACTTAAAAGCTTTTGCACAGCAAAGGAAACCATAAACAATATGAAACGACAACCCTCAGAATGGGAGAAAATATTTGCAAACAAAGCAACTGACAAAGGATTATCTCCAAAATATACAAACAGCTCATGCAGCTCAATATCAGAAAAACAAACAACCCAGTCAAAAAGTGGGTGGAAGACCTAAATAGACATTACTCCAAAGACGACATACAGATGGCCAAGAGGCACATGAAAAGACACTCAACATCACTAATTATTAGAGAAATGCAAATCAAAACTACCACGAAGTATCAGCACACACTAGTCCGAATGGCCAGCATCAAAAAATCTACAAACAAGAAATGCCAGAGAGGGTGTGGAGAAAAGGGAAGCCTCTTGCACTGTTGGTGGGAATGTAAATTGATAAAACTACTATGGAGAATAGTATGGAGGTTCCTTAAAAAACGAAAAACAGAACTACCATATGACCCAGCAATCCCACTATTGGGCATATACCCAGAGAAAACCATAATTCAAAAAGACACATGCACCCCAATGTTCATTGCAGCAGTATTTACAATAGCCAAGACACGGAAGCAACCTAAATGTCCATCAACAGAGAAATGGATAAAGAAGATGTAGTACATATATACAATGGAATATTACTCAGCCATATAAAGGAACGAAATTGGATCATTTGTAGAGATGTGGATAGACCTAGAGACTTTCATACAGAGTGAAGTAAGTCAGAAAGAGAAAAACAAATATCATATATTAACGCATATATGTGGAATCTAAAAAGATGCTATAGATGATCTTCTCTCCAAAGCCGAAATAGAGACATAGACGTAGAGAACACACGTATGGATACCAAGGTGTAGTGGGGCAGGTGGGATGAATTGGGAGATTGGGATTGACATATATACACTACTATGTATAAAATAGATAACTAATGAGAATCTACTGTATAACACAGGGAACTCTACTGAATGCTCTCTGGTGACCTAAATGGGAAGGAAATCCAAAAAAGAGGAGATAAATGTTTACGTATAGCTGATTCACTTTGCTGTACAGTAGAAACACAGCATTGTAAAGAAACTATACTCCAATAAAAATTTTAAAATAATAATAAAATAAATAAATGTTAGTAAGCATGTGCAGCAACAGGAAGCCTCATTTGTTGCTGAATTCAAATTAGTATTCAAAATAGTATAGCCACTTTGAAAGGTAATTTGGCAGTTTCTTACAAAAGTAAACACTCTTACCATACAATCCAACAACATGCTATTTGGTATTTACCCAAATAACTTGAAACTTTATATACACATAAAAACGTGGACACAAAGCTTTTTAGCAGCTTTATTTACAATTGCCCAAACTTGGAAGTAACCAAGATGTCCCTTAATTGATAAACAGATTAACAAACTGTGGTACATACATACAATGGAATATTATTCAACAATAAAAAGAAATGAGCTATCAAGTTACAAAAAGACATGGAAGGAACTTAAATGCATATTGTTAAGTGAAAAAAGAAAAGCCAATGTGGAAAGCATTTTTACTGATTTCAACTATATGACATTCTGTAAAAGATGAAATTATTGAGACAGTTTTCAAAAATCACTGGTAGTCATGACTTTGGCAGCAGAGAGAGAAGAATGAATAGGGGATTTTTAGGGCAGTGAAAATATTCTGTATGATACTATAATGGTATTGTAATGGTGGATACATGTCATTATACATTATATATTATACCTATAAAATTTCCAATACAAGAGTTCACCCTAATATATACTGTGGACCTTGGTTACTAATTATGTATCAGTTTGGCTTATTAATTATCACAGGTGTACCACACTAAGTCAGGATGTTTATAATACAGGGAATTGTATGTGTGGTGGAGTAGTGCATGGGAAGAGGAGCTATTGCATATGGGAAATCTCTATGCTTTCTGCTCAATTTTTTTATAAACCTAAAACTGCTCTAACAATAAAGTCAATTAATATAAGAAAGGTAAATCCAACACAGAGTAGATTAATACTGTATATTTTTAACTAAAAATCATTTTACATTGCAAAAAAAAAAAAGGCTACCTATAAACAGTTTTTTTTTTTTTCTTTTCTGTCTGTTTATTTTGTTTATTCTGACTTCTCAGCCCTTTGAAAGTATACTCTTCTTCCTGTTAGATTTTGGGAAGTCATTTTCTTTCTTCAAATAATCAAACAATTTAGCACATCTTCTTTTCTAATATAATTGTTAAGAGTGTGAGAGACACTACCTGAAAATCTGGCTCAGAGTTAAAGGTAGAAAATACTGTACCTCCCAAAAATGTCTGAAAGGACCAAATCTCTGTCCCAGGCTCACCTGCAATACCAGGCCTAGCTGAATCTGAAGCTCAAGTTCATGTAAGAGCCTGAATGCTAATGTCTGTTAAAAGCTCTTAACTATATGAAGGCAACCATTTGCCTATGCACAAGCAGACATAAAATACAGTGACTTAACAAGATAAAAATTCCTCATGGCTCGTACTTTGGAGAGTTTAAAGACTCACCTTTTGCCCTAGATATGACAGTTAAAAGCCAACAACAAAAGTGAAAAACAAAACTCCTAGCACAATATAAGTCAGTGAACATCATTAAAGTAAAACAATCTGTGTGGTCACTAATTGCTAATGCCTGAGGCCTTAATTAGAATCTTTTATGCACATCAAAAATGCCTCTTCTCTCTGTCTTTTTCCACCAGATCCAATTTTAGGTTGCCCCATATATAATGCATTTCTCTTTTCAACTTGTTTTTTTAATAAATCATTGAAAGATATACACAGGACTTAGACAAATGATGATAAAAAATCAACTTTATTATTGAATAAAAATATTGGAAGATGTGACTTAGGCATGAAGCCAGATGAATTTTCTGACATCTCTTTGAAATGAGCACACCCACCACTATTTTAACCTGGCCCACTGAGCTCACTTATTAGACCAGAATGCAACTTTCCTGTACACAGGCCAGTCCCACAGAAGGAAAGGACCAAGCTCTGGTTATACAGATTCTTCCTCCCATGCCACGTATCAATCGATCAGAAAGCTCTCTCTTTCTCTCTTTCCTTATTTATCCTGCTTATTTTTATTTTATTTTGAGAACTAATAACATGCATATTCAGAGAAGTACATAGAATTTTATAGGCTATCACCTAAGATTTTAGCAGGAAATAAAATTGACCTCTGATGGTTCAAATAAAAATATTTTAGTAAGTGACTAATCAAAGAAAGATGCAGAATTAAAGAACAGACAAATGACATTGAGAAACCTAGGGACCAAAATGTGTTGAAAGCCATTGGACTGAAGAAGGAGGGAGAAGATATAGAGAAGATGGAGCTCACTCAGAGCTGCAGCCATGGGGACAAGGCTTCCTGGTGGGAGCTGTAGTCATAAGGGACTGAAGCCATGGCCAGAGATGCACTTTTCCCTTTCAAGCCCATGTGTCTCTCTTCTCTACCAAGGGTTTTCTCCAGCACAGCACACATAGGAACTTGCTGAATCAGGCAACCATAACTCTGAATGGAGTTGGGAGAGGGGAAAGGGAACACAGGATTAAGCAATCAGAGCAACCCTAAACATAATGGGGAAGGAATTCAGCTATCCTGTCCACTGAGGGGATAATTTTGAAACATGTTCATGTATCTTTTTGAATTATAGTTTTGTCTGGATATATGCCCAGGAGTGGGATTGCAGGATCATATGGTAATTCTATTTTTAGTTTTCTGAGGAACCTCCATACTGTTTTCCATAGTGGCTGCACCAACTTACATTCCCACCAACAGTGTAGGAGGGGTTCCCTTTCTCCACACCTCTCCAGCATTTGTTGTTTGTAGACTTTTTGATGATGGCATTCTGACTGGTGTGAGGTGATAATCTCATTGTAGTTTTGATTTGCATTTCTCTAATAATTAGCGATGTTGAACATCTTTTCAGGTGCCTATTGTCCATCTGTATGTCTTCTTTGGAGAAATGTCTATTTAGGTCTTCTGCCCATTTGTCAGTTGGGTTGTTTGTTTTTTTGTTATTGAGCTGTATGAGCTGTTTGTATACTTTGGAAATTAAGCCCTTGTCAGTCACATCGTTTGCAAATATTTTCTCCCATTCTGTAGGTTGTCTTTTCACTTTGTTTATGGTTACTGTTGCTGTGCAAAAGCTTGTAAGTTTGCTTAGGTCCTGTTTGTTTATTTTTGTCTTCATTTCTGTTGCCTTGGGAGACTGACCTTAGAAAATATTGGTACGATTTATGTCAGAGAATGTTTTTCCTATGGTTTCCTCTAGGAGTTTTATGGTGTCATGCCACAAATGAACCTATCTACAAAACAGAAACAGACTCACAGACATAAAGAACAGACTTGTGGTTACCAAGGGGGAGTGGGGAGAGATGGGATGGGGGGGTTTGTAGATTCAAACTATTATATATAGGTTGGATAAACAACAAGGTCCCACTGCATATAGCACAGGGAACTACATTCAATATCCTGGGATAAACCATATGGAAAAGAATATAAAAAAGAATGTATATATGTGTATAACTGAGTCACTTTGCTGTACAGCAGAAATTAACCCAACATTGTAAATCAACTATATGTCAAAAAAATAGTAATAAAGGAGAGTTGCTTAGAAAAAAAAAAACCAAAGCAACAAAAAACAAACAAAAAGAACACGTTCATTATGGTTTTTTAGGAATGATTTCTAGTTACCCATGGTGGTACACACCAGCGTTGCCAAATAAAAACACAGAGTGCCCAGTTAAATTTGAATTTTAGATAACCAGCAAATAGTTTTTTACTGTAAGTATGCCCCATGCAAAATTTGACAATACTTATAATTTAAAAAGTATGTACTGTTTATCTGAAATTCAAATTTAACTAAGCATCCTGTATTTTATCTGGCAACCGTCTACTGCACTCATTAACATACTCTTTTGGGGACCTTTTTCCTTTCCCTGTCTCACTTTCCCCATAATATAATTTATGATCTTTGGCTCACCTCCCAAGTAAAATGACACTCAAGTTATTATTTTAAGGTCTAGTTTTGGGGAAATTTTGCTGAACATGAGACTAACTGATAACAAATTAAGCAAAAGGAAATTGGAGGGAAAACAAAGGTTATAGTAAAGAATGGGATAAAGAAAATAGTAAAAACTGGATAAATTTTGTGGCTAGTTTCGTGAAATGGAAAAATAAGTTATTGATAGTTAATCTCCCAATGTACTGGTGCTGCCTTACATGAACTAGAGGAGTGAGTGCTCTCTGTAAATATTACTCTGTCTTTACTAAAACTTGCTTACAAGCAAGTTTTGACAATTAGGAATAGAAACAGCAAAGGACTTGGGGACAGAAATATCAACAAATGAAATAGAGTTTCAAACTCCTGTATAGAGAAAATAACATTGGAAGAGGGATAAAAATACCAGTTGATGGCAGGACATGTAACCTGGTGAGATCCCTTGTGAGACATCTCAGGCCGTGTACTAATTCATGATAGAAGGGCTCATGGTGGGAAGCTTTGACTTCTAAATATTGAAGTTCAATTTGTATTATTTTTTTAGATGCTCTAACAGATATTCTGTAATATTTGGGGATGGAGTAATAAAAGATTAAAAAGATGGTGGCAATATAAATATTGGTGACATCTCCATTTTGAGAGATGTGATGTTTACTGTAATACCAGAATGCATCAGTGATCTAGGTATTATAAGTGAATAGGAAACCCAGCCACTACTGATCAGGTGGCTAGGGTATAGCAAAATCTGTAATTAACCAAATTTTAATTGAACATGCTAATTGAAAACCTCTAGAGTTACTGAAGTGGAGAGCTGTGATAAAATTCAAATAACTCAAACTCCCTGAAGGACAAGAGAATATTGGATTCGTTCATTACAGAAATGATGCATGTAGGTGTATTGATACTTTCAAACTCTTGATATAATAAGCCTGTCTGGCCATTAAAACCAACAGCTGATAAGCCTTGGTGATTCTCAGTGCTGAGGGAAGTCATTTCCTAATCACGTCACTGTCAGTCACTACAGGAGAAGAAATGTAGCAAGGTGGAGAAAAGTTGAACAAGCTACTTTATTCCACTAATGCTTTCTTTTCTATCTGTTTTCAAGAGATATCCAGAGAGAGCTTACTTTACATAAGAAGTAATGAAATATATTTTTGCCCTCCCTGCTGGCCAAAGTTATTTTAATGTCCTGCTCATTGTCCTAATCTAATAAAAAAATGACTGGAAAATCACTACCAGAGCTAAAATTAATTATACTGATGATTTAGTATTAGTAAAAAAACAATTTCTAAGGAAGAGTACATTTCTTTACTATTTTAATCTATTTTTTCCAGTTTTACTGAGATGTAATTGACATATATCACTGTATAAGTTTAAAGTATACAGCATAATGGCTTGACTTATATATAGTGTGAAGTGATTATCACAGTGTTTATTTAGCATCTGTTATCTCATATAGATACAATAAAAAGCAAAAAGAAAAAAATGTTCTCCTTGTGATGAGAACCCTTAGGATTCACTCTCTTAACAACTTTTATGTATATCATACATGGGTGTTAACTATAGTCATCAGGAACAGTACATTCTTAATTGGAGAATATGGTGTGCAACTTGATGTCCCTGAGTTGGCTGATAATATCAGGTCAAAATACAAAAGAAAAGTTGAATTTTTGTATTTTTATGAAATTAAAGGTATTGTGATAGAAACCTATGTTGTTTGGAGTTTCTGGTAAAATCCAGAAGGAGAATAAAAACAGTGGCATTTAGAGTATGGCACTCAACAGTTGACTGATGTATCTGCTCAATACTTACCTTTTGACAGTTACTCCAGCTTCCTTTAACTGGCTTTGTGAGCTTGTGCAAGTTATCTACTCTTTGTGTCTTAGTTTCCTCATCCACAGAATAAGGAAAATACACCCCCAATATTGTTATGAGCAACAAATAATGAATATATGTGAAGAATTTTGAACAGTGGCTGGTACCTAGGAAACGCTCAGTAACCTAGGAAATGCTTTGTAGCTATCAACTATCTGCTTTGGGGGCATTAGTTGACACTCATCAAACAAAGACATTCATTAACTTAAAGCAGGGATTCCAATAATACCTTGAGTGATGTCAGAAACAAAAATGAACTGCTAAGGAAGAAGCAGCTCAAAAAATTTTGCTGATTAAATATTCAGACAATATCTTCAGGAACATGAATTATGAATAACAGTGGATACAAAACTATCCAGAGAACTCATAGGCAAGACATAGCATATGCCTTAGTCTGACTAAATCTCTAGACAGTTTATCTCCAGAAATGAAGTTTGAGGATCATGGTAAAAAGAATTTTATTTTTTTGGAAGGTGGGGTAGCTAGGGAGTCAGTTTTATTGAAGTATAATTTACATATAACAAATTTCACCCTTTTAGTGTAAAATCAATAGGTTTAAATATATATATATACAGATATATAACTGCTATCTGATACAAGATATAGGATATTCCCATCGCAAAAAGTCAGTCATTTATAGTCACTCCTTTCCCATCACCCTTGGCCCCTAGCAACCACTAATCAGCTTTTTGTCACTACAGATTTGCTTTTTTCCAGAATTTTTTATCATCTAAATCATGCAGAATATAGCTTTAGTTTCTGGCTTTTTTTTTTTCACATAGCACAGAGTTTCCACAATTCATCCATGTATTGCATGAGAGTGAATATGGTTTACTTATGGTTTCTTTTAACTGAACAGGGCTATGTTTTAAAGACTGTAGACAACCGTCCAATTGAGGCAGATATTCTCACAGGAAAAAGAAAATTAAGGTTAAATCAATATATTTCATTTACTATGGCTTTCAACTCATAAAAACTAAAATAATACCCACTTTTATTCACACATACACAGACACACACACACACACACACAGATTTGAGGACTGTTGCAATATCTTTCAATACTGGATAGTACAGATGGGAGCTGGCAAAAGTTTGTCTGAGATGTATAGGCATATATTGTACATAAAAAAAAAACACAGTTGCTTAAGTAGACACAATCTGAGGTTGGTAACATTTAAAACACATTTAGAAATTAATTGGAGCTAAGATAGGTACAAGATATATGTAGAAACAATGTGGTTTCAGGATCTCATAATATTATTCAAAAATTCCAATTTATTACAATTTTTGTTTTACAAGCTATTATATTTTAGAGCAAATAAAGAAATAAAAATAATTATCTTTTATGTGTACACACATATTTACCACTTCTGGCATTATTCATTAGTATGTGTAGACACAAATTTTGATCTAGTGTTATTCCTTTTTCCTGAATGTGGAGGTCTAAAGGTCATGTGTTCTCTCAGCTTCTGATTGTTTGTTTTATAGTCTTTATTTTGCCTTTATTTCTGAAATGTATTTCCACTAGTTATAGACTTCTAGGTTGAGAGTATTCTTTTTTCTACTAGTACTTTAAAGATGTTCCATTGCCTTCTGGTTTGCATAGTTTTTAAGAAGTTTGATTTAACTCTCTTCTCTGTGAGTAATGTTTCTCCCCTTTCCCTGGATGCTTTTAAAATTTTCTCTTTTATCATTGGTGCTCAGCAATTTGATTATGATTTGTTCTGATATGGTTTCTTTTATATTTCTTTTGTTTGGGATTCATTTAGCACCTTGGATCTATAGTTTTAAAACTTTAATCAAATTTGGAAAATTTCAACCATTCTTCAAGTATTCACCACCACCACCACCACCACCCCATATTAGACTGGTTGATACAGTCCCACAGGTCATTAATATCCTGTTTGTTTCCATTAATTTTTCTCTCCTTGGCTCATTTTCAGTTGTTTACATTCCTCTGTCTTCATGTTACTCTTTTCTTCTGTATTGTGTAATTTGCTGTTAATCCCATCCAATATATTTTTCCTTTCAGGTATTATTATATATTTTATATCTAGAATTTTAATTTGTATCTTGTAAAAAAATCTTCCATTTCTTTCTTCATTATGGTATCATTTTCCTTTACATACTGAATATGCTCACAAGATTTGAAATAGCTGTATTAGGAACACTTCCAATTCTTTCATTTCTGGCATTTTTGAATTCCTTTTAATTGATTGATTTTCACCCTATCCCCAACTCCCGCATGAGTTATGGGTCATATTTTCTTTCTCCTTTTGTTTGTCTGGTAATATTTATTAGACGTCAGACATTGTGATTTACCTCCTTACATATTGGATTTTGTTACAGTACTTCAAAGAATGTTGGACTTGTTTATGCATGCAGTGAGTTATTTTACACCTGTATCAATTTGATCCTTCCAAGGCTTGATTGTAAGGTTTGTTAAGCCAGTTCCAGAGCAGCATTTGTTTTATGGAATAAATTAGCCCTAATACTCATCCCAGGTCTCAACTACTTTTGTGTGATACTGTCTTCTCTCTGACATTGTATCCCATAAGTTCTAGCCATCTTGGTATATTTAAGCTCTGATATATGTCTTCTCAACTCAGACTACATGGTTCTGTTTGAGCTTTCTTTTCTATCCCTGCTCTGCAGCAAGGAAGAATGCAAGAAGCTAGGATAAGCATAGAATTTTTGTTTTCATTTGTTTCCTTCCAACACTGCCTGCTATCTGAAAACATTTGTACAGTTTTCTGGTTTCATGCAGCAGGAGGGCAATTCCCATAGCAGTTAATCCTTCTCTGGCAGATGTAAAAGGCAAAACATTGTTTTCTGAAAGCTGTAGTTTTTCTATATTAATCAGCCTAAAGCCAATCCTGATTTTTAACTTCTAATATGAAACTGTATACACACAGGATTTTTGTGTGATGTCTTAATTTTGGAATTAGAAAATAACAATTTATTGTAATTATGAATATATAATTTACATAAATATTACCCATGAGCAAGATTTCCAAAGTAATAATTATACATATAAATGCATTTATGTATAATTACATATAATATAATTATATGTAATATAATGTAAATATATGTGTATATATTGTGTGTGTGTGTGTGTGTGTGTGTGTGTGTGTGTGTATTTGAAAATTGAAGTCTAGCCATTGACTAAAGGAGTCAGCATAGGAACAAACTGATCTGAGGAGAAATTACTAGGTAGAAAAGTAATAATAATAATTAAAAATTACAGTTACTCTTAAATCATCCAATAAGTAAATAAGAAAGGCACAAATTAAATTTGGAAGAAAATTATTAATAAAATTAGAGCCTATAATTTATTATGTAATGGTATATGGATGTTTTATAAATCATCTTCTGCATATATTGGGTATTATATATGGGGCATTATACAACATAAGAAGGATCATTTAGGTGAGATGGTCTCCTGCACATATACAGATAAGCCTGCAAACATAAATGCTCCTGGATTATATTTATTATATATTTTAAGCTTGGTTTGTAGGAAAAGAGTTATGCATATGGAAATCCTGATGTGTTTCTCACTCCTCCAAACATTATCACCTGTAATTGTTCACATGTTCACATGCAGGGGAAGATTCGGGGCCATAAAGTTGTAATCTCTGTCTTGGAAAATTTTGCTAATTTTTTTGCTTTATGTCCTAAGTGTTCTGACTTTTTTTCTATATCTTGTGCATTAGTTAATCCTGTTTAATTAACTGCACATGGCATTCTAGAGTCAGAGTTCCCAACTTGAGCACTGATTGCATATATGATACTAAGTAAGTTGAATATTACCGTCTCTC
This sequence comes from Lipotes vexillifer, assembly GCF_000442215.2. Lineage (NCBI taxonomy): Eukaryota > Metazoa > Chordata > Mammalia > Artiodactyla > Lipotidae > Lipotes > Lipotes vexillifer. Next base: position 810,672 of record NW_006795797.1, on the reverse strand, counting down.
AGTTTCACAATCTCTATTGTGGAATACAGGCTATGGCTTCCAAGATAAATTCTAATGGCCATTCTGACTCTATTTTATGTCTATTTCATGCTTGTTAAAATGTTAAAATGATTCCCTTTTTGCATTGGAACATATAGCACATATATAAAAAGCACCCCAAACATAAATGAACAGTTCAGTGAATTATCACAAAGCAAACACCAACACAGCTACCAACTCAGGTTAAATATAGAAAATCGTTAACAGTTAGAACATTCCTCATAATCCTTTACAATATTGTCCTGTTCTTCATCCCACCAAAATCAAATATTGGCTCAACGTTTTAATAGTATGTTACATGGAATTATATAATAAGCATGTTTTGTGCCTAGCATTTTGCTTAACATTATGTTTATAAGATTTGTCTGGGTTGATCTTTTCTTTCACAAAATTTTCCTAGCTATACTTATGTCATTATTCATCCAGAGGTTTAAAATTATTTTGTCATGTTTAAAAATGTTTGCTTTTATTTAAACTCTTTTATTTAAACTCTTTTATTTACTAGAGTTCAGTCACAAAATTATCAAACTTGTTTATGATTGCCTTGGTGCAATAAAGTTCCTTTCTAACCATTTCTGGTTTAGAAACCATTCAGCCATCCTAGAAACTAGCAATATTTATATATGCCTCATTTATTTTACCTTAGTCTTTCACTTATGGGTACTAAGCAAGGTCCATTTTAGTGTAGCTGAAGAGACTACATATTTGCATATTTGGCCACACTGTTTCTGTTTACTGTATTTTGCTTCCTATTTAATGTCTAAATGCTACTGTGTTGTTTCAGATCATAATGGCTCAGTTCCAGTAATTCAATTTCAAAGACCTAAGGTTTTGCTACTAGTGGCAGCCACTTACTCTCCCACTAATTAGGATTTCCCACTAATTTAGGTTATTTTTCTCCCCTGAAATATAAATTTTAGAAAAATCCTGCAAGAGGGGTGGGTGCATGTCTTAATGCTGGGAAACAGTGACTTTGGGGTTAAATTTACTTGAATGGATTAAAAATTTCATTGTTACAGAGCTAGAAAAAAAATGTATGTATGAAAAATGATAATAGTCTTACACTGAGTACAAATAATACTTAAAACATGTGAAGATGTGATCATTTGTGATGTTACTTGTAAAAAAAAAAGTATATATACATCTTTTGAAGTGTTGAAAGGAAAATAGTACTTTATATTCTTTATCATATCACTTTTGTAAGTGTTGAATATATTACTGTTTATTTTTCTATATTCTGTTTTGTAGCATTAAAAAGTGTTTCAAACATATCTGAATGTATAAAATAAGAGTAAATGCCCTACATGGTGTGATGCTGCATTATATATAAAACTGGGTGCATATATTAAACTTTGTCTCTTGAAAAAAAAAGCGATTAATTAAACTTTAAAATACTGACTTAAAATCACTTAATTTTGGGCTTCCCTGGTGGCGCAGTGGTTGAGAGTCCGCCTGCCGATGCAGGGCACACGGGTTCGTGCCCCGGTCCGGGAAGGTCCCACATGCCGCGGAGTGGCTGGGCCCGTGAGCCATGGCCGCTGAGCCTGCGCGTCCGGAGCCTGTGCTCCGCAACGGGAGAGGCCACAACAGTGAGAGGCCCGCGTACCGCAAAAA
>NW_006795797.1:776498-808600 GCF_000442215.2 Lipotes vexillifer | reverse complement strand
AAAAAAAAAAAAAAAAAAAAAAAATCATTTAATTTTTTGTTATACATATTTAAAGATCTCTTGTTGACATACTTATATGTTGATGCTTTATGATATATTATGTTTGTGCGTAAAAAAGAAAATGTAAGTGTAACAAATTTATTGAGGTGTTTCTCATTTCTTAATAGGCAGAATTTTATGCTTCTTAATTTTTTTTAACTTAAACTTAACAATAGCCAAAGGGTTTTCATGTGGGATCAAAGTCTCTCTTGCCTATACATTTTGGATGTAACGTTTCTTTAAAGAGTATATACTGCCATTATACTCCAAGTTTAGACACTGAGAAATTTTTGATCTTACAAAATGATCTCTGATGGTATTCAGAGAACAACCAGTATTCATATTTTTCCATAACTGGTTTTTAGTTTTTAAACTTAAGAAAAATATTTTGTTGTCTAGCTACTTCATGTACAAGATCAACTTTGCACACGTTGTGTAACAGTAACTGTAATATCTATATGCTGACCAGTATCACTTATAATATGCCTTCAATTATAAGGAGCATCCTGATTTCATAAAGTTTTTAAAAAGTGAAATAAAAATGCATCTCAGAACCACTGAAATATGATTTAACTGACTTTAAGAATATGGAAGTAAATGGATACTCATGTTATGGCTTGAGAGTTTCTCAGCTGTCTCTAATGATAAAACATGCCCCCAAATTATTTACAGTGGCTCCAGTTCTACTCTTTGTTAGCTCAAGGTTTTGCATTCTCCAAATGTTTTTAAATTATATATAAAGCCTGTATAACATATACAATTTAAATTTTATCTTGTTTATCTAAATAGTAGATTAATTATTCAGTAAAATTGTGATATAAAAATAAGTTTCTAGAAAGCAAGACAATTTCTAGTGTTAGAGTCTTCCATACTTAAAAACATTTCTTATCCTTACCAAGATGCATCTGTAAAATAAGGATAGCAATAAATATCTACCTCATAACTTTGTTGAGATGATGAAATGGAACAATCCATGTCAAGGACTTAACTATGGTGTCTACTAAGCATTCATCATATGCTGGCCATTATTTTATATATATATATTATATATATATATAATATATATATATTATATATAATATATATATATATATGATCTTGAGCAATTTGCTTCCCTTCTCTGAGCCTCAGATTCATTTTGGGCAAAACAAGAATAGTAGTAACGATAATTTCTAAGTTACTTTCACTATTTCCAAGACTTTTTTAAAATGATTTTAATCTTTAGGTGGTTTTTAGTTTTATGGTAGTGGTTATTGCTATGGAGCTCCCAAATGATATACCAGAACCTGCATGTGAAAAAGAGTGCCATAATGTGTCAAATAAATTTTTTCCTTAAAAACAGCTTCGAGGAGTCACCATCTGAGGGGTGGAGAGTACCATGTTGAATATTTTATAAAGCATGATCAATGAGAATATGATTATATTTTTAGAGGTTGTCCTGAAACTGGGTGGTTCCTTTTGAAATTGGCTACCTGAGCAAAGAAAATAAAAATCCTAACCTGAAATGTTGAGTTTTAGAGACATGTAAAAGTTTCTGACATGTATACCTACATCTCAAAGTTTGCACTCTGTTTTATTCTTCTAAGAAATACAACAAAGAATGTAATCTGGTAGGACTCTACTGAATAAATTCATATCATATTCAGCTATTTGTCTAAAGGAGTCAACTACCTGTCTCCTACCAATTAATTAACTGAGAAGGCAGGACTTTTCTAAGTGCTAACCTTACCTCCTCTTTATCATCTTTTTATGCTAATCTCTAATGTAAATGCAATATCATACTGTTTTATCATTACAACCCAGCTTTAGCATAGAGTAAGAACTTAAAAAGGATTTGTGGTATCAGAGAAGCTTCCAAAGCAAATAAAATTCTTGTTCTTATAAGAACTTATCATAGGCTTTTCATATGAAATTTCTTCAAAAGTTGAAATGAATCAAAATAGAGTCTTGAATTATCCATACAGTAATATCTTTGATCTAGCATAATATGTGAATAATCTGTTTTAAGAAAGTAATTTTCCATATAACTGAAGCTTATTGGTTCAAGAGCCAGCACCTTTCAATTTTGCATATTTTTGGATGAGAATATTTTTGTATTGCATTATATACTTGCCTGCTTTTAAAGATATTATATGGAATATCATCAACCTTTTCTTTTTTTTTTTTTTTTATGTATTTATTTATTTATTTATTTATGGCTGTGTTGGGTCTTCATCTCTGTGCATGGGCTTTCTCTAGTTGTGGCAAGTGGGGGTCACTCCTCATCGCGGTGCCCAGGCCTCTCACTATCGCGGCCTCTGTTGTTGCGGAGCACAGGCTCCAGACGCGCAGGCTCAGTAATTGTGGCTCACGGGCCTAGTTGCTCCATGGCATGTGGGATCTTCCCAGACCAGGGCTCGAACCCGTGTCGTCTGCATTGGCAGGCAGATTCTCAACCACTGCGCCACCAGGGAAGCCCATCATCAACCTTTTCTTAATGACTCCAGTAACTAATTATTACTTTCACTTTTTATTCTCTGCCCTACCATTGGCATTTTCTTTTGACCCTTGTGTTTTGTTTTTTTTTCCTCTGCTCCTCTTCCTTTTTTCAGTGGCTCTGGTGCTTGTGTCTAGCTCTGTTAGGGTACCACTTTTTTTTTTTTTTTTGCGGTATGCGGGCCTCTCACTGTTGCAGCCTCTCCCGTTGTGGAGCACAGGCTCCGGACGCACAGTCTCAGCGGCCATGGCTCACGGGCCCAGCCGCTCCGCGGCATGTGGGATCTTCCCGGATCAGGGCACGAACCCGTGTCTCCTGCATCGGCAGGCAGACTCTCAACCACTGCGCCACCAGGGAAGCCCTAGGGTACCACTTTAATTAGGTGTGAGAAAGAGAAAGAACAGTTTATCACATTTATTATAGTTATATATTAAATTAATTTGGACAATGATATGCAAATCACTGAGGTCAGTATTACGTGGGTAATAAAGATGTATAAGACATACTACATGAGATAGTAATTTTTGGATACACTATGAATTTTTTTACACTGTAATTTCAACATTGTTCCATTCTCCTAGGTGACATTAAATTGAATAGTTTTACTACTAAGAAATTTATATTTTAATGGTATAAAGATAGAGAATAAATCAATGACTATAAGTAAAAGTGATAAATGCTATCACCATGATGTGGCCAGAGAAGAGGCTTGAATACAGGTTAAAACATGTTAAATATACACTTGTTGTGATTGCTATTTAGCAGTTCATAATTTTTATTTTATTTGATTGTTTTAGTTGTTGCTTGTATGCTATGTTCCAGAGTACAGAGGTTGCCATAAAACTGATTTTGGGATAAGCAGGGTGTTACATCTTAGAATATTCAAATCAACATTTTTTCTTGTTCTATTGGCAAAATTTGTTTGATTTTTTGTGGTCCATCAATGATGTCCCTGAATGATATCCTTGAACATAACTAAAATATTTAATTTTACAGAAATGCATGTGGGAGATAACTGTCAAATTTAACTCACGAATTACTGAATTTTTTTTAAAAAATAAACTTTTTGTAAACAGAGCATAGCTTCATACTTTGTTTGGGTTTCTCTATAACTGTATGAATTGTATATAAACTTAGCCCCAGTAATGTGCCATAATAATAATCTATTCTAAAGTATAACTGAGAAAAGTCATGATTTGTAATTAACTAATAAGATACAGGTCAGGCATATGCAATTTCACTGACATGGAAAAATTCTCTATTAAATCATATAATATGCTAATGGAATTTTAGAACTGTATACTATCTACTATAAATAAACTTATCACAAAATTATTATAATATACATAGCCAATAATAATTTTAATAAAAAACTGCAAATAACCTTGTCCATACAAGTATTTTACAGTATTTCTTTTCCTCTTCCGGCTATTCCAAAAGATATCCTTTTCCTTTACATAATACCCTGAAGTATACTGAACCCCAAAATTTTAAACAGTTTCTCCCACAAAACAAGATTTCTATCAGAAAACTTATGTGAAGTGCTAGGCCTGTGTCTAACAAATTATAATACTCATATAATGGTAGTTATAGATATCCATAGAGAAAATGTAAATTAAAAACAGGAAATGTAGACTAAACTAAATTTATTATTGGGCCATATACTTGGTTTTCAAACCCACAATTTTGCATATTTCTTTAGCAAAATTTAGTTTGGTTTTATGTAGCTCATCAATGATATCTCTGAATGAAATCTCTTGTCATCCTTAATATAAACTAAAATAGTAAATGTCATGTTATAGAGCAAGCATTCTCAGCAGGGGCTATATTATCCCCAAGGAAGCAAAAATTCATTCCTGCAGTGGGGGAGAGGCAAATATTCTTAAATATTACAATAATCTATGGCCCTCCAAAGGACCACAGCACATAAACAGATCTGTGGTACTGAACTTACATGGGGTATTGCATAGAAAAAATGTCTCAAATGGCACCTTGGATGGATGGGATGGTAATGAGAAAAATGTAGAGAAATACTGGTGTAAAGGAAAAAGCTCTGGAATTTGTCAGTTGCCCAACCTTGTCAAAATCTTATAAATTGGGGAACCAATTACATTTTTACCTTAATTTATTATTTCAACATGCATTAATTTAATGCTCACATTGTACTATGTACTGGGAATATAGCTTTGAAATGAATAGTAAAGGTGCCTACTCTTTTCAAACTTACAATTTAGTAAGGAAGACAGAAAATACATACCTAAACAAATACATAAATTATCTAATATCAGGTACCTGTGAGGGTTGTAATAAAAGAATGTGCTAAATTGCTTCAGAGTATGATTCAGAATTGATTTTATTTATTGAATTAAAGTTTAGTTATTGAGTACTTTCTAGGTGCCAGCCACTGAGCTAGATAATAAGTAAACAGAGTTATGTTTCTATCTTCATGGGCAGGCTAGTGGAGAAGACAGGCATTAAATCATTAAAAAAATTTACCTTAGCCAAGGCTTTTATTTGTTCTCCACTATTTATTTTTTCTTGCCACTGAATTAGTTGGACAAGTGACTGCCAACTTAGGCTACATTCCCCAGCCTGTCTCTCAATTAGGTGTGACCATACAGTTAAGGTTTTGTCCAATAAGAGGAAATGGAAGTAGTGTGTATTACACTCTTTGCCTCACCCTCCTTTCTTTCGCCTTGCCTGATGGCTGGATATTGGTGAAAAACTGAACTGTTTTGAACTCAGAGGTTAAAAAAACACATGCTGAAGATTGCATAAGCTCTGCACCAGGCACAAGACCATTCACCTCTGGACTGTTTAGGAAGTGAGATCAACTTCTACCTCATTCAAGCTACTGAATCTTGGGTTCGTGTTTTTGATATTGTTTGTTTGCTTACCAGCAGTGTAGCTTATATCCTAATTAATACAAACACACAGGTGTACACTGTGTTAAATGTTATGCAGAACAGAACATAGAGCTTAAGGGCAGATAGCAGGAGGCAGCTACCTCAGATTAAGTGGTTAGTGATGGCTAATTAGAGAAAATATATTTAATCTGGCATTTGAATAATAGGAGTTAGCCATGCTAAGAAATGAGGAATGGGGTATGAGGGTGGATATGCAGTTCATGAAATAGAAAGAACTGGAGGCATTTTAGGAATCCCTGAAAGTCCAACATAGTTAGAGCATAGAAATAAAGTGCCAGTTTAGTAAGGGCCAAGGCTGGAGAGAGACGATGCACATCTGATAAAGCATTTACATTTACTCTAAGTGATAATGGCAAGCAGAAGAATATCATGGATCTTGTTCCCACTTTATAACATAAAGAGATCTTAATATAAAGAGATCTCTGACTTTTGAACTGTAGAATATACATTCACTGGAAACAGAATGGAAGCAAGAAGACTTGTTAGGGGAGTTTTCAATCTAGGTCAGAAAAGATGGTGACTTTTTAAAACTCTTTTTACAGAATTAAGTGTGAAAAGTCCACATTTGGAAGGCTTGAATCTTTTAAAATACTAGGAAATATATTGGAAGCCTCCTTAAGAATTACTGACCTTGCTTTCTTTTGATCCTTCATAAATGCTACATCGACTTCCACTTGCTACTACATGACTTCCCCTGGGTACTTACCTGACTTTACCAACATTTTAACATTGCCATTATGATTTACATGTATTAAATTTCTGGTTTTCCTTATGTGTTTTTCTAAATCGAGTAGCTCTTTGAAGCCTATAACCATCATGCACTGAAAATATGCAAGAATGGAAGTGCTCCAGTCTCTTTCTTATTTTAGAGAATAACACCCCTTTACTATCAAAAGGGGAAAACTCATTTATTTTGTAATTATGTTCTAGTTTTCCCTGTTTTCCCCCAATCTAAATCACATAGTAGAAAGCATTCCAATAAAATATGTCCGAAATTTTTGGACTAAGTGTTCCAGTGATATTACACTCCATTTAAAGATCTTCCTTGGAATAGTATCTAGGTCCTTAAAGAACTCCGTGGGTGAGAATATTTAATTCAATAATTTACTCAGTTTTACATTAACTCCTTTGACTCCGAAGATGGCTCATCTTCCCTCACAGCAGATTGATTGGAAGTTCCAAATTCTCATATTCAGAGTATCACATTAAAACTAAGGGTATTTTCTGTAGTTCCTCAATCTAATTAACATGATCAGTCGCTGAACAAACCATCACACTAGCAAGTCAATTGTTAGGGTCATTTCAGGTATTTTTAGATTAATGTCTTTAATAACACAGAAACAGTGATCCTGATCTTTAGAGAAAGGTAATAAAGAACCGTAACTGAAGAAAAATAGTCCTGTCAGTTCCCCCTCTGCAGTCTATATATGATAAATTTAATCTGGAGTGTCAGCAAATAATTAATGGAACTTTGGCTTCTCAGTACCCAGACTAAGCAGGATTTTCCCCCAAATTTTCTCAGAGAATTATATTACTAGCATTATGAAACTATTTTTGTAAATATTCTTCTAATGTTTAATTCTGTTGTATATGAGACAAATTTAAATGGATACTGAACAGTACTAAATGCACAAAGATTGATCTAGATAGATAGATCTAGATAGATAATTTTTTATAGATCTGAACTATTATTTCATCATTTCCTATTAGCTCTATAATGAATGTGTACATGATTACTATTTCTATAATGACTGAAGTGGATTAGGTGAGTGAGAGTTATTAGGAAAGCATTCAATGGGTTAGAATGCAAGTTTGAAGATATGCTAAGCAGAGTAAGCCTGAATGCTCATAAATTGCTGAAACTGGGGGTATAGAGAATCTCAACTGACTGTTGTTAAAATTTGAATTTTTTTTTTCCTCTGTCCTTCAAGTAAACCTATTAAGGTCCCTATTTTCTATAGTCTTAGTGGAAGTCAGTTCTTATGCTGGCATATATATATATATATATATATATATATATATATATATATATATATATGTGTGTGTGTGTGTGTGTGTGTGTGTGTGTGTGTGTGTGTATTTATTTTTATTTATTTATTTATTTACTTATTCATTTATAAAACCAGAATCTTGGCTTTCTAGAACAACCTTGAATCTGGCTGCTTGTCCAAATTTGACCTTCCTTGATTTCTTTGGGGCTCCAATATTCATCTAATTGTTTTTATTTGTGCTTAGTACAGACATTGTTTTCTGTTTCTTGCAACCAAAATCATGATTCTTCGATATATAATCAGAGTCTTTAAATTATAAGAGAAGCACTGTCATCAAGAGTCTTAAGTAGAGATCAAATAAGTCAACAGGCTGGTCCAGTGGGTTTTATCTCTCTTTTTTTAATTGAGGTATAGTTGATCTACAATATTATATTAGGCTCAGGTGTACAAATAGTGATTCAAAATTTTGATAGATTATATTCCATTTATATTTATAAAATATTAGCTATATTCCCTGTGCTGTACAATATATATCCTTGTACCTTATTTATTTTATACATAGTAGTTTGTACCTCTTAATCCCCTACCCGTATTTTGCCCATTCCACCTTCCTTCTCCTCACTGGTAACCACTAGTTTGTTATACCCATGAGTCTGTTTCTTTTTTGTTATTCACTAGTTTGTTCTAATTTTTAGATTCCACATATAAGCAAAAACATACAGTATTTGTCTTTTAATTTTATCTCTTATCTTTGTATGTTTTATAATGTATACAATATATTAATATAGTGAGATCTGCATATAGTTACTAAAAATATAGTACAAATAGAGGATGGTTTGCTTATTTTTAAAATAAATGCATGAAATAAAATATGGTAAGTTCAGGGTATGGAGAAGAAGAAATAATACCATGGGGGGGGAAATGGTAGTGTAAATTAAGAATCATTATCTTCTTTGAAATCCTCTAAAAACTCTTGACTGTTTCCCTCATTTAGGATTTTGTATGGATTTACTAATATTTTCCTTTATATTTTATGTTTGTAGTCTTGTATCCTTAATGACCTTCCATACCTTTTTTTTTCTTTTTCTTTTTAGTTTTATTGAGGTATAATTTATACACAAAAATACTGTACACATTTCATGTATGTAAACTCTTCATGAGTTTGGACATATGCAAAGTTTCTGTTGTCCAAGATGAATAAGTTGTAGAGATCTGCTATACAACATAGTGTCTCTACGTAACAAACCAGTATTGTACAGTGTAAAACACTATTCATTTTTTACAATGTATGTTGAGGTAGGAGAAACTGGGATGAATAGAAATAATCAACTTTATTCAGGTTTTTTAATATTGTAAGCATGGAATTGTGTGCATTTCTTAATTTTTAAAAATAATTTAGATATGTGTCCCTATATCTAGTTTCTCACTCTTGCTTTTAGTAGTTCCCTCTTTATTTCAATTTTGTTTGCTAGGCTTCTCAAGACTATTAGATTGTTGGGTTTCCTTCCCTTAGACAAGTAACCAATTTTTAGATTTTTATCAGTTTCCTTGTTCTATCTACTTTATGAGTTATTAATTTCTTATTTTCTCTGTAGTCTGATTCATTTTTGGTGTTGTGCTCATCTCTGAGTTTTGGGAATGAAATTATTTACACATTTCCCTTTAGTTCATAGTGCTTTCAATATATTTTTGTTGTTCATTTTCAAACCATAAACAAGACAAAAAGACAACCCTCAGAATGGGAAAAAATATTTGCAAATGAAGCAATTGACAAAGGGTTAATCTCCAAAATTTACAAGCAGCTCATGCAGCTCAATATCAAAAAAACAAACAACCCAATCCAAAAATGGTCAGAAGACCTAAATAGACATTTCTCCAAAGAAGATATACAGATTGCCAACAAACACATGAAAGGATGCTCAACAGCACTAATCATTAGAGAAATGCAAATCAAAACTACAATGAGGTATCACCTCACACCAGTCAGAATGGCCATCATCAAAAAATCTACAAACAATAAATGCTGGAGAGAGTTTGGAGAAAAGGGATCCCCCTTGCGCCGTTGGTGGGAATATAAATTGATACAGCCACTATGGAGAACAGTATGGTGGTTCCTTAAAAAACTAAAAATAGAATGACCTTCCATACCTTTTGAGAGCAGGATATGTATTCTATTCTTCTCTGCTTAAGACCTAAACATTTGGATGTTTGCACCCCCATTTATTAACTGAATATAAGTTATACTGCAGTACAAAGGGCCTAAAAATTGTAGTGGCTCACAAGAGTTTTATTTCTAGCTCACACTATTTTTCCATTGTGGGTGAGCTGTGAATTTTTTTTATGTAGATTTTGCAAAAGAGGGAAGGTATATATGGGAAACCTTCTGCAGTCTCTTAAAAATTTTGTCCATAGGTGACATTTGTTACCCTCACCTTTCATTAAATTAATCAGGACATATGCCAAATGTGATGGCAGTGTGACTAGGAAGTACAGTCCACTTATAGCAAGGGACTTAAAAGGAGGAAAATAAGAATTGTGACAAAAAGGTAATACAAAATACTGTAACTTATATGAACTGAAATCAATGACTTAAGTCCTCCAATTTGCAGAGTGGCTGTAAGATGTAAATGCAAGCAGTGACAAGTGTGAAAACATCCAACACAATACCTGGAGTAATGCAGATATCAATAAAGATATTTTCCCTTCTAAACTTGCTTTTCCAAGTAATTCACCTTCTTAGGCATTCTAAACCATTCTAGGTAAAGACAGTGATGATGAAGTTACACCTATGTCATGCCCACGAACCCACACCCACACCCATTCACACACACACACACACACACATATATGCATATACATAGGTGTGTATGAGTAAATAATATCATCCCTTGGTTGAATGAGTCATATCTGATATAAAAAAAATTTTTCTGAGCCTATGCAATCACTTTCCAAGAAGTTACAAATTACAATCATATGTGTTTCTTAAAAATGCAGAGCCTTAAATAAAAAGCTTATATTTTGCTGCTTTATTAGAGGGTGCAGTCCCAAGGAAGCAGAAGTGAGAGGAAAAGGGAGTTAGTGACAAATATGTGGGTAGCTGACTACTGCTTAGAATCAAGCTCAAATTATGACTTCATGTCACAGAATTGCCCTCTTTGAGACTCCAAGACTACTGCTCCTTTTCAGGAAGTCTGTCCCAAAAGATGAAAAGGGAATAATTTATGTTTGATCCTCTTCCCATTAGTCAAAATTTTCCCCACTAATTCTCCTGTCCTTCCATTTTGTTCATCTGTCAGTGTCATTCAGATCTTCTGGAATCTTATGCTTCAGCAGCAGTAGTAAAACCTTGGTGAAGGAGGTGAGAGTCACAGGATGAAGGCTTAAGATGAGGTGCTGTTGAAATTTGCTACGTGAAGTTGGTTGCTGTGGCCAGAAGTTGAACTGAGTCTATTCAGACTTGGTTGCTGTGGTGACAACTCTGTGAAACGATGACCAAAGGCATCAAAAACAGATGAGGTTAAAAAGATCTTAGATGGCATAAATAAGATGACATTATGATTTGTTCTCCATGAGGACGCCTTTGAGAGTAAAACGGGGTGCTATTAACAATTACACCTGAAAAACAGACTTAAGCCAGGGCAGCCTAAGGCAAATTGGCAACTGTGGTCACCCACTGCATGAAGGCTTTTGATAAGTATTCTCTCTACTGAAGAATACTTGTACTAAACAAAAACAAAAAGCACTGAACACATTAAAATTGAGAGTTTTGTAAGGACAAAATATTGTAAAATAGGAGGCCTCCCAGAAGATGTATATTGTAATGATATGACAGTAGACAAATAGAATCACCCTTGCCTAAGGATGTTGCTTTGATTACCCAAAATAATACGAGACATCCAATTAAATTCCATATTAAGATTCAAAAATAATTGAATTACAGACACACACTGCTCACTCCTACTTGTGATTTTTAACTTTTAATTTTCTATATGATTAAATATGAATAGCCCCATTGGTTATATGGTTATTAAATCACAACTCCATACCCTTTCTAATCACTTTTCTTAACTCTCTTCTTGTTTTCCTCACACGAAGTAATTTCCATTTATCTCTGTAAACTTCTTTTCTCTCTGAAATCTGAGATTGCTAAAATATTTAATTAACTACTTATAAATTATGACTGTTGTATAGGATAATAGTACAGAAATATTTGTATGGCTAAATATAAATTATTAACATCTCTCAAAAGTCTAGCATTTACTAGTATATAAGGAAATTTATTTCAGAAGTAAGCAAAAGGCCTAGCACTGTCATTAGCACTGTGATAATGTACTAGTCACTTAAAATGTCTAGGAATCAGTGTCTTGTTAATTGAAGGGAAAATTAGAACTGGGTCCAGTCAGTGCTATACAGCATCTTATGGGTATTATGTAAGTCCTTTAGTAGCTCTTCAGGTAGAATTCATGAATGGACAACAGTCTAATATATAACTTCTTTATCCATTTTTAAGGCATTTATAAAAAGTTCTCAATATCATCTGTTCTACCAGTTAGGTGTGTGAAAACACTTAAATTTAGAAAGTATCTCAATACTTAGAAAACCAGTGGACCAAAGTCTAACTATGAAAATGCATGGTGCTGTGATATCAATACTTGACTTTGCAACATTCAAACTGAAAATTGAAGCAACTCTCCATAATAACCTTTTGAGTGTAGCCAACATACATGGACAAACTGAAGAAGGAATTCAATTGTGAGTGATAGAAACTGGCACTGGAAATTAATATAAGTAAGATGAAGGGTATTGATCACTGTTAACTAACTAGGAATGGAAAAAAGGGAAAAGAAATGTCCAGCATATTTAAAAAGATAATTGAAAAATGGAATACAACACCTTCTTGATAATTTCTCAAGTTAACTATGAAGGCTGCAAAGGAAGTCAGATAGAGAGAGCCAGTTAGCATTCAAGTTAATATGCAAATATAAGCATAGAAAAGTACATCTTCTTTGAAATGGATTAAAATTACATCTATCAAATAATACAGAACTTAAATTATTCTCAAACACTATGCTCGTGTCTTAAAAATTATACATAAACACACACACATACATGTACTATCAAAGAAAAATAAGTAGTTTGGAACAAGAGTGTCTTCTAAAAGAGAAGTGTTTAGGTTTCACAAATAAAAACCAGTAATTTAAATTAATAAGTAAGCCCCAGTTTTCTCCATGTCAGTGGTAGCTACCAAAAATCTAATTCTCCATGTATCTTCAAGAAATACAAACAATCCAGTGAGGACAGCAAATAAACCCAATCACAGCCAACAGCTCTATCATAACAAGAAGATAGAAAATGTGAGATGAACACTAATATCTGTGTAAGGAAGCAAATAAATATTCCAGAATGATCATAACTATCTCTGGATTCCAGGCCAGATCAAAATCGAATAGAATACATGGAAATAATGAGAAAACAGTAAAAGCTTAAAATGGAGAAAATGTTAAAAGAGATAATGCAACTCTGAATGAAAAATATTAATAACAGAGCCATGGCGGATCAGAGCTTTGGTTCCCGGGGAATCTAAAAGAGAGAGGTTTGAAAGCCCATGGAACAAAAAGTTGTAGTTTTAGGAAGGCACTGCTTTTAGTGTCACTTAGAAGGAGAATAGCCCCTGGACACTTGAAACTGAAGGAGAGAGTAAACAAGTGGTGGCTATTAAAGTTCGTACAGAAAGAAAAAGAGAACTAAATGTTAACAGACTTACCACCGCCACACCCCTGCTGAAAGTGCTATCAATTAAAGAAATGTCACATTCTTAAAAGCAGAGGACAATTTTGAACTAAAAATGTGAATAAATTAATAAACATAAAATGGCATTCATACAAAGCTACTATAATTAAAAATATAAATGATAAGAAAATAAAGGTACTGAAATTTCACCTGCCAAAACTCACCTATAATGCCGAGAAAAGCTATAACACAATATTGCAAGCCAGAGGCTGGCAAACTCTTTTTTTTATAAAAGGTAGGAGAGTAAACATTTTAGACTTTGTGGGCCACATACAGTCTCTATAGAACAGCGGTCCCAAATCTTTTTGACCCCAGGGACCGGTTTCATGGAAGAAAATTTTTCCACAGACTGGGGGTGGGGGGATGGTTTGGGATGATTCAAGTATATTACATTTATTGTGCACTTTATTTCTACTATTATTACATTGTAATATATAATGAAATAATTATACAACTCACCATAACGCAGAATCAGTGGGAGCCCTGAGCTTGTTTTCTGGCAACTAGATGGTCCCATCTGGGGTCTGATGGGAGACAGTGACACCCAAAGTGTGTTGCTTATGTCCAGTTTACTCCATGAGATGCAGCTTAATTGTCACTTGCCGCTCACTGATAGGGTTTTGATATGAGTCTGCAAGCAATTGATTTATTATGGTCTCTCTGCAGTCAAACGTCTCTACTAATGATTATCTGTATTAGCAGCTGCTCCACAGTGCTAGCATCACCACCTCAGCTCCACCTCAGATCATCAGGCATTAGATTCTCATAAGGAGCACGTAACCTAGATCCCTCGTATGCACAGTTCGCAGTAGGGTTCATGCTCCTATGAGCATCTAATGCCACCACTGATCTGACAGGAGGCAGAGCTCAGTAATGCGAGGGATGGGGGTGGCTGTAAATACAGATGGAGCTTAGCTCACCTGCAGCTCACCTCCTGCTGTAAGGCCCAGTTCCTAACAGGCCACAGACCGGTACCTGCCTGTGGTCCGGGGATTGGGAACCTCTGCTATAGAATATTCTTCTTTGTTTTGTTTTACCACCTTTCAAACATGTAACAGACATTCTGAGCTCATGGGTGATCCAAAACAGGTTGTAAGCCAACAATGACAGCATCAACAAAAAACAAACAAAAAACCCAAACAAGTTGTAAGCCAAATTGGTTCACAGGCCATAGTTTTCCAATCCCTGCCCTAGATTGATTTAATGTCCTTAAAAACTTTTGCAGGTATTAAAACATTCCTTGATTTAGACATTAAAAAGCTCAGAATGTAAATGTGCTACAGAATTGACATGGGAAATAAGAATTAACTAAGCCTAGGAAAAACACTGAGGTAGAACATAAATTCACCTCAAAAATAACATAAATATATATAAATACAAAAATATATAAATATATATATTTAAATATATATATATATATATATATCAGAGTAGCAAATGAGAATAAATTCAATGAAAAACACAATAGAGAGCTCTCAAAAAAAAATAAATACTGCCAAGAAAAGAAAAACAAAGAGGAAAAAAGGAAAAGAAAAAAGTGAGATAGAAAAGATATCAAAGATTTATCATATGTATTTTAAGAGCATAGGAAAAATAAAATCAAAACAATGGAAGATAATGAATATTATAAATTATAATGAAAGAACATTTAAAACTTGGAAAGCAACCCAATAAAAATGTCAAACATTTTGGACAGATAATTCAAAAACGAAAATATACAGCAAATAAGTATATGACAGAGACTCAACATCATTAGGCATTAGGTAAAGCAAATTAAAATCAACAATAATATATCACTACAGTATTGACTAGGCTTGCTAAAAATATGAACAGTTGACCATTCCAATTGCTGACAAGGTTACAGAACAATTTGTTATCTTATACAAAGGTGGTAGGAATGCAACATGATATAGAAAGAAATAATTTGACAATTTCTTATTAAGTTAAGTATTTGCTTACCATGTGATTCAGTAACATCAATCCTAGGTATTTATGCAAGGAAAATAAAAATATGCTCACCTAAAACCTCTATAAGAGTGTTTAGTGTGGCTTGACTCACAATCACCAATAACTTAGAAAACCCAAATGTTCATATATTTGGTGAATATTAAAAAAGAAAACTTTGGTACATCTATATAATGATTATTACTCACAATAAAAAATAACAAACCATTGAAATATGCAACAACATGGATGGATTTTAAATGCATTATACTCATCAGGATTTGGCAAATTATGATCCATAGGCTAGATCTGTCCTGCTGGGACCTGAATCTGGCCACCCCATTCATTTGCCTATTGTCTAAGTCTGCTTCAAGCTACACTGATAGATTTTAGTAGTTGTAACAGAGACCAACAGAGACCGTATTTCTCATCCAACTGAAAATATTTACTATTTGGCCCTTTACAGAAAATGTTTGCTGACCTCTGTACTAAATGAAAGAAGCCAGACTCAATAGGTTACATACCAGATGAGTCCACTTTTATGACATTCCAAAAAAGGCAAATATATAATCAGAAATCACATCAGTGGTTTCTAAGAGCTAGAGGTCATGGCATGGTTGAATTACAGAAAGACATGAGGGAATATTTCAGAGGTAATAAAATTGTTCAACACCTTGATTGTGGTGGCAGTTGCATGACAGTATGCATTTGCCAAAATTAGTAGAACTCTATAATAATTAAGGTGAATTTTATGCTATTTAAATTTTACTTTAAAAAAATGGAAATAATAAAGAGATGGGGAGAATAATATCAAACCAGTGTAAGCCCCTATCCATCACACAAAGAAGAATTAAGGAAAAATAAATATTAAAAAGAAAAGATGAACACTTCATAATGCTAAAGACTAAAATCACAATGATAATATAAGAATTTTTTATATCTTTGCACCAAAAGCACCCTCAAAGAGCAGAGAATACAGGAAGTAGGAGGAGAAATAGACCAAGAAACAGTGATAGGACTAGAATGTTTTACACCACTTTCAGTCCAAAATTGATCAATTGGATAAAGAATAAGTAAAGATATTTAAGCACTAAACAGCATAATCAGTAAGTAGATCTAAGCCTATGTTAAAATTTAGAGAATATACAGTCTTTTCGAACATACCTGGAATATTCCTAAGAATTTTCATGTTTTCCTTTTAAAAAATTCCCAATAACTTTTGCAAAGTAGAATTAATGTAAACAACATTATTTATTATAATCAAAATAAAACTCAAAATTACTATCATATTAGAGGAGTAGGAAAACCTTTCATAAAAAAAAACTTATCTGCAGGAGAAAATATAAAACTAAAACTACAGAATTTATTTAAAATATGGATTATGAAAATACAGTATCTTGTGGATATTACTAAAACAGTGAAAAGCAAAAATCTTATAGCCTCAAATATGTACCTACATAAAAGTAAAGTTTCAGAAAAAATAAATCAAATGATGAGCTGAAATACTACAGAAGAAAATAAATAAATGACAAACCAAAAGAAAGACAAAGGAAAGAAGAAAGGCAGTAAAGATTAAACCAGAAATTAGTAATAAAAACAAAATAATACGAATTGCAACCTAATTAACATAATCCTAAAGAAAAAAGGGAAATAAAGTTGTACAAAAGAAGAAATAACAAGAAAAATGTGACAAATAGAGAAAATAAGGGACATTTTGAGAAAATAATGTCTAAGGGACATTTTGAACATTCATATTTGAAAACTAGATGAAATAGATAATTTCCTAGAACAAAATATTTACTAAAATTGGTTCCAGTAAAGAAAGAAAGCTTTAAACAATACAATCTCTATTGGAATGCAGAAAGAAACATCAAAAACTACCCAACAGTGTTTCCTTTTCTCTATATAAGGAGCTTGAAAGACTGAATAGTCACCAACTCTTCTTGCATCTGCTAGGAGAGAACACGGGGCAAATTGTTTGTGTATGGGCTACTGGAGCCCAGATTTACAAGCAGAAACTGTTAAGGGAATCAATACTAGGGTAGGAAAACCTGAATTGTAATGGAGGAATTCCTGGAGGCTCAATGTGGACAACTCTGACTTAAAAATTCTGGGGAGCCCAGCCATAAAGGGGACCCAAACAACATGTATGTTTTACGTCCAGGAGCTTAACCAGGTTCCCATAGTAAATATGAGAGAAAAATCCCCTCCTGCTTATGTTAGGGAGAGGGAAAAAGGAATAATTTTGAAACACTTTAAAGTACAGTTGACCCTTCAACAACACAGGTTTGAACTACACAGGTCCACTTATCTTGCACTTCCTTCAATAAATGCATACTACAGTACTACACAATCCATAGTTGGTAGAATTTGTGGTTGCAGAAACACAGATATGGAGGACTGACTGTAAAGTTATATATAGATTTTCAGGATTTTAGAGTTGACACCCCTAACCCCATCATTGTTCAAGGGTCAACTGTACTATTTTCTTCTTAACAGGGACTGCCCCCAGGGGAAACTAGTTAGCAAGAGCCTAATACCCCTGCTGGGGTATAATAAGAGCCTGACTGACCTGGGGAAAGAGAAATACCCAACTCCAGCCCATTCTAGACATACTGTCCCAACTAAGGGGGAAGAAAAAAATTGAGAAACTTTTGTGAGGGTCACAGTCCAGAAGTGTAGGTTCACTAAAAGGCTGAGACTAGTCATAGAACTATAGAAAGCTTCTCCTCCCTCCACATCTCACCACCATGTTACTAAGGCTGATTTATAGAAGTTCCTTTTACCTGATATATCATGCCCAGCTATCAGGAAGAAAAAAATCACAAGCCATACCAAAAGGCAAAAAACACAATTTGAAGAGTCAGAACAAACATCAGAACTAGACATGGCAAGGATGCTGGAATTATCAGACTGGGAATTTAAAACATCTATGATTAGAATGAAAACACAGCATTTGTGGGATGCAGCAAAAGCAGTGTTTAGAGAGAAATTTATAGCATTGAATATATATATCAGAAAAGTAGATCTAAAATCAATAATCTAAGTGTCCACATTAGGAAACTAGAGGAAGCAGAGAAAATTAAATCCAAAGTAAGCAAAAGAAAAGAAATAGTAAGACTTTGAACAGAAATCAATAAAATTGAAAACAGGAAATCAATAAAAAAAATATCAATGAAAACAAAACCTGGTTATTTGAAAGATCAGTTTTTGGTTATTTTGAAAAGACTGATAAAATTGAAGACTTTAGTCAAGCTAACTAAAAATACATGAGAGAGGACACGGAAAAGAAAAAGGGGCCTCACCACAGATCACGTGGACATTTATTCAAACTTGCTGAAACTTGGAAGCAAAAAAGATGTCCTTCAGTAAGTGAATGGGTAAATAAACTGTGGTCCATCCAGACAATGGAATACTTTTCAGTGCTAAAAAGAATTGAGCTATCAAGCCATGAAAAGACATGGAGGAAACATAAATGCATGTTACTAAGTAAAAGAAGCCAACCTGAAAACGTTACATACCTCATGATACCAACTGTATGACATTATGTGAAAGGCAAAGCTGTGGACACAGTAAAAAGATCAGTGGTTGCCAGGGGCTGTGGTGAGCCCGCAGAAATTAGAAGGTAGAGCACAGAGAATTTTTTAGAGCCATGTATGTGTCCTGTATGATACCATGAAGGTGTCTTGCTTTTACATGGTTTACTTCCTCATCTTGGTAGAGCACAACATCAAGTAGCTTCCTGAAAAAAAGTAACTTTATTGATACATTCTGAAAAAAAATTATACTTTAACTTCACATTTGATTGGTACAAAATTCTAAGTAGGAAGTCATTATCCTTCAGAATTTTGAAGGTATTACTCCATTGACCTCCAAGTTCTGTAGTAATGTGGAGAAATACAAAATCATCCTTATTCCTAAGCCTATGTATGTCACCTGCACATTCTTTTATTTCTGGAAGCTTGTTTTTCTGTTTATACCCTGTGTTTTAAAATTTTACAGTGATGTACTTTGGGATAAGGTTATTCCATACAATGTGCTAGGCAATCACTGGCACCTTTCAAAATAAAAATCCACATTCTTTAGTTCTGGAAAGTTCTTAGGTTATTTCTTGTATTGCTTTGTCCCTTGCATTTGTCCTGCTACCACTTTTTTTTTTTAACAGATAGTTTTTTTTTTATATATATAAATTTATTTTTGGCTGTGTTGGGTCTTCATTGCTGTGTGCAGGCTTTCCCCATTTGCATCAAGCAGGGGCTACTCTTCATTGTGGTGCGCAGGCTTCTCACTGCAGTGGCTTCTCCTGTTGCAGAGCATGGGCTCTAGGTACGCGGCTCTCAGTAGTTGTGGCTCACAGGCTCCAGAGCACAGGCTCAGTAGTTGTGGCACGTGGGCTTAGCTGCTCCGCAGCATGTGGGATACTCCCAGACCAGGGCTCGAACCCATGTCTCCTTCATTAGCAGGCAGATTCTTAACCACTGCACCACCAGGGAAGCCCTCTGTTACCTCTTTTAAAACTCCTACTATTTAGACATTGGATCTCCTGGCCTTATCTATTTATTGCCTTATCTCATTATTTGTTATCTTTCCCCAAATATATTCTTCTTTCCCTCCTTTCTTTAACTTTGTTTCTTTCTAATCAGTTGCTTAATTATGCTGTAGTATTTTTAATTTTCAATATTCCTTTTTCTTTAAAAAAATCATTTTTTTTTAAATGTTACTTTTCTTTCAGAGGCTATTAATAGTAATTTTCATTTTAGAAATATGCTTGTCTGTTTAATCTCTGTTTCCATCAAGTTGCTTTATGTTTATTCATGTTTTCAACTCTGGTAATACTTGCTTGTATGCCCAAGAGTAAAGGGTTAAAAATCTGTTTAAATTTAGGAAAAGATATATGAGGCTTGCCAACCCTAAACTTTCCTATGGTATAATTTACTGAGGCTGTTTCTTGGGGGACCTCTTTTTTTTTCCCCCCATCCCCCAGCAATTTTCCCTCCTTGGTGTCCATACGTTTGTTCTCTACATCTGTGTTCCAACTTCTGCCCTGCAAACTGGTTCATCTGTACCATTTTTCTAGGTTCCACATACATGTGTTAATATATGATATTTGTTTTTCTCTTTCTGACTTACTTCACTCTGTATGACAGTATCTAGATCCATCCACGTCTCAACAACTGACCCAATTTCGTTCCCTTTTATGGCTGAGTAATATTCCATTGTATATATGTACCATATCTTCTTTATCCATTCGTCTGTCAATGGGCATTTAGGTTGCTTCCATGACCTGGCTATTGTAAATAGTTCTGCAATGAACATTGGGGTGCGTGTCTTTTTGAATTATGGTTTTCTCTGGGTATATGCCCAATAGTGGGATTGCTGGATCACATGGTAATTCTATTTTTAGTTTTTTAAGGAACCTCCATACTGTTCTCCATAGTGGCTGTATCAATTTACATTCCCACCAACAGTGCAACAGGGTTCCCTTTTCTCCACACCCTCTCCAGCATTTGTTGTTTGCAGATTTTCTGATGATGCCCATTCTAACTGGTGTGAGGTGATATCTCATTGTAGTTTTGATTTTCATTTCTCTAATAATTAGTGATATAGAGCAGGTTTCCATGTGCTTCTTGGCCATCTGTATGTCTTCTTTGGAGAAATGTCTATTTAAGTCTTCTGCCCATTTTTGGATTGGGTTGTTTGTTTCTTTAATATTGAGCTGCATGAGCTGTTTATATATTTTGGAGATTAATCCTTTGTCCATTGATTCATTAGCAAATATTTTCTTCCATTCTGAGGGTTGTCTTTTTGTCTTGTTTATGGTTTCCTTTGCTGTGCAAAAGCTTTGAAGTTTCATTAGGTCCCATTTGTTTATTTTTGTTTTTACTTCCATTACTCTAGGAGGTGGATCAAAAAAGATCTTGTTGTGATTTATGTCAAAGAGTGTTCTTCCTATGTTTTCCTCTAAGAGTTTTATAGTGCCCAGTCTTACATTTAGATCTCTGATCCATTTTGAGTTTATTTTTGTGTATGGTGTTAGGGAGTGTTCTAATTTCATTCTTTTACATGTAGCTGTCCAGTTTTCCCAGTACCACTTATTGAAGAGACTGTCTTTTCTCCATTGTATATCCTTGCCTCCTTAGTCATAGATTAGTTGACCATAGGTGCGTGGGTTTATCTCTGGGCTTTCTATCCTGTTCCATTGATCTATATTTCTGTTTTTGTGTCAGTACCGTATAGTCTTGATTACTGTAGCTTTGTAGTATAGTCTGAAGTCAGGGAGTCTGAGTCCTCCAACTCAGTTTTTTTCCCTCAAGACTGCTTTGGCTATTCAGGGTCTCTTGTGTCTCCATACAAATTTTAAGATTTTTTGTTCTAGTTCTGTAAAAAACGCCGTTGGTAATTTGATAGGGATTGCATTGAATCTGTCGATTGCTTTGGATAGTATAGTCATTTTCATGATGCTGATTCTTCAGTCCAAGAACATGGTATATCTCTCCATCTGTTGGTATCACATCATCTTTAATTTCGTTCATCAGTGTCTTATAGTTTTATGCATACAGGTCTTTTGTCTCCCTAGGTAGGTTTATTCCTAGGTATTTTATTTATTTTGTTGCAGTGGTAAATGGGAGTGTTTCCTTAATTTCTCTTTAAGATTTTTCATCATTAGTGTATAGGAATGTAAGAGATTTCTGTGCATTAATTTTGTATCCTGCAACTTTACCAAATTCAATGATTAGCTCTAATAGTTTTCTGGTGGCATTTTTAGGATTCTTTATGTATAGTATCATGTCATCTGCAAACAGTGACAGTTTTACTTCTTCTTTTCCAATTTATTCCTTTTATTTCTTTTTCTTCCCTGATTGCCTTGGCTAGGACTTCCAAAACTATGTTGAATAATACTGGTGAGAGTGGACATTCTTTTCTACTTCCTGATCCTGGAGGAAATGCTTTCAGTGTTTCACCATTGAGAATGATGTTTGCGGTGGGTTTGTCGTATATGGCCTTTATTATGTTGAGGTAGGTTCCCTCTATGCCAGCTTTCTGCAGAGTTTTTATCATAAATGGGTGTTGAATTTTGACAAAGATTTTTCAGCATCTATGGAGATGATCATATGGTTTTTTTTCTTCAATTTGTTAATATGGTGTATCACATTGATTGATTTGCATATATTGAAGAATCCTTGCATCACTTGGATAAATCCCACTTGATCATGGTGTATGATCCGTTTAATGTGTTGTTGGATTCTGTTTGCTTGTATTTTGGTGAGGATTTTTGCATCTATGTTCATCAGTGATATTGGTCTGTAATTTTTTTTTGTAGTATCTTTGTCTGGTTTTGGTATCAGGGTGATCATGGCCTCAAAGAATGAGTTTGGAAGTGTTCCATCCTCTGCAATTTTTTGCAAGAGTTTGAGAAGGATGGGTGTTAGCTCTTCTCTAAATATTTGATAGAATTCCTGTGACGCCTTCTGGTCCTGGACTTTTGTTTGTTGGAAGATTTTTAATCACAGTTTCAATTTCATTACTTATGATTGGTCTGTTCATATTTTCTATTTCTTCCTGATTCAGTTTTGGAAGGTTATACCTTTCTAATAATTTGTCCGTTTCTTCCAAGTTGTCCATTTTATTGACATAGAGTTGCTTATAGTAGTCTCTTAGGATGCTTTGTATTTCTGCAGTGTCTGTTGTAACTTCTCCTTTTTCATTTCTAATTTTATTGATTTGAGTCCTCTCTTTTTTTTGATGAGTCTGGCTAATGGTTTATCAATTTTATCTTCTCAAGGAATCATCTTTTAGTTTTATTGATCTTTGTTATTGTTTTCTTTGTTTCTATTTCATTTATTTCTGTGCTGATCTTCACGATTGCTTTCCTTCTGCTAACTTTGGGTTTTGTTTGTTCTTCTTTCTCTAGTTCCTTTAGGTGTATGGTTAGATTGTTTATTTGAGATTTTTCTTGTTTCTTGAGGTAAGCTTGTGTAGCTATGAACTTCCCTCTTAGATCTGATTTTGCTGCATCCCATAGGTCATCGTGTTTTCATTGTCTCTAGGTATTTTTTGATCATCTTTGATTTCTTCAGTGATCTCTTGGTTATTTAGTAACGTATTGTTTAGCCTCCATGTGTTTGTGATTTTTGCATTTTGTTCCTTGTAATTCATTTCTAATCTCATAGCGATGTGGTCAGAAAAGGTGCTTGATATGACTTCAATTTTCTTAAATTTACTGTGGCTTTTTTTTTTTTTTTTTTTTTTTTTTTTTTTTTGTGGCTTGATTTTTGACCCAAGATGTTATCTATCCTGGAGAATGTTCCGGGCACACCTGAGAATAAAGTGTAATCTGCTGTTTTTGGATGAAATGTCCTATAAATATCAATTAAATCTATCTGGTCTATTTTGTCATTTAAAGCTTCTGTTTCCTTATTTATTATCATTTTGGATGATCTGTCCATTGGTGTAAGTCAAGTGTTAAAGTTCCCCACTATTATTGTTTTACCATCGATTTCCTCTTTTATAGCTGTTAGCAGTTGCCTTATGTAATGAGGTGCTCCTATGTTGGGTGACTATATATTTATAATTGTTATATCTTCTTCTTGGATTGATCCCTTGATCATTATGTAGTGTCCTTCTTTGTCTCTTGTGATAGTCTATTTTAAAGTCTATTTTGTCTGATCTGAGAATTGCCACTCCAGCTTTCTTTTGATTTCCATTTGCATGGACTATCTTTTCCATCCCCTCACTTTCAGTCTGTTTGTGTCCCTAGGTCTGGAGTGGATCTCTTGTAGACAACATATATGTTAGTCTTGTTTTTGTATCCATTCAGCAAGACTTTGTCTTTTGGTTGGAGCATTTAATCCATTTACATTTAAGTTAATGTTTAAGCCAATTGATATGTATGTTCCTATGACCATATTCTTAATTGTTTTGGGTTTGTTTTTGTAGGTCCTTTTCTTCTCTTATGTTTCCCACTTAGAGAAGATCCTTTAGCATCTGTTGTAGAGCTCATTTGGTGGTGCTGAATTCTCTTAGCTTTTGCTTGTCTGTAAAGCTTTTGATTTCTCCATCAAATCTGAATCAGATCCTTGCTGGGTAGAGTAACCTTGGTTTCATCACTTTAAGTATATCATTCCACTCCCTTCTGGCTTGTAGAGTCTCTGCTGAGAAATCAGCTGTTAACCTTATGGGAGTTCCCTTGTATGTTATTTGTCATTTTTCCCTTTGTGCTTTCAATAATTTTTCTTTGTCTTTAATTTTTGCCAGTTTGATTACTATGTGTCTTGGTGTGTTTCTCCTTGGGTTTATCCTGTATGGGACTCGCTGCGCTTCCTGGACTTGGGTCACTATTTCCTTTCCCATGTTAGGGAAGTTTTCGACTATAATCTCTTCAAATATTTTCTCTGGTACTTCCTCACTCTCTTCTCCTTCTAGGACCCCTATAATGTGAATGTTGTTGCATTTAATATTGTCCCCAAGGTCTCTTAGGCTGTCTTCCTTTCTTTTCATTCTTTTATCTTTATTCTCTTCTGTGGCAGTGAATTCCACCATTCTGTCTTCCAGGTCACTTATCCGTTCTTCTGCCTCAGTTATTCTGCTATTGATTCTTTCTAGTGTAGTTTTCATTTCAGTTATTATATTGTTCATCTCTGTTTGTTTGTTCTTTAATTCTTCTAGTTCTTTGTTAAACATTTCTTGCATCTTCTCGATCTCTGCCTGCATTCTTTTTCTGAGGTCCTGGATCATCTTCACTATCATTATTCTGAGTTCTTTTTCTGGAAGGTTGCCTATCTCCACTTCATTTAGTTGTTTTTCTGGGGTTTTATCTTGTTCCTTCACCTGGTACATAGCCCTCTGCCTTTTCATCTTGTCTATCTTTCTGTGAATGTGGTTTTTGTTCCACAGGCTGCAGGATTGTAGTTCTTCTTGATTCTCTTGGGTGAACTCTTTATATGAAATCTTTACCTCTTCCATTTTATGTAGGCCTCATTTCCAAGAGATATACATTCCAATCTTGTTCCCTATCTTTTCCAATCAAAAATCTCTCTGATTTACACCCACAGGACAACAAGCTTCTGATCTTCTGCCGAAGTGAATGAGGGGACAATTGCCCATTTGCATAGAGTAGAGGAAGGGATCTGAGGGGGTTAACAATTTCTTCTTGAAAATCATGTTGGTGTTAGTCTGACTTTCAACTTTATTCTGAGACTTACCTATGGATACCACTTCTTCAGCCCTTAGATGATTCTGCATTATGTATCAGATTTGTTTAGGATTTAGCTTCCATAGTTTGGTTAAGTTACTTATTACTTGTCCTTCAGAACAGCTTCCCAAATGCTACTGTAATTCCTCTCCTATTCTATTTGCCAGTATGTATTTATGCCTCTAATTTTTTTCCCTTAATTATTGTCATTGAGCCAGTGTAAAAAGAGAGTAAAAATAAATTTGTGTACTTATAATTGATTCATGTAGCAATCTTTACCTGTAGTTCCTAAAAGTTTTCTTGAAACCTGAATTAATTTTCATTGTAAATCACTGTTTTATCTTATCCTCAGTCCATTCTGCCTTATGAATCCTAGTAAACAGGCAAGTTAAGGAGCTAGTTGCTTAGGTCCCTTAAAAGAACAGAAAGAAATTTTATGACTTCATAAAAGAGAGTGTTATAGTGTGGAGAATATGTGAAAGGTTTTACAAACCTTACCAATTCCAAGTTAAAAAATGGTATAGGGCTTCCCTGGTGGCGCAGTGGTTGAGAGTCCACCTGCCGATGCAGGGGATATGGGTTCGTGCCCCGGTCCGGGAAGATCCCACATACCGTGGAGCAGCTGGGCCCGTGAGCCATGGCCGCTGAGCCTGTGCGTCTGGAGCCTGTGTTCCACAATGGGAGAGGCCACAACAGCGAGAGGCCCGTGTACTGCCAAAAAAAAAAAAAAAAAAAAAAAAAAAGGTATAATTCTGTAGAGCTGATTACTTCTATCTGGATGTATTAATTTCACTTAGTGAAATAATTGACAATAGCTTGACTGGTCTATTGGAGTTCAGAGATGGAAGGCAACATTGCTTGTGGGCAGAAAAATAAATGCACACTTATCTTTATTTGTGTCTTCTGATCAATGTAAATATTTTGAATTGTAAATCATCACAAGGAAGAGAGAGTAGTAAACTGAAAAATTATAGTGACATTGTATTTGAAATTTTATAAATATCTTCATGTTATTCCTAAATAGCCATCAGTAATTAGTTATTAAACACATGAAATCATCATGAGAACCACTCCATATTATATAAATGAAGGTTTGTGTATGTGTGTGTATGTGTGTGTGTGTGTGTGTGTGTGTTTGAATACATATTTTTAACATAAATACATGTATACCCTTTCAATATGTATTTAACTTTTAAGTTCCTGTCTCTCAATCCAATAAAATTATATGCATATCTACTGTATTCATCTCCTAAAGCTACTGTAACAAAGTACCACAAACTGGGTGGCCTAAAATAATGGAAATTTATTCTCTCACAATTCTGGAGGTTAGTCTGAAATAAAGGTGTCAACAAGGCTTTGTTCCCTTCTGGGTAGACTTTGTTCCTTGCTTCTTCCTAGCTTCCGGTGGTGGCCATCAATCCTTGGTGTTCCTTGGTTTGCAGCTACATCACTTCATCTCTACCTGTGTCATCACATGGAATTTTCTCTATGGGTCTCTATATTCAAGTGGCTTTTTTCTCTTCTTTTTAAAAAATTTTATCAAAGTATAGTTGATTTAAAAATGTAGTGTTAATTTTGGCTGTACAGCAAAGTGATTCAGATATATGTATATATATTCTTTTCCAGTAGAGTTTATCTCAGGATATTTAATATAGTTCCCTGTGCAATAAAGTAGCACCTAGTTGTTTATCCATCCTGTATATAATAGTTTACATCTGCTAATTCCAAACTCCCAATCTGTCCCTCCCCCATTCTATTTTTCATTTTCTGGAGAACATCCATACTGTTTTCCATAGAGGCTGCACCAATTTACATTCCCACCAACAGTGTAAGAGTGTTCCCTTTCTGTACACCCTCTCTAACTTTTATTATTTGTAGACATTTTAATGATGGCCATTCTGATGGTGTAAGGTGGTACCTCATTGTAGTTTTGATTTGCATTTCTCTAATAATTAGCAATGATGAGCAACTTTTCATTTGCCTATTGGCCTGTGTGTCTTCTTTGGAGAAATGCTTATTTAAGTCTTCTGCCCCTTTTTCGATTGGGTTGTTTGTTTTTTTTGTTATTGAGTTGTATGAGCTGTTTGTATATTTTGGAAATTAAGCCCTTGTCGATCATATCATTTGCAAATATTTTCTCCCATTCCATAGGTTTTCTTCTCATTTTGTTTATGGTTTCCTTTGCTGTGCAAAAGCTTATAAGTTTGATTAGGTCCCATTTGTTTATTTTTGCTTTTTTTTCTATTGCCTTAGGAGACTGACCTAAGAAAACATTGGCATGATTTATGTCAGAGAATGTTTTGCCTAGGTTCTCTTCTAGGTTTTTTATGGTGTCACATTCTTATGTTTAACTCTTTAAGCCATTTTGAGTTTATTTTTGTGTATGGTGTTAAGGTGTGTTCTAACTTAATTGATTTGCATGCAGCTGGCCAACTTTCCCAGTACAACTTGCTGAAGAAACTGTCTTTTCCCCGTGGTATATTCTTGACTCCTTTGTTGAAGATTAATTGACCATAGGTATGTGGGTTTATTTCTGGGCTCCCTGTTCTGTTTCATTGATCCATATATTGGTTTCTCTTCCAATACCACACTGTTTTGATTGCTGTAGCTTTGTAGTACTGTCTGAGGTCTGGAAGAGTTATGACTCCTGCTTTATTCTTTTTCTTTAGGATTGCTTTGGCTATTATGGGTCTTTTATGGTTCCATATAAATTTTAGGATTATTTGTTCCAGTTCTGTGAAAACATGTCATGGGTAACTTGATAGGGAGCACATTAAATCTGTAGATTTCCTTGGGTAGTATAACCATTTTAACAATATTAATTCTTTCAATCCAGGAGCATGGAATATGTTTTCCATTTCTTTAAATCATCTTCAGTTTCCTTTATTAATGTTTTGTAGTTCTCAGCATATAATTTTTTCACCTCCTTGGTGAGGTTTATTTCTAAGTATTTGTTTATGTGATTTTAAAGGGGAGTGTTTGTTTACATTCCCTTTCTATTATTTCATTGTTAATGTAAGGAAATGCAACCAATTTCTGTATGTTAATCTTGTATCCTGCTACCTTACTGAATTTATCAGTTGTAGTAGTTTTTGTGTGGAATCTTTAGGGTTTTCTATATATAGTGTCATGTCATCTGCACATAATGACAATTTTACCTCTTCCCACCAATCTGAATACGTCTTATTTCGTTTACTTGTCTGATTGCTGTGGCTAGGACTTCTAATACTATATTGAATAGAAGTGGTAGAGTGGTCATCCTTGTCTTGTTCCAGATTTTAGCAGGAAAGCTTTCAGCTTTTCACCTTTTATTCTCTTTTTATTAGGACATTGATCATATTGGATTAAGGATCACGCTAATGACCCCATCTTAATTTGACAACATCTTAAAGATTATTTCCAAATAAACTCCCATTCACAGGTACAGGGTTTAAGCCATCAACATATCTTTTTAGAGGACATAATTCAACTCATAACAGTTCACCGTCTGTTCCCCCAGATTTCATGAATTCATGTTCTTTTTACATGTAAAATACATTCACCCTTTCTCAGTACCAAAAACGCTATCAGTCCGATACATAGATGGATAGTTAGATATAGATAGATGATAGATAGATAGATAGATAGATAGATAGATAGATAGATAGATAGATTCTATTGGTTCTGATTATCTGAAGAATTCTGACTGATATAGTTTTGGATATTGGGAGTAGGATGAATGTATCATATATATGTATCATATGATTTTTTTTTAAGCTAAGGCTCACACAAATATGGGGGCTGGCAAGTTTGAAATATGTAGGGCAGACAGCTGGAAACTCAGATAGAACATGATGTTGTAATCTTGAGTCTGATATCTGTAGGGAAGGCCATCAGGCTGAACTTAGGTCATATTTCTATGCTGAAATATTGAGGCAGATTTTCTTTTCCCTGGGAAATCTCAACTTTTGCTTCTAAGGCTTTCAACTGATTGGATGAAACCAACCATTACTGAGTATAATCTCCTTTGCTTAAAGCTAATGGCTTAAGCAGCTAATAATAGCTGTTAATCACATCTTCAGATTTCCTTCAGAGCAACACCTTGATTACTGTTTAAACTACTGGACATAGCTTTGCTAAAGTGGCACATAAAAGTAACCATCACAGGCTTCCCTGGTGGCGCAGTGGTTGAGAGTCCGCCTTCCGATGCAGGGTACACGGGTTTGTGCCCCTGTCCGGGAAGATCCCACATGCCGTGGAGCGGCTGGGCCCGTGAGCCATGGCCGCTGAGCCTGCGCGTCCGGAGCCTATGCTCCGCAATGGGAGAGGCCACAGTGGTGAGAGGCCCGCGTACCACACACACACACACAAAAATCCAATACAGTAAATATGTTTGTTCTCCTCAAATTGATGTACAGATTTGATGCAATTCCTATCAAAATTCCAGTAAAATTTTTGGTAGATATAATAAAGCTTATTCTAAATTTTATAAGGAAAGGCCAAGAAACTAGTGTAACTAAAACAATTTTGAAAAGAAGACTAAAGCAGGATTAATCAGTCTCCCCAAGTTCAATAATTATTCTATAGTTATAGTAACCAATACTATATATTATTAATGGAGGAATAGACACATAATTCAGTGGAACAGAATAGAGAAATTATACATAGACACACAAATATACCCAATAGATTGTTGACAGAATTGCAAAAGTTATCCAATGGATGAAATATAGCCTTTTCAACAAATGATGCTGGAGCAATAGGACATCTATAGGCAAAAAAAATTAACCTTGAGAAAAACGCCACATCTTATACAAATAATAACTCAAAATAGATCATGGACTTAAATGCAGAATGTAAAACTATAACACTTTTAGAAAAGAATAGGAGATAATCTTAGGAATTTAGGAGTAGACAAAAGTTCTTAGATTTAACAACAAAAGCATGACCTAAAAAGAAAAAAAAATGCTAAATTTGACTTCTTCAAAATTTAAATCTTTTGCTCTACTCAAAACCTCTTTAAAGAAGGTTTAAAACAAGTTACAAACTGGAAGAAAATATTTGAAAACCACATATATATCAAAGGAATAGTGTCTAGGATACATATTGCAGTAGAAGTGTAAAGTGATATGCCATGTATGGAGAGCATGTAGCTAACAGATAACACAGCAATTTTACTCATGGGCATTTATTTATCCTAGAGAAATAAAAAAAACTTTATACATACACACAAAAACCTGTTTATAGAAGCTTTATTCATATTGTTCAACAACTGGAAACAATTCCAGTGTCTTTTAATGTATATAGATGGTTAAACAAATGGTGGTATGTCCATAGCATGAAATACTATTCAGCAAAAAAAGGAACCTGATGAATCTCCGGAGAATTATACTAAGTGAAAAAAAAATCCTCAATATTTGCATACTGTGTAATTCCATTTATATCACATTCTTGGAATGATAAAATTATAGAAACTGAGAAAAGTGTAGTTGCTGCCATAAGGTAAGAAGGGTGTGGTGGTAAAAGGGATGTGTGTGTAGGTATAAAAGAGCAACATGAGGTATCCCTGTCGTGATGGAAATGTTTTGTATCTTGACTGTGTCAATGCTAATATTGTATTTTTGATATTATGCTATAATTTTGTAAGATATACAATTGGAGGGAACTGGGTCAAGGGTCCACAAGATCTTTATCATTTCTTACAACTGCATAAATTTTTTAAAAAAGATAAAATTATATGTCTTCTAGAAGAAAACATAAGAGAGTATCTTTTTAATCTGGGTACAGCCAAAAGTTTCTTAGGGCACAGAAAGAAAGAAAAGGAAACATGATAAAATAGTCATCATCAAAATTAAAAACCTAGGGCCTTCACTAGTGGTCCAGTGGTTAAGACTCCGTGCTTCCAATGCAGGGGCTGTAGTTTTGATCCCTGGCCAGGAAACTGAGATCCCACATTCTGCATGGCATGGCCCAAAACAACCAAAATATTGAAAACCTAATCAAAAGACAGTATTTAAAAGAGGAGTTGCCACACCACAGATTAGAAGAAAATATTCACAAAACATGAATTTAACAAAATATAGAAAGGTAGACAGGTAGATAGATAGAAATAATAAAACAAAAAGTAAAGTTTTTGAAAAAAGGCAAAACAATAGGAACTTTACAAAGAGAGAGATGAATGATTAATAAGCACATGAAAACGTGCTCACATCATTAGACATCAGAAAAAGGCAAATTCAAATCACTACAAGATGCCACTGTGCATAGAAAAGAACAGGTGTTATTAAAATAAATGGGTCATCAAATGCGGGCAAGGATATAGAACAAATTGAGCTCTCATACATGGCTGGTGGGAATGGCAAATGATACAACAGCTTTCAAAAAAATTACCACAATATTTTTATTATGGAAGTAAACATAACCTACCCTAAGATTCAACAGTTTTACTTCTAGGTATTTCCTGAAGAAAATTGAAAACATATATTCACATACACAAACACACTCACAAATACACACAGAGACACACATCTATACACACACCAAGACAAAATCTTGTATAAGATTGTTTATAGCACCTTTATTTCTAACAGTCAAAATTGGAAAAGCCCTGTCATCCATCAATAGGTGAATGGGTAAAGAAACTACAGTATATTCATACAATGCGATACTACTTATCAATAAAAAAAAAAAGAGATACTCCTAATAAAATAACATGGATGGGGCCTCCCTGGTGGCGCAGTGGTTGAGAGTCCGCCTGCCGATGC
>NW_006795797.1:727549-776358 GCF_000442215.2 Lipotes vexillifer | reverse complement strand
CGGAGCGGCTAGGCCCGTGAGCCATGGCAGCTGAGCCTGCATGTCCGGAGCCTGTGCTCCGCAATGGGAGAGGCCACAATAGTGAGAGGCCCAAAAAAAAAAAAAAAAAAAAAAAAAAAAAAAAAAAAAATAACATGGATGAATGTCAAAACAATATGCTAAATGAAATAAGTTCTACATAAAAGAATACACAGTATAAGATTTTATTTTCATAAAGTCCCTGAATGGGCAAAACTTCAATTGAGAAAACAGATTAGAGCAGTGATGGACTCTGATATCAGGGTGTTTAGAACTAATTAATATAAAGCATTATGCAACTTTATGAAATGATGATATTCTATATCTTGACTGGGATTTGGGTTGCACAGATGTGTATATTTACCAAAATTCATCTAATTGTGCACTGGATCTTGTGAAATAAACTCTATGTAATTTTTTTCCCTAGGAAATAACTAAAAACTAATATTGGACTCCAGCTAATGAAGTACTTATTGTTGAAATGTACATGTATCTTCAATTTACTTTGACATACATCCAAACAGTGAGGTAAATTGATGGATAGATGAAGAGAAATGCAATGAAATAAGCATAGCAGGATATTAACAATTATTAAATATTGGCAATAAATATATATTTGTTTACTAAGTAGTTCTTTCAACTTACTGTGTGTTAGAAATTTTTCATAGCAAGTGGCTAGAATAAAGAATGTTCATTTTCACAAAATTGCAGTATAAAAATAGGACCTATGAAAAATGTTGGGGCAGGCAAACATTATGCAAGTTAGGAATGAACATATTAAAAAACAGAATAATTGATGCCTACAGAGATAACTTGAATTCCCCAGACAGGCTGCTGAATGATATTGGAGATTGAATGGATATTTTAAAAAACTGTATTAGTTTGCTAGGGCTGCTGAAACAAAGTACCACAAATTGAGTGGCTTAAACAACAGAAATTTATTGTTTACAATTCTGGAGACTAGAAGACTGAGATCAAGGTATTGGCAGAGTTGCTTCCTTCTAAGGGCTGTGAGAAAGAATTTGTTCCATGTCTCTTGCCTAGCTTCTGATGATTTGGCATTCCCGGCTATAGAAGCATCACTCCAATCTCTCACTTCATCTTCACATGAACTACTCCTTGTGTGTATGTGTTGTCTCCAAATTTCCCCTTTTTATAAGAATGCCAGTCACATTGAATTAAGGCCTACCCTAATGGCCTCATGTCAGCTAATAACATCTGCAGAAGTCCTACTCCAAAAAGGTCACATTCAATATATGAATTTTAAGAGATTTCGATTTAATCCATAATACACACAAATACGATAGAGTGGAAATGCAGTTATTGAATCAGCAAAGGCAGAAATAGGGCCCTGAGCCATTGAAGTGGGTATTAAGGTAGGCATGGTAGGCAATACAACCTGCTGTAAATCTGGCGCCCTACTAGGCTGGGGATATCCTTTTAGTGGCAAGCAGCTCTGGTATACACACTTATTTCTAATTTTACTAAAGAATAATAGAAAAGAATACTGTTGATAGTGCTGTAACTGCAGTATTGAGGGCTTTTTCCTTTCCTGGTGAAGCTTATATATAAGACATCTCTACCTTTTTCCTATTGTTGCTCATCTTGCATTGGAATTTGCTTATGAATCAATACAACTTCTGCCTTACAATGCCATTATTTCCATATTTACTTATCACAGTGAACTAGTTAGAACTTTACATTGTAGAAAAAAGGCTTTATGTATTATTCCAAAATCTATAGGTTTTAAGGATAAAATTGAGAATCCATATTTCAGAGATTTTAGGTAATCTTCATTCTTTACATGTGAATTTTTACTGTTAACAACTACATCTGAAATGGGATTTAGAGGTTTTCATGTTCTATGCCAGACATCTGTGTGTTATTTATGTTTTTACAAACTACAAACATGATTATTTATTCAGAAAAATATTTTGCATATACTATAAAAGAAAGCAATTCAGGGATCTAGAAAATGTTCTTTTCACTATGTTACTAATATCTCGTGTTTATTTCCATGAATTATGGTTTTTATTAACTAAGATTAAGAATAACCTCACCTATTAGGTTGATGGTGGTTACTAATGAGAAAATCTGGGATCTCTTAGCAACACCAATTCAATCATTTTATTCACCATTTACCAATTCACTTGATTTTTAACATGATATAAATCTAATTTTATTTATGAATTGATTTTTACTTTTTAAAATGTTTTTAAGTAAAAGTGGTATCCTATTAAAAGACCCATGTTTTCCTTGCTTTTATCCAGTCAATGCATTTTAAACATCACATCAGTACAAGTATTTCTACTTATAGAAGCACTGTAGGTTATTTGCCCATCATTTACTAATGGATTTTAAATTACTATTAATGCCACATAAATTCACATAATCCTGTAAAAAACATGTTTGATACATTTGAATAGTCTTATGGAATAAAATTCCTGTAAGCAAACTGAAGGGTCCAATGATAAACACCTATAGAATTTTTCTTTTTTTGGCCATGCTGCAAGGCATGTTGGATATCAGTTTCCTGACCAGGGATCAAACCCATGCCCCTTGCATTGGAAGCAAAGAGTCTTAAACACTGGACCACCAGGGAAATCCCATATAGAATTTTAACAAATTTCCTGTAAGTAAATTGACGGGTCTAATGATAAACACATATAAAATTTTAACAAATTATACCAAATATCACATTCAAAAAATTTTAAATATCTACTTGTTTATATGTTCACCAATTCAAAATAAAAATGCTTAATTTTGTAAGGTTTTTATATTAATAGAGAAAAGAATAATATTTCCCTTGTAGCTAATCCTTACTTTATAAATACAAAATTTTATTATTTTAATTATTATTGGAACTATATACAAATCAAAATCTTTTCAATAGATCTAAAGCATCATTTCAAGAAAGAAAAGGCATGCTGTCTATTCACACTGTTCTTGCTAATGTTCACATCAATGATATCATTATAAGCAGTTTTCAAATTTATAAAAATTATAGTTGAAATATACATTTGTATTCCAACCTATACATTATTGTTTCCAAATATCTCCATTTAAAATAATGAAGTTGTGAGTAGTAAAACTGCATGAATAAAAGAATAAAGGTGTTATCTCTAATTATACATTTTTGCCTTCATGCATCAAAATGTTTTATAATTTACATAAAAATTGTCAAGCATTTAAATACCATGATGAGGTGCTTACTTTTTACTTAAATATATTTAAATTAGTATATGCAACCTAGTTAGGTAAGTCTGATTATGAGGCCCATATACTGCATTTTAAAACAAAGTAAAATCTGTCACTACATATTGAGTTGAATGAAGAAAGGATTTAGAAATTTCAAAGTGAATCTATAGTAAGCTACTTTTTAATTCATATACAAGTTTTTCTTCCAATGATATATATCACTGATTTATATCACACCTTATGTATATGATGTGTATATACATATATTGTATATTTCCCTCTCAAAACTCTAGCTGACCTCTATGCTTTACATCAAGAATCTAAAATTTTATTTTTCTCTCACTGCAGCAGGAAGAATAACAATTATGGAAGGTTTTTTTTTTTAAATAAATAAGTGCTGAGAATAAATCATTAGTAGTCCATCTCAACATAGTTCAAATAGTAGGCAACCTGCTTCCTTACCATCCTATTTACATAATAGCTAAATTTTAAAAGATTCACATAAGATGATATTTAATGTACAGTCCAATTTTAAATGTGTAAACAGAGATGATCGTTTCAGAAAACATAGATACCTATGTAAATAATTGGTTTTTTCTTATTTTATTATTTAAAGCATAAGAAATATATTTTAACAAATACCAATATATTCATCAGAAAGAAGTTATCAAATATGATCATTTTGCCACATTTTAGGCATTTCTGTTTTTAAAGAAAGTACTGATATTTCTGCAGCGGTTTGTCTTACTTCTTTCTGAAAATTAAATCACCATTCTGAATTCAGTTGTATGTTCCTTCCATCCATGTTTATTTATCTGTTATTTCATATATGTGCATTCATACACAATTATAGTATTATTATTTTAACTTTCCATAAATGGTAGGATTCTATATGCAATTGACAATTTGTTTTATTTATTCTTCAACATTTTAAGTATTCTTTCATATTTATACATATAGCTTTAATTCATTTATTTCACTACTATATAATTTTTTTCTTTGAATATGTTTAGCCAAATCAATTTATCTCTTCCTCATTGATGGATATTTGTTTTACTGATGTTTTTCATTACCATAAGCAATTGTGTAGCAAGCATCCTGGTAATACTTTCCTGTGTATATGGGCAAATGATTCTTCTGATTATAAATTTAAAAAAGGAATTTGAAGATTGTAGTGGAGTAGGTACATCTTTAATTTTCTTGAATTTGCTAATCTGTTCTACAGGTTGGTCATGCCAAATCACACTGCTACCATAGTACAAGGAAATTCATTTGTGTCCATGTCTCTGCTACCATGTAGTATGGCAAATTTTTAAAATTTTTTGTAAATTTGATGAATTTTAAATAGAACATTAATATTATTTAAATTGCCAACTCATTACTACTAAGGGTACGATCTTTTGAAAATTCCAAATGGCTTTGTCCTAGTGTAAATTTCAATCAGCAAATCCACAAAAAGGATGAAAGGGCTAACTCCTAGCTACAGAGAAGTTTAGGAAATTTCCCACATACAAATATGTAGAATATGTTTGAAGTCATTTGCTTATGGATAGAAAACTGTCCCAAAATAATTTGTTGGATAGTCAATTTATCCATTCCAATCTGTATAGTCCATTCTTTTTTCAGTGTATTTAATGCCACTTCTGTGATATATCTAGCTTCTGTGTGTAGATTTTTTTCCTAGCACTCTTTTTCTTTTTTTATTTGACGTCTTGTGCCCTGTGCCATATTTCACTCTTTGTTACTGTAGCATTATAATTATCCCAAATATATATAGGAAAGCCACCCTCCTTCAAATATTTCATTATTGTCTTGGCTCTTTATCTTTCCATATGAATTTTTGGTCAGTTTGTCAAATTCCACATAGTAAGTCTTCCCATATATGAGCATATATTTTCACATACATAAGCAATTACTATTTTTTATGTAAATCCTGTATCTAGCAGTCTAATTATTAGTTAGACTCCTAGATACAGGACTAATTGTTAGTATTAATCCTAACCATTTGTCTTTATGCTCTCTTGAGATTCTATATGGACAATTATAATTTCTACTAAACTTGACATTTTCTTTCTGATATAGATTCAAGTTTTAATACTCTCATCAGAATTTTTGTACAATGGTAAATAGAAATGGAACAATAAACATATATTTTCTGACATTTAAAGCAAAGTATCTAGTATTTCACTAATGTTATCTATGTCACAGGTTGAAAACAACATTTGTTATTTTAAGAAATAATATTTATTTTGTTCTGAGTTTGAACATGATGGATATTGAATTGTATCTAATGCTGTATCTGCACCTATTGAGATGATTATAGACTTCTCTTTTTTCTTAAGGTGTTGAATTATATTAATAGATATACTTACTTTAAATATATTTACATGGCTATAATAATCCTTTTTGATTTATGTATGCTTTATACATTGCTTGACTTTGCTATTATTTATTTGTAAATTTTGCAAATATTTGTGTTAGAGAAATTGACCTCTGATTTTTCTTTCCCATTATATTCTTTTGAATTTTGCTATTAAGCTTATCAAAAGCCCCTAAAATTGCTGTGGGAAAAATATCTTTTTCAATTCTCTGGAACAGTTTGCTTAAATGAGAGATTAGAGTTTCCTTGAACTTTGTTCAAACTTGACTGAAGATTCTCAGGAGCTGGTTAGTTTATTTTGTCTATTTTTTTTCTAATTTGATTTCCTTAATGAACATAACTGTACAATGGTTTTAATTTCTTCTTGAGACAATTTTGGCAAATTGCATTTTTCTTTTAAATTATCTATTTTATCTAAGTTTTCAAGTATATTTGTATACAGTTTTTTAGAATATTCTCCTATGAGATTCTAATCTCTACTGTTTATGATTTATGTTCCCTTTTTTTTTTCAGTTTTGATATATAATGTCATGGGTCTCTTTTTAATTTTCTTTTTTTTCCTCATTTTGCCTAGAAGTTTTCTTTGATCCTCATTGTTTTTCATTATTTCTCATTTCATTAATTTCTATTTTTAAACTTTTACATCTCTCTATTTTTAGAGAAAACAGTGGCATTTGTTTTCTGAATTTGTTTTTACTTGAATATATATTTCTTTAATATTAATTTAGTATTTTTCTTGTCAATATTATATGCTTTTAAGGTCAGAAAATCATCTAAATATTTCTTAGTAAAATCCAGAAGGTTTATATGAATGCTTTTTGTTGTGTTTCACTTGTAAACATATATATTTTTTTAAAACATGGAAGACCTTTTTTTAAATAAATTTATTTATTTTATTTATTTATTTTTTGCTGAGTTGGGTCTTCATTGCTGTGCACAGGCTTTCTCTACTTGCAGTGAGTGGAGGCTACTCTTCATTGCCGTGTGTGGGCTTCTCACTTCAGTGGCTTCTCTTGTAGCGGAGCGCGGGCTCTAGGCGTGCGGGCTTCAGTAGTTGTGGCGTGCGGGCTCAGTAATTGTGGCACACAGGCTCAGTAGTTGTGGTTCACGGGCTCAGTAGTTGTGGCTCACGGGCTCTAGAGTGCAGGGTCAGTAGTTGTGGTGCACGGGCTTAGTTTCTCCGTGTCATGTGGGATCTTGGCAGGCGGATTCTTAACCATTGTGCCACCAGGGAAGTCCTGTAAACATATTTTAAATCCATTGTAGTTTTACCTTTGACACATCAATTATTTTGTAGTCTTTTCTCAGTTTTCCCATGTTGTGATAGATGTATATATGAGAGATATTCTTTTGTGAAGTGAATTATGATCAAGTTTTTCTTGCTGTGTACATAGGATATCTGCATTCCTTATGAGAGAAACGCTCCATGCTCACCAGGTAGCAGTAAGATACATTTTACTTTTGCACATTGCTATTCAGATAAAATACCACTACCTTGAAGTGAAAACACCAATTAAACTACAAAATAAAGGAAGAGTACTTATGATGTGCTAAAAATTCCACAACAATGTGACAGATTAATGAGACTTAAAGGGAACATTTATTTTCCAACCATTTAGCAATGGATTTTTTCAAATATTTCATTTTTAAAAATCAGAACCTTTACATTAAGACAGTAAATTTGGACTTCCCTGGTGGCACAGTGGTTAAGAATCCGCCTGCCAATGCAGGGGACATGGGTTCGAGCCTTGGTCCGGGAAGAACCCACATGCCGCGGAGCAACTGGGCCCGTGCACCACAACTACTGAGCCCGTGCTCCTAGAGTCCGTGCTCCGCAACAAGAGAGGCCACCGCAGTGAGAGCCACGCGCACCACAATGAAGAGTAGCCCCTGCACACAGTAACGAAGACCCAACGCAGCCAAAAATAAAATAAATAAAATAAAGACAGTAAATTCAAATAGTATACATAATTAGGACCTCATTAACCACATTTATTTATTTAACCATTTTCTCAGTTATAAAAGAGGGATAATAATAGTACCTACCTTACTGATTTATTACACACATTGAATAAATATTTGAAAGAATTCACAAGAGTGTCTGGTATATAGTAAGCAATAAATGTTATTTATTTATTTACTTTTTTTTCACAATTCCATAGCTTTTACTTTCAAATCTTTATACTACTCACATTTTAAGACTTTATCAGATGACCTTTACAGGTCAGATGACCTTTTACAACAAGAATGTTATATGAAATGGATGATCTTTTCCAACATGAATGCTATGTGAAATGGACTCTTTTATTCAAATAGACTTCCCATTACGTTGCTATAAGCTCTTGCTAGGTATATGTTTTATATCCAGTTATTATATACAGTCTCCCTTTATTTTTTAATTAATTTTTACTGGAATATAGTTGATTTACAATGTTGTGTTAGTTTCCACCATACAGCAAAGTGAATCAGTTGTACATATACATATATCCACTCTTTCTTAGATTCTTTTCCCATATAGGTCATTACAGAGTATTGAGTAGAGTTCCCTGTGCTATACAGTAGTTTCTTATTAGTCATCTATTTTATATATAGTAGTGTGTATATGTCAATCCCAATCTCCCAATTTATCCTCCCCCTTTCCTTACTGGTAACCATAAGATTGTTTTCTACATCTGTCACTCTATTTCTGTTTTGTAAATAAGTTTATTTGTACCATTTTATTAGATTCCACATATAAGTGATATCATATGATA
The DNA here is from genome assembly GCF_000442215.2 of Lipotes vexillifer. Classification (NCBI taxonomy): domain Eukaryota; kingdom Metazoa; phylum Chordata; class Mammalia; order Artiodactyla; family Lipotidae; genus Lipotes; species Lipotes vexillifer. The sequence continues at coordinate 768,009 of NW_006795797.1, read as the reverse complement.
TTTGTCTTTGTCTGATTTACCTCACTCAGTATGATAAACTCTAGGTCCATCCATGTTGCTACAAATGGCATTATTTCATATATTTTAGCTGCTGAGTAATATTCCATTGTATATATATATAGTACATCTTCTTTATCCATTCCTCTGTTGATGGACATTTAGGTTGCTTCCATGTCTTGGCTATTATACACAGTGCTTCAATGAACATTGGGGTGCATGGATCCTTTTGAACCATGTTTTTCTCTGGATATATGCCCAGGAGTGGGATTGTAGGGTCATATGGTAGCTCGGTTTTTAGTTTTTTAAGGAACCTCTATACTGTTCTCCATAGTGGCTGTACCAATTTACATTCCCATCAACAGTGTTGGAGTGTTCCTTTTTCTCCACACCCTCTCCAGCATTCATTGTCTGTAGATTTTTTGATAGTGGCCATTCTGACTGGTGTGAGGTGATACCTCATTGTCATTTTGATTTGCATTTCTCTAATAATTAGTGATGTTGAGCATCTTTTCATGTAATTTTTTGGCCATCTGTGTGGAGAAATGACTATTTAGATCTCCTGCCCATTTTTTGATTGGATTGTTTTTTGATATTGAGATGCATGAGCTGTTTGTATATTTTGGAGATGAATCCCTTGTCAGATGCTTCAATTGCAAATATTTTCTCCCATTCTGAGGGTTGTCTTTTTGTCTTGTTTATGGTTTCCTTTGCTGTGCAAAAGCTTTTAAGTTTAATTAGGTCCCATGTGTTTATTTTTGTTTTTATTTTCATTAGTCTAGGAGTTGGATCAAAAAAGATCTTGCTAAATTCATTGATTAGCTCTGCAAACAGTGACAATTTTACTTCTTCTTTTCCATTTTGGATGAGATTCCTTTTATTTCTTTTTCTTCTCTGATTGCCATGGCTAGGACTTCCAAAACTATGTTGAATAAGAGTGGTGAGAGTGGATACCCTTGTCTCATTCCTGATCTTAGAGGAAATACTTTCAGCTTTTCATCATTGAGAATGATGTTTGCTGTGGGTTTGTCATATATGGCCTTTATTATGTTGAGGTAGGTTCCCTCTATGCCCACTTTCTGGGGTGTTTTTACCATAAATGGGTGTTGAATTTTGTCAAAAGCTTTCTCTGCATCTGTTGAGGTGATCATATGGTTTTTATTCTGTAATTCATTAATATGGTGTATCACATTGATTGACTTGTGTATATTGAAGAATCCTTGCATCCCTGGAGTAAATCCCACTTGATCATGGTGTATGATCCTTTTAATGTGTTGTTGGATTCCGTTTGCTAGTATTTAGTTGAGGATTTTTGCATCTATGTTCATCAGTGATATTGGCCTGTAATTTTCTTTTTTTGTGATATCTTTTTCTGGTTTTGGTATCAGAGCAATGTTGGCCTCGTAGAATGAGCTTGGGAGTGTTCCTTCCTCTGCAATTTTTTGGAAGAGCTTGAGAAGGTTAGGTACTAACTCTTCTCTAAATGTTTGATAGGATTTGCCTGTGAAGCCATCTGGTCCTGGTTTGTTTGTTGGAAGAGTTTTTCCTTTTTTTAAATTTACTTTATTTTTTAAATTTTTGGCTGAGTTGGGTCTTCATTGCTGCATGTGGGCTTTCTCCAGTTGCGGCAAGCGGGTTCTACTCTTCATTGCAGTACGTGGGCTTCTCATAGCCATGGCTTCTCTTGCTGCAGAGCACAGACTCTAGGCACATGGGCTTCATTAGTTGCAGCATGCAGGCTCAGTAGTTGCAGCATGCGGGCTCTGCAGTATGTGGGCTTCAGTAGTTGTAGCGCATGGGCTCAGTAGTTGGAGCACACAGGCTCTAGGGTGCGTGGGCTTCATGTGGGGCATGGGCTCAGTAGTTGTGGCTCACAGGGTCTAGAGCTCAGGCTCAGTAGTTGTGGTGCATGGGTTTAGTTGCTCTGTAGCATGTGGGATCTTCACGGACCAGGGATTGAACCCATGTCCCCTGCATTGGCAAGTGAATTCTTAACCAATGCGCCACCAGGGAAGTCCTGTTGGAAGAGTTTGAATCACAGTTGCAATTTCAGTACTTGTGATTGGTCTGTTCATATTTTTTATTTCTTCCTCATTCAGTCTTTAAGGTTGCACCTTTCTAAGAATTTGTCCATTTCTTCCAGGTTGTCCATTTTATTGGCATAGAGTTGCTTGTAGTAGTCTCTTATGATCCTTTGTATTTCTATGGTGTCAATTGTAACTTCTTTTTCTTTTCTAATTTTATTGATTTAAGTCCTCTCCTTTTTTTTCTTGATGAGTCTGTCTAAAGGTTTATCAAATTTGTTTATCTTCTCAAAGAACCAACTTTTAGTTTTATTGATTTTTGCTACTGTTTACTTCATCTCTATTTCATTTATTTCTGCTCTGATCTTTATGATTTCTTTCCTTCTACTAACTTTATGTTTTGTTTGTTCTTTCTCTGGTTGCTTTAGGTGTAAGTTTAGGGTTTTTTTTGAGATTTTTATTGTTTCTTGAGGGAAGATTGTATTGCTAGAAACTTCCCTCTTACAACCGCTTTTGCTGTATCCCATAGGTTTTGGATCATCATGTTTTCATTGTCATTTGTCTCTAGGTAGTTTTTGACTTCCTCTTTGATTTTATCAGTGCTCCACAGACACAGTGTGTCTGTGTTTTTTATAGTTTATTTTTGCCTGTAATTGATTTCTTTTTTTTTTAATTTATTTTTGCTGTGTTGAGTCTTCGTTTCTGTGCGAGGGCTTTCTCTAGTTGTGGCAAGCAGGGGCCACTCTTCATTGCCGTGCTCGGGCCTCTCACTATGGCAGCCTCTCTTGTTGCAGAGCACAGGCTCCAGATGAGCAGGCTCAGGAGTTGTGGCTCACGGGCCTAGTTGCTCTGTGGCATGTGGGATCCTCCCAGACCAGGGCACAAACCCGTGTCCCCTTCATTAGCAGGCAGATTCTCAACCACTGCGCCACCAGGGAAGCCCTGTAATTGATTTCTAATCTCATAGTATTATGGTCTGGAAAGATGCTTGATATGACTTCAATTTTCTTAAATTTACTGAGGCTTGATTTGTGGTCTAAGATGTGATCTATCCTGGAGAATGTTGCATGTGCACTTGAGAAGAAAGTGTATTCTGCTGCTTTTGGATGGAATGTCCTATAGATATTGATTGTCTCTCTGGTCTAATGTGTTATTTAAGGCCTGGGTTTCCTTATTAATTTTCTGTCTGGATGATCTGTCCATTGGTGTAGGTGGGGTGTTAAAGTCCTCCACTATTATTGTGTTACTGTTGATTTCCCCTTTTATGGCTATTAGCATTTACCTTGTATATTGAGGTACTCGTATGTTGGGTACATATATATTTACAATTGGATTTTCTTCTTGGATTGATTCCCTGATCATTATGTAGTGTCCTTCCTTGTGTCTTGTAACAGTCTTTATTTTAAAGTCTATTTTATGATATGAGTATTGCAACTCCAGCTTTCTTTTGATTTCCATTTGCATGGAATATCTTTTTCCATCCCCTCACTTTCAGTCTGTATGTGTCCCTAGGTCTGAAGTGGGTCTCTTGTAGACAGCATATAGATAGGTCTTGTTTGTATCCATTCAGCAAGCCTGTGTCTTTTGGTTGGAGCATTTAATCCATTCACATTTAAGGTAATTATCGATATGTATGTTCCTATTACCATTTTCTTAATTCTTTTGGGTTTGTGTTTGTAAGTCTTTTTTCTTCCCTTCCTATTTTATTCTCTTGCAGTTTGGTGACCATATTTAGTGTTGTGTTTGGGTTACTTTTTCTTTTTTGTGTGTGTATCTATTGTAGTTTTGGGGTTTGCTGTTCCCATGAGGTTTTGATATAGCAGTCTATATATGTACAGGGTTGTTTTCAGTTTCTGGTCTCTTTCCCACCTAGAGAAATTCCTTTAGCATTTGTTGTACAGCTGGTTTGGTGGTGCTAAATTCCCTTAGTTTTTGCTTGTCTGTAAACTTTCGATTTCTCTGTTGAATCTGAATCAGAACCTTGCTAGGTAGAGTATTCTTGGCTGTAGTTCCTGGAAATATATCATGCCACTGTCTTCTGGCCTGCAGAGTATCTTCTGAAAAATCAGCTGATAACCTTATGGGGATTCCCTTGTATGTTGTTTTTTGCTTTTCCCTTGTTGCTTTTAATATTTTTTCTTTGTCTTTAATTTTTGTCAGTTTGGTTAATATGTGTTTCAGCATGTTCCTTCTTGGGTTCATCCTGTATGGGACTCTCTGTGCTTCCTGGACTTAAGCAAGTGTTTTTTGTTCTCATGTTAAGGACATTTTCAGCTATAATATCTTCAAATATTTTCTGAGGCCCTTTCTCTTTCTATTCTCCTTCTGGGACCCCTTCTGGGAATGTTGGTGTGTTTAATGTTGTCCCAGATGTCTCTGAGACTTTCCTCATTTCTTTTTTTTTTTTTTTTGCAGTATGTGGGCTTCTCACTGTTGTGGCCTTTCCTGTTGCGGAGCACAGGCTCTGGTCTCACAGGCTCAATGGCCATGGCTCACGGGCCCAGCCGCTCTGCAGCATGTGGGATCTTCCCAGACCGGGGCATGAACCCATGTCCCCTGCATCGGCAGGTGGACTCTCAACCACCGCACCACCAGGGAAGCCCTCCTCATTTCTTTTTATTCTTTTTTCTTTATTCTATTCTGTGGCAGTGATTTCTACCACTCTGTGTTCTAGCTCACTTATTCGTTCTTCTGCCTTAGTTATTCTGCTATTGATTCCTTCTAGTGTATTTTTCATTTTAGTTATTGTATTGTTCATGGGTGTTTTTTTGTTCTTTAAATCTTCTAGCTCCTAAATGTTAAATATTTCTTGCATCTTCTGGATCTGTGCCTCCATTCTTTTTCTGAGATTTTGGATCATCTTTACTATCATTAGTCTGAATTCTTTTTCAGATTGCCTCTCTCCTCTTCATTTAGTTGTTCTTGTGGGTTTTTATCTTTTTCCTTCATTTGCAACATATTTCTCTGTCATCTAATTTTGTCTAACTTTCTGTGTTTGTGGTCTCCTTTCCACAGGCTGCAGGATCATAGTTCCTCTTGCTTCTAGTGTCTGCTTCCTGGTGGGTGAGATTGGTCCAGGGGCTTGTGTAGGCTTCCTGGTAGGAGGGTTGATGCCTTCCGTCTAGTGGGTGAAGCTGGTTCTTGTCCCTCTGATGGGCAGGGTTGTGTCAATGTGTGTGTTTTGAGGGGCTGTTTGCTCAGTATGACTTTATGCAGCTTGTCTTCTGATGGGGAGGCTATGTACCTTTCTTGTTCGTTGTTTGGCCTGAGGCTTTCCAGCACTGGGGCCTGCAGGTTGTTGGGTGGGACTGGGTCTTAGTGCTGAAATGTGGACCTCTGTGAGAGCTCACTTTGATCAATATTACCTGTGGCTTCTGCTACCAGTGTCCTTGCCCCCACAGTGAGCTATAGTCAAAGTTTGCCTCTCCAGGAGACCCTCCAAGACCCCTAGGTAGGTCTAGTCCAAGTTCCTAAGGAGGTACTACTTTGTGCTTGGTCTCAGTGCCCATGAGACCTTGTGTGTTCCCTCTGAGAGTGGAGTCTTTGTTTCCCCCAGCCCTGTGGAGCTCCTGCACTCAAGCCCCAATGGCCTTCAAGGCTAAATGCTCTGGATGTTCTTCCTTCCAATGCCAGACCCTCAGACAGTCTTGGAGGGCTATTTTTATGTGGGAATGTCCCTGTGTAGCCTGCGTGGGTTTAATATTTTTTGGTGCAAGGGCTGTTTTTTGTACAGATGTCTGCCACCCTTTCCTCAGTGTATGCTGGCTGTTATCCCCTTGAAAGAAGGTATGACTGATGTTGTGGTGACCAGAGCATGACCTGGATATTGAGCAGGGTCTCCCTTTTGCTCTGTGGTTGTCACTGCCCTGTCAGAGTTGGAGTCTGCTCACTAGTTGTTAGAGTAGAGGCCCCCATATCTTTTTCTTAGCTGTGTTTCTGATCTGTGGTTGAGGTAGACAGGATTGGATCACTCCCACTGGGAGAGAAGCCACTGAGTATTCCTCCTCTGGAGCTGTTCACCTGTGGGTGTGTTCTGTTGTGTCACCTTTCACCTGTTGTGCGAGCTCTCAGATTCCACTTTTGTTGGCACCTTAACTGTGGGTATGCCAGCAGTTGGCCCTGGTGTCTCAGACATTGTTTTCACCAGGCCACCAGTGTAGATCCACTGAAATTAGATCCCAGGAGTGCAGTAATCATGGATCTGGACCTGCTGTGGGCACTATGGGGGCAGCTCAGATTCTGGCCAGGCCCAACCCCCGTGTGTATGAGCCCGCAAAATCTACGGCTTCTAAAGCTAGACCCATCTTGGCTGCAGGAGCACTCGTTGTCCATCAGATGTTCTGTAGGTGCTGAGTTTACAAAGCCAGTTGCAGGGGTGTCAATATGCAGTTTGCACAGCTGTGAGGTGAGATTTTCTTCCTTAGTTGCACAGGCCCTGGGCTCAGCTATGGTTTCAGCCCCACCTCTGCATTTGGGCCACCCACACGGGTCTGCTTCCAAGGCTGCCCCAGAGCACATGAATCTTCCCCAGTGCGGAGGGGGCATGGAGGCAGTAGCAGCCAGGGTTGCAAGAGTGCCCGCTGCAGTGGGGACAGGGCATGGAGGAGGAGGTGGTGGCTGCCAGGGTCCTGGGAGCCCTGGTGGGGATGGATGCACAGGGGAGCCGGCAGCCGCAGGTGTGAGAGAGTCAGCCCCAGCAGGAGCCCTTCCTAGTACCTGGGGAGGCAGGAGCTGGCGTGTGGGATGAGAGGCTTAAATGGCGGCCCTGCCCCTTGTGCATCACTCAACAATGGTGCTTCGCTTCTATGGTGGCCCAGGTTTCCTCCACAAGCATTCTCAGTTGTGGATTTTCTTATTCCCATCCCCTCAGGCTGTCTCCTCACAGCCAACAGCAGTCTTCTCCCCAGGTTTGCTCTCCAGAGCCCATGTTTCAGCACCCAGCCCCTGTCCACACTGGCAGACACACGTCTCAGGCTGGGGCATGCAGGGCTGTGGCACGGACCATCTGTGTAGGTCTCCCTCTGTCCTTCCTGCCACAGACCGGTTGCTGTACTCTTCTCTGATAGCCCCTGAAGCTCCCCTTCTGTCCCAACTGATGTCTCTGCCAGTGATGGGGCTTCCCCAGGTGCGGGAACCTCTCCTTCAGCTCTGCCCCCAGGAGCACAGGTCCTGCCCTGCTTCCTAGCCTCTTCCTTTTCCCATCTTCTTTCTTTTATCCTACCCAGTTACGTGGGGACTTTTCACATCCTTTTAGGGGTCCGAGGTCCTGTGCTAGTGTTCAGTCAGTGCTCTGTGAGAATTGTTCCATTTGTACAGGTATTCGTGATGCACATGTGGGGAAAGATGAACTCCACCTCCTCCTACTCCTCTGCCATCTTGACTCCTCTCCAATAAATGTTATTTAAATAGAAAGCATATTGTAATATATATAATATATAGCACCTCTTCTACAAAAACCTTGTAGCAAAACCAAATCAACTTTTTTCTTTTATAAAAAATTAAACTAAGCATAATAACAGTGATTTTTCAATGCAAGCAAAATTTCCATAGGTAAGTTTGCTCTTATTTAATAGAAAGCAGGGTTGAAATTTATGTATGAACCCCAGGAAATATATAACTGCCATGAAAACTGAGACAAACATGAGAAAATAGCTGCATAAAATAAAATGTGTTCTTCTAACTATTGCTAGTCAATCATAAGCCTTTTTCTTGAAGATTTCTAAGTCCTATCTATGTAGCATCAACCACAAAGAGACTATTCCTTCTGTAGATCAGACCAGTCTCAAATTGCATCTCAACGGTCTCGGGAATCCCTTCTGTCTTCTTTCTTCTCTTTCAGTGAATTCTCATTCATCCCATTGGACACTGATAGACCTGTCTGATAAAATATTTGAATCCAAAATGTTAGAAGATAAAACCAAACTCAGAATTGGGTAAAGACAATCAGAATTTGACAGTCTTCAAGTGAATTAAAATACTGAGAGATAACTGAAACTAGGAAACCCAAATGGTTTTCAAGTATATCTATGTTTCTAAACTCCCAAAACACATACGGAAATATTCTATTAAAACTTTTTTCTAAACCATAGCCATAAACTGAATCTAATAGCACAACTCTGAGGAAATGAATTTGGGGAGTATCATAATATAATTAAAGGATACAAATGCAACTTGAGTTTTCTATAAAATAGAGTTCATGTAAAATCATTATTTCGCTTTGCAGACTACTCTCTTTCTTATGTTTCTCTGAGGTACAGATATCATTATACAAATTTTGATATATATTGTAAGGGAGGTAGGTTGATAGTACCCATTCATGAATCCTGTGGTTTAATAGAAGAATAATTAAGCTAGGAATACTGACATCAGGATGTTTTTTAGTGCACACACACTTCTCTCTCTCTCTCTCTCTCTCTCTCTCTCTCTCTCTCTCTCTCTCTTTCTTTCTTTCTCCCTCCAGTGTCTTGAGAAGACATTTTCTATTTTTAGATCATAATTTCCTATCTGTGAGAAACTCAGACTACCTTATTTCTGTTGTTATTAAAACATTCAGATTCAGTAATTCAACCCTCCCTTTTTTACTGGAGTAAGTTGAAGTGTATGAAAAATAAAATGGACACAAAAACTAGAACATTAAATTATCCTAACCACTTTATTATTCCTTGGGGAATCATTTGTTGCACTACAACCTTAACTTACTAATATGTTTTCTTGTTTCAAGAGAGTCATTACAGCTCCCCCCAAATGGGGGAATTCCTCCAAAATGGGGAATTGCCTTTCTTCTAAATATGCTGTGTTTCCTGGTGGGTATAGACCCAAAAAGAGCTCAGTGCAGAGATTAAAAAGGCATAATTATGTAACTGTGGGTAGTTATTTCAAAATCTACCTAAAAGAAACAAAAATTGATCTGACTGTTGAAGTCATTACAGGTCATAATTATCCAAGATCATTTATTTTTTTCTGATTCTTGTCTGTTTCTCATGTAATTCATGAATTATTACCTTTAGTTTTAATCCCTGTATGGCAGACTTCATGCTTAAGCATATAGTAAAGTTATTAGAGCTAAGTGAACTTTGGGTTTCCATGAAGAAGTCAATCTCCCTAAAAGAAAAAGAGAATCATCTTTTTGACTTTTAAAATAGTTTAATCTAATTGATCACTTCTGGTACAGTGGAAAGAATTGTCTTCAAATAACTCTAAACTCTGCACTAAATCTAATTCTGACGCTTATGACCTGTGTGGCATAGGACCCAGTATTAGATCTGTCAGGGTGCAGTTTCCTCAACTGTAAATAAGTGATCAATCTAAAGGATCACTGTGATTTCTCAGTGACCCACATTTCTGATTCCATGAAAACAATTAGTTATACCTTTTAAATAACCTATACAATCTTGGTTCAGTTGTATATTTCAGTTAGTTTTTTCAGAATTCTATTGAAATACAACTTATTTTTTCTTGAATTCTGCTGTTTGGTTATACTTTTTAAATATATTTTATTTAAAGAGTAAAAGTAAAATTCCAATAGATTTTAAGCTACATATGATTTCAAGATTTATGTCATTATTTGAGAAGTAAGTTTAGCTAGGTGGACATGATTAGAATTTTAGCTTAAAGACAAATATTTGTGGCTTAAACTTGCATATGTGAGCATCACTTAGCCTTGTAACTTAAAACCAAAATAACAGTAACTTAAACAAGTTTCAGGTTTATTCTCTAGGTGAAGTTAAGTCCAAAAGTAGGTAGTCCAAAAATGATACTGATGTTCATGTTCATGTTCATGACGTTCATCAGAAACCCATGCTCTTTTTAGCTATTATGCATACAGAATATGCTAGAAAGCCAACTATTATATCCAGGTCCAGGCTGTGGAAAAGATATAGAACTGAGGTCAAGTAAATATGTGTGTCAAAGAAGTCTGTCTTCCTTTAGTACTATCAGGGAGTAATTCATAAAATCTTCTTTTACATCTTACTGGTCTGAATTCTGCCACATAGACACACTAATTATAATGTAGGCTGAGAAAACATAATATTTTTTGTTTTATTTTTATTAATAAGAATGAAGGGGAGAGGAGATTTCCATAGGCAAACATTTGCTGCCCCATCTCTTTCATTTGCTTTAAATTTCCTGAAATAAAATCCACCTGTGATGGTTTATGCCTTAATTTGGCTAGGATACAGACCCCAGTTATTCAATCAAGTGCTATCTAGGTGTTGTTGTAAAGATATTATGTAGATGTGATTAAAGTCCATAATCAGTTGTCTTTAAGTAAGGGAAGATTATCCTTGGTGATCAGAGAGGACATCATCAGAGTCAGTTGAAAGGCCTTAGGAGCAGAGTTGAAGCTTTCCTAAGAAAGAATTCTGCCTGTGGATTGCAGCTTCAGCTTATGCCATAGGGTTCCAGTGTACTCTTCCTGGGTTACAACCACTCATCTGTTAGAGTTGAGGAGAGGGATTGCCTATAAATGTGAACAGGAGGGAGCTTTAGAGATGATGGAAATTTTCTAAAGCCCAACTGTGGTGGTGGACACAGGACTCTATGAATTCCCCAAAACCCACAGCACTGTATGCCACAAAGATTGAAATGTAAATTTAAAAAGGAAATAACAAGGGTGAGGGGAGAATCAAAAATGGAATAGAAACTGTAAGAAAGAGATCTATTTCTAATGATTAATACAACCACATTGAAAATGTGAGGAAGAGAACTAACCTATGTGAATTTGGAAAACAATGTTTTGCCTACATATCATAAGGCAAACAACAAAAGAACTATATATAATTACTGTACTCTAGTTAGCCTTATTTTTTACCCATAGCTATATGAATTACCAATCCTGAAACTACTTTAAGTAAATATTATGGTTGAAATAAGTAAACATATTGTAAATAATGACAGCAATGGCGCTCATTGTCAGAGAAGGAAATTACATATAAGGAGATTGGAGAAGCTAGGATGAACCTTGTGGTGTTTGATTGAAATTGAGGTATTAGTATGAACACACATTTTGAAATATACATATATAGTTAGATACAGAACTAAACATAAATGTATGTGTATGCATGGATCAGTATACATACATATATTTTCTAGCTCCATCTTCTGAGAGGTGTAGAAGCAGGAACATCCCTTTCATACCACTCCAGTCATACATTCCATTTTTTAGTCACTTAAAATAACCTCTCTTTATTCCACCCAGGAGTCTTTGAACATTTTATTCTTTCTACCTGGAATGTTATTTTTCCCATCTTAACACTTACTATTGTTCATTATTCAAATTTAGTTCACTTACAAAGTGAAATCTTTCTTAACCTCCTTGATAAGACAAAATCTCTGTATAATATGCTTTCTACGCAATATAAACCTCTCTGTCAATATAGTTAAAACAACTTTAAGTTTATAATCCTATGATAATTTGAATAATGTTCACTTTCCTTAATAATCTCTGGGATCTATGAGTATTAGGACCATGCCAGTTTTTGCTCAGCCACTGGTACAGTGCTTGGCACATCATAAGTCATCAGTTCATATGAGCTGAATGAATGGTTTCATTGAGGAGCAAGTACCCATGCCTCTTTGCATGTCATCCTTCAATGTACATTCCCTGTTCACACTGCGTAAGAGAAAGTAGGGTTAGGTGAATTTGTCACCTGATAACATGATTTCCCACTCTTGAGAACAGTAGTGAAGCAATCCATTTCATAGGCATAAAGTTACTTAGCTTACCAAATCCTGCCTCTGGCTAATAGGGAACTCTCCAGGACATTCTGTTGTAGACAGGATAGTAGATTTCATGTGTTAGACCCTTCTACTTTATGAAGATCTTCTACTTATAATCACTTCCCTCAGACAGAGGTAGAAGCATGTCAGACAATTGGAGATTCATGGCCAATCCTTTATATATTTTTAAAATTAATTAATTTATTTATTTTTGGCTGTGTTGGGTCTCCGTTGTTGCACGCTGGCTTTCTCTAGTTGTGGCGAGTGGGGGCTACTCTTCATTGCAGTGTGCAGACGTCTCATTGCCATGGCTTCTCTTGTTGCAGCCTGGGCTCTAGGAGCGCGAGCTTCAGTAGTTGTGGCACACAGGCTCAGAAGTTGTGGCTTGTGGGCTCTAGAGCGCAGGCTCGGTAGCTGTGGCTCAGGGGCTTAATTGCTCTGCAGCATGTGGGATCTTCCCGGACCACGGCTCGAACCTGTGTCCCCTGCATTGGCAGGTGGATTCTTAACCACTATGCCACCAGGGAAGTCCCCATCCTTTATATTTGAAACATGAGTTTTGGCCTTGACACCATAATTAACCTACTGTAACACCTTAGCAGGTCATGCCACTTCTCTAGGGTTTCATAATCTCATCTGTTAGAAGACATAGTTGATTCACACAGTTTGCATATCTTCACTACAATATTCTGTGCCAGATGCTGAGCTGTAAGGAATTATTAGTAAGTTATTTGTCCCTCAAAACATTGTAATTAGAGTGCTGTATCACTGGCTGTAAAACACTTGGGCTTTATAAAGTATTCCAGTAATGCAAAGTAGTTCTGTGGTTGTAAAAATTTTATTATTGTTATAAAAATGAAAGTACTGGTTTATAGAGTATTGGTATATATTCTAATGTTAAAACAAAGATGAATTTTGAAATAAAACTATTTCAGTGATATAAAAATTTACTACTTGTTTAGTTAATGTGCTATCAAAATATCTCTCATTTGCCCATGGTTACAACATTTTTCTGTAACCACAAAAGCAGACCCTACTATATGCCAGGTACTATGACAGATACTTGGAATTCAAAAATAAATGAGATTTTCCCCTGCACTCAGAGCTAACTATAAGCTAATAAACATAAAATATATGATATATGCTGATTCAGGTAAGTATACAGTTTTATGAAAGCATGGAAAAGCAGAAAACAGTACAGCCACAGGAGAAATTAAGTTCAAGAAATGCGTTTTGCAAGAAATGATATCAAGTTGAATCCTAAATAATGAGCCAGATTCTGATCCACAGTTTTTCTGTTTCCCAGATCAACTTGTTTACCCCGATCCACTTTGGGAGAAACTACATATATAGTAGAGCATTTCCCATTCATTTGACATTAATTATTATAAAAATAACTCTAGAGTGTAGTCTATATTCTCATTGAAGTCTAAACATTGGGGAGGGAGAGACGGAATGTAAAACAAAAGAAAGTAGAACATGTCTGTAATGAAAGATAACCAGATCAATAATTCCCTGTGCATATAAAAAGTTGTGGTTACTAGAAGATTTCTGTGATTCTTGGGGATGTCGAAGCCATGTTGAATAAAATGAGGAATGATTCTCAATGGAAGTAACTTAGTGGATAATAGAGAGAAAGGGAAATGTATGTGTAAATGCCCCTCCCATAGTGAGATGGAATCATGTTACACAGTGTAAGTTCTCAAGAGTTAATGACCCAAATTTTTTATACACCAAAGTGTGAAATGTCTCAATAATTTATTAGCCTGTTGGAATAAAAGAGACTATGAAATAAGCACAGAAGATGGTATCATTCTCTGTGGCTTCTCAAAAGGCATGGTATTGTCATCCCCATAGATAGAAGGGAAGAACTGGTATCAGTATTTAAATCATACCTCTATGGCTTCTTATATTCTTGGCATTTGATTCTGGCTTTAAGGAATGCATACTTTTAAAAAGTAATTACTCAGGAAAAAAAAGAATAGTATTTACTCAGATTTAACCATTGATGATTTGCTTGGAAATAATTTCCTTATACTTGTTTTTTTTTTAATTATTTCATTCATTCGGTTAATAATTGTAACTCCCCTGTATAAAAACTGGTGTGAAAAATATGAAAATAACTCAGAAGCTAAAAAAGAAATGGTCATAATAATAATGAAATGGTGTCTATGTGTTTCATACTTTACTTCACCCCCACCTCTTGGGTTTAAGGAAGGGATTGCTAACTAATCATGGCACTACTTACTGAACCCTGATAAAGTCTCTAAATACTCTTCAACATAACAGTTTACCAAGAGTTGATAAAATTGGTACAAAAGGTCAAACTGATTTGCTATTCTTGGTCAATTTGGAGCTAAATGGTATATACTAGAAAGGAAAATTTCCCCTTGCATAGAAATTTTCCCCAATGACTCCAATTAATTACCATAAAATCAATACTTCAAGGTGGCTTGTAATAATTCTGTTACTAGGCTTAGCCCTAGGGTTTATAAAACACCCACAACTATACATCTAGTTAGAAAAGGAGATAATTCTCATGGAGTAATTAGAAAGAACCAAGTGGTACAATGTGCAATACAGATTACTAAATGTATATTTAGAAGCAGTGATCAGTTGAGCTAAATTGGTCCAGAAATGCATCAAGGAAACAGAGGTATGTTTGGAAAGGCATTTAAATCTGAGAAACTTGTGAACATGTTAAAACAAAGCTATATTTCCAAAATGAAGGGCAACCCTGAGAAATGCTTTCACTAAAGAGGTGGCAAAAACTGGTCTTCAGAAGCTTTCCAAGATTGCTACTCAAGATTAAAATTTCAGTCACATTTGCAGACCCATGATGGAATAAGTCTCAAAGATTGAGTTAGAATTGTAAATCAAATAGAAGATTCATATCTTTTTAAAAGTGCCTTCCATCATGGCTGTACTGAATGTTTTCAAAAAATGTAAATTTTCTATTTTTGTGAAAAGAACACTAGCATTCCACATTTTCTAAAAAAGTATTTTTGGAAGAATCTCAAGATCAAATTTATCAGACAGATTGCTTATTGTTAAGAGAATTTATACAATGACCTCATACTAGAGAATATGGTAAATGTTAGATTTTGTCCTTGTTTAGAGAAAAAAAAGAAAAAAGAAACAGCTCAAATAGCAAACAATACATAGAACTTATTATTCAGAATCCTTAAAAGGCAGGTGGAGAATAAAAAGAAAGGGAAAAGACCCACTATGTGCCTGGCATCTTGTCTGATATTTTAAATGTATAATCTTATTTAATTCTAAATTATAGATATATTTTATAGTGAGATTGAAATTCCACAATGTTCTTAATTATGTAAAATCCACTCAATTTTTTTAGACCCTAGATGAGGTATTTACAATTTTAAATTTATAATCTCACTGAATTTTAAACAAGATGTGACTCATGGGCAAAGCACCACCTCAGCCACTAATAAAGTATAATTACTATCTTGGGGGCCAATGCCAGCATATAGATAATACTTGACAGAGAGAAGCTGCAAAGAGAAGTCAGAGGAGAGGTCATAAACAGCCAGCAATTTAGGAAAGGGGTAAAGTTGATGAACATGGATCAGTTGGAAGGTTATATAATATCTCTGAAAAGTAGTAGTCTTTGGCACTAGCTTTGCCATATACTAGTTGTTTTCATTGGACAAGTTAATTAACCTCTCTGAATCTTAGTGCCCTTATTCGTAAAGTTCATAAAATAACAATAATTATCAACAACCTCAGAGAGTTAGGGTAAGAATTAAAGGAAATAATTCTTATATAGCTACTACTAGAGTGTTTGACATGTAAGTAACTCTCACATTAGGTATCCCACCTTGTCTTTACATAATTTAATGGAAGTTAAAGTAGTATAACAGAAATATCATTACTTTTTACAGTTGGATACCTGAAGTCTTATCTATGATCAATCACTGATTTTCTGTGTATCCAGTTCCATGCATAAAGTAGGAAGACTAGCACTCCCCTTCTGTATCTCAAGGGGTCATTATTGGGATTAAAAATTTTAAACATCTAGTAATGGTAACCAAATGATAAGCAAAATGCCCATGACATTTTTTACAGAACTAGAGCAAATAATTCTAAAATATATAAAGAAATACAAATGACCCCAAATAGTCAAAACCATCATGAGAAAGAAGAACAAAGCTGGAGATATCATGCTTCCCAATTTAAAACTATACAGCAAAGCTACAGTCATCAAAACAGTATGGTGCTGGTTCAAAAACAGACACATAGATCAATGGAACAAAATAGAGAGCCCAGAAATGGATCCACACTTATATGGGCAGTTAATCTATGGCAAAGGAAGCAAGAATATACAATAGGGAAAAGACAGCCTCTTCAATAAATGGTGTTGGGGAAACTGGACAGCTGCGTGCAAAAGAATCAAGCTGGCCTACCCTCTCACACCATGCACAAAAGTAAATTGAAAATGGATTAAAGACTTAAGTGTAAGATCTGAGACCATAAAATTTCTAGAAGAAAACATAGGCAGTATGATCTTTGACACTGGTCATATTTTTTGGGTCTGTCTTTTCAGGCAAGGGCAACAAAAGCAAAAGTAAACAAGTAGGACTACATCAAACTAAAAAGCTTTTGCACAGCTAAGGAAATTATCAACAAAATGAAAAGGCAACCTACTGCATGGGAGAAGATATTTGCAAAAAATATATCTGATAAGGGGTTAATATCCAAAATATACAGAGAACTCCTACATCTCAATATCAAAAAACCAAACAACCCAATTAAAAACAGGCAGAGGATCTGAATAGACATTCCGCATAAAAAAAAAAAAACACTAATTAGAAAATATATATGTACCCATATGTTCATTGTAGCATTACTTACAATAGCCAAGATATGGAAGCAACCCAAGTGCCCATCAATAGATGGATGGATAAAGAAGGATTATACATACACACACACAATGAAATATTACTCAGCCATATAAAAAAGAATGAAATCTTGCCTTTTGTGACAACATGGATGGACCTAGGGTATTATGCTAAGTGAAGTAAGTCAGACAGAGAAAGACGAATACTGCATGATTTCACTTATATGTGGAATCTAAAAAACAAAGCAAATGAACAAACATAACAAAACAGAAACAGAGAACAAACAGGTGGTTGCAGTGGGTGGGGTGGCGGGGGGGAGGAAAGAAACAGTGACGGAAGATTAAGATGTACAAACTTCCAGTTGCAAAATAAATGAGACAGGGATATGAAATGTAGAGTTTGGGGAATATGGTCAGTAACTATGTAATATCTTTGTATGGTGACATATTGTAACTAGACTTACAGTGGTGATCATTTTGAAATGTATAGAAATAACAAATCTCTATGTAGTATAACCGGAACTAACATTGTGTTGTAGGTCCATTATATTTCAAAAACAAACAAACAAATAAACTTATTGAAAAATAGATCAGATTTGTGGTTACCAGAGATGGAGGATGGGGGGAGAGGGAATTGGATGAAGGAAGTCAAAAGGTAAAAACTTCCAGTTATAAGATAAATAAGCACTAGGGATGTGTAATGTATAACATGACAAATATAATTAACACTCATTAAAACTGGAAGAAAAAAATTAAACATATAATAGATAAGTGCTTTGAAAGTATATAGACCTACACTGATATACTGAGTTATAACAAAGTAATATT
Source organism: Lipotes vexillifer (assembly GCF_000442215.2). NCBI lineage: Eukaryota > Metazoa > Chordata > Mammalia > Artiodactyla > Lipotidae > Lipotes > Lipotes vexillifer. The sequence goes on along the minus strand of NW_006795797.1, from coordinate 750,579 downwards.
TGATTTTATATTTTTACTTTATGATTCTGCCAGATTTATTTAATTGAGTACAAAGCAAGTTGACCTCCATGCACTCTTTCTATTTCTTAATTCCCAGGAGCACTTCCACAATTATTTAGTTCATTAAATTCTGTGACCAGGGCAAAACTTTCAAATAAAAAATGCAAAAAAATAAATAAATAAAGTAAATAATTTGTTTCAAAACCATTGGAATTTCTCAATAATTTGTTAGCAATAAAGACCATGTCCCCCAAACAGATCACCAAGCTATAATTCTGTCTGGTATTCAAATATAATCCAGCAAAGCCAGTAGTAATTTGTCACATTAACTATCTCCTGCTTTCACCCATGGTGGACATAAGTTGTTCATCCTAGTGCTCTTACAGAGTGTGAATGCAGTCTCAGAAAACTTCTTATGATGCACTGTAGTTACCAAAACAAACTTTGGTCCTCTCACCCAATGAGCAGCAAAGCCAATCTACTGACACCGGGTTGGGGTGAAAGAAAATACAGCGTTTATTGCAAGGCACCCAACATGGGGCCAAGCATGGAAAACAGGCAATTCATGCTCAAAAAACCTGGAATTTCCCATTTGCTTTCCAGAAATGTTTTTAAAGGCAGGGCGAGGGAGAGGTTTGCAGGGTGTGTGATCAGCTTGGGCACAATTCTCTGACTGGTTGATGGTGAGGTAACAGGGTGATGTTTTGGGAATTTCAATCATTAACCTTCTGGTTCCAACCAGCCTGGGATCTAAGTGTTGGTGGTTAGCATGCAGTTAACTTCTTCCACCTGGTGGCTGTTTTAGTATCTGCAAAACAACTCAAGGATATGGCTCAGGATATTATCTGTAGACTTTGAGCAGGAACTAAAGGTACTTGACTTCGTTTTATGACTAAACTACTATTATTTTGTCTTGCTTGACTATTTTCCTTTGTTTCTGCATTTTCTCACTTCTCTGATTGGATTTGCTCTTTGGAACTCGGGGAAGGCCTAGGACACTAAAGCTTTCTCACAAACAAGAGGTTGGGAACACCTGGGGTCTGCCCCCGGGATGGTCCCACAGGGTCCTGCTCAGTTTCACTATTGGCAGCAACTATCCGACAATTGAAATTGGCACAGAAATTTAACTTTATTTTCTAGACCATTGCTGGAGTCATTGGAGGGCTTCATAGAATCTTAAGCAAGATGTTTTAGGAGAGAGGATATCAAAGGAAAAGTATAAAAGACTCAATCAACATTTTGCCCCACCTCCTTCCCAAATCAATATTACTGAGCCAACTACATATTCTCTATCACCACCCTTGAGAATAGTGTTCCGAGAAATACTTGATTACCAGTGGGAGAGAAATTTTGCTTAAATGATGTTGCTCCTAGAGAGGGGACAAATAAATTATACTTGGTGTCATTGCAAATGAAGCTAACAGTGAAATATTGTAAAGATCTTACGTCGTCAGTCTTCCCATCTTTCAAACAAGGTACCTCAGAAACATTCCTGTCATTGTAGTCCAGCTTGAAAATGCTTTTACAGGATGCTTTTTCTGCACTTTACCCTTCCAGCTGTTAGTGGTGACCAGGGAGTACAGAAAGCTGAATGTACCTTGAATAGACTTTTGCACAGCCAACATTTTGTTGAAAAGGGAAAACATTGGGCACACAAGCCATAGGTCTCTACTAAATACAAATACCTCCAAGAAAAATGATATCAAATCCAATCAGCCTTATCCAAATATGAATAAGAGACATAAGCAGGCTTTGCCAGGGTAAATGGGGAAGCAGGAGAGCTGGGTCCAGACAGAAAGAAGCAGTGAAACTTAGGGATTAGAACATGGAAAGGACATAGAGTGTGATGTAAGTGATGAATTGGTAAAAGAAATGTATCACCCAGTTTGATAGTCTGTACATGGTTAGGATTGCCCAAACTTATAGTATCTCTGAAGGACTTTTTGTCAAACATATATGATAATTAGAAAAAAATTAATAATCACATTACAAATTTTAATCAGGGACAAAGAAATTATACAAGGATCATTTGCATTTACTACAGATTAGTTTTTTTATAACATTTAGGAAAAAGTGATATCATGTATAGTCTAGTTTTATTCTTTCTATAATTAACCAATGCTAATGTTAAATAAACACGTGCTGCTGGTATGAATCTGTTATTAAAATACATTTCATTTGCTGCAAAGCTAATTAAATTTGTAAATATTGAATTTAGAAACACTTCCCTGATAATCAAAGTACCTGGGAAATAAGTCAGAGAGTCCATTTGTGTGTATGTGGGTAACATATATATTTTGCCATGTAAGCAGTTAAAGGATTACTACATTCTGATGCATCTTTTATCTCTAGGAGTTACAGAGCAAGGGAAAGATCTGGTTTCTATTCATAAATGCAAGAACATAATCAGACACAGGAATAGTCAAAGGGAAAACAATTCAGTAAATGTTCTAAGAAATTATTAGACATAAGAAATGCCATATAGCTTATCAGAAGAAATAAAGAAATCTCAACAGCAAGACCATTTACAATCTCGGGTTTGGAATGAAAAAAGTATGCAGCAAAATTATTAATAGGGCACAGTAAATTTAGGTTATTTTATTTTTTCTAATACTTTATTAATAGGGAACAAGATGAGGGTGCTTTAGTACACATCCCCCTTTAAGACAAACTATATCATTGACTTTCTCTGCATAGCTGATGTATGTTACAGCTAGTTCTAGCGCACTGATTGATAGAATTGCATTTAAACTTTAATTCTACAGGGAACATTTCAAAGGAATTTACGTATATCATTGTATTAACGTTTTCTAACACCACCTTCTTCCAATAAAATTGAATTATATGCCAAGACAATATAATCAGAGAACAGGTTCTAACTCTTAATTGCCCAAAGAACTGCCAAAGGAGTTATAGTTGACTGGCCAACTTATTTGCCTATCCGTATGCCACCAAAGCTCTTTCAGGAGGATGTTTTTTTTTGCAGTGCGCGGGCCTCTCACTGTTGTGGCCTCTCCCGTTGTGGAGCACAGGCTCCGGATGCGCAGGCTCAGCGGCCATGGCTCACAGGCCCAGCCGCTCCGTGGCATGTGGGATCTTCCTGGACCGGGACACGAACCTGTGTCCCCTGCATCGGCAGGAGGACTCTCAACCACTGCACCACCAGGGAAGCCCCATAAGTCCATCTTTTCATGCACTGATTTGGAAACTAAATATTGAGAAGACAGTGAATACATTTTCATTTTTTTTACAGTAACATACTGCCCAATATTCTACCTTTCAGCATCGAAAAACTGAGGGAAAAAAGGGAAAATATCATTATACCTTAAAATGATAGTATCAGCTTGAAGCCATATCATTCTTGGTAAAAAGAATGTATTTTGCTACAGAATTTGTATAGCCAAGCTATATCTGCCATACCTCCTAGCATCCGCTCCCCTATAGGAAAATTTAGAAGTGTAAGGGTGGTTTAACATTAGAAAACATAATAATATAATTCAGTATTCTGGTAGATTAATGTAAAGATTTATGCGATTATCAAAATAAATGCAGGAAAAAAGTGTATAAAATTCAGCATCCAGTTCAACATTTACTATATGCCAGTCACTCTTCCAAGCATTGGATATGTACCAATGAACAAAACAGATAAATGAAAATTCCTACCATCTGGGAGCTTACATTCTTGACAAAAATAAAAATAAAAAATAAACATAAATAAAACTTTTAGCAACCTATAAAAAGGAGAAAATTCTCTAAACTACCTAAGGACTATTTATGAAAAAACTGCTAAAATTAGAAGAACAAAGTATGAATGCTGGAAGTATTTGCTTCAAATTCAGGAAAAAGGTGATGATACCCACCAATACCCTTCTATTCTATACCATACGGAATGTTCAAGACAGTCTAATAAAAAGAAAATAAGAAACAAAGCTATTAAAAAATAGCAAACAATTAAAAAAATTGTCATTATCATAGATATAGCATAAATTATATGTGTGTAGAAAATCCAGAAGAAACTATAGGTAAACAGTTAAAACTAGCAGTTTAATAGGTATGAAAGCAATATACAAAACTCAGTTACATTTCTATACATCAACAACAAACATTTAGAAGATGAAACTTCAAAGATATGATTTAAATTGCAGCAAAAATACAAAGTAACCAGATATAAATCTAAATATGTTCAAGTTCTTATAGAGACTATTGCAATTTTTATTAAAATATGCAAGAGAAAAATCTGTGTTGATGAAGATACATATTATGTACAAGTAATCAAAGGAGCATATTCTAAATGCTTCTGTTCTTCCTAAATTAGCCTATAGATTCAATGCTCTTTGAATAGAAATCTTAATATGCTTTTGGGTGGATAGGTGAGGAGACTTGACAAGATGATTCTAAAATCTGTATGGAAAAGAAAGCCAAAACAGACAAAGCATCCTGAAGAAGCAGGACCAGATGGAAATATTTGCCTTACTTAATGCTATTTATTATTATAAGCTATGGTTATTAATTTTGTTAATGGAATAGGAAAAGACAAATAGATCAATGTAACCAAAGGGAGCCCACTAAAAGACTCTCATGTATAGGGGCAGTTGTACTTGATAGACTTGCTATTCTTTCCAGGGGAAAATAATAGACACAAGCAGTAGGTTATATGCAGGAATATATATTATATATGCAAAAATATATATTTTTATGAAAACTAAAATTAATATAAAATTTGGAAATTATATTTATTTTCATGCTATAAGAGGACTTCTTAATAAGACATTGATTATTAAGCACACAGTAAAATATAGATACAATGGTCAAGTTTGACTACTGTAAAATAAGAAACTTAAGATCTTGAAAGATACTGAATGAAGTGAAAGAAAAGAAAATGAGGATGAAAAGAAAATGAAGATGAAAAGGCAAGCCATGAACTGAGGACTATAACTGCAAATATATTATTGACCATTAATTAGTACCAAGAAAGTGTGAAGAATTCTGATGAATCTATAAGAAAAAAAATCATAGAATATGGGCAAAAGAAATGAGCAGGAATACCATGTTTTGGCAAAAATGCTAAGCACCTGAAATCTCCACCCATTGTAGGTGTTCAAATAATGAACATTAATAAAAAGTAAAAATATTTTCAAAATTCAACCCATTGGGAAAACAGTTACTGCAGTATCTAGTAATGTTCATTGCATATCTAAACTGTTTTAACACACCCTGTCCTATTAAAATGCTGTAGAGAAACTCTTGAATACATGTACTAGGAGACTTGTAAAAGACTGTTTATGGTAATATTTTCATATAAACAAAAAACTGAAAATAAGCCAAATGGATAAATGCAAGGAATGGATAAGTTCTGACACACTCAAAGAATGGAATATTATACAGCAATGATAATGAATAGGCTATAGCTTCATATATTGACATGGGTAAGTCTCAAATTTAAAGTGGATTTAAAACAGCATAACAAAAAATGTACTGAATGTTCCATTAATTTGAATTTCAAAAGAAAGAAACTATGTATTGTTTAGAGATCCATCAGTTAGGTTTAGAAAGTAGAAATAAAGCAGGACAACTGTTGAGAAAAATTTAACTTTCTATATTCCTGCATATAACCTACTGCTTGTGTCTATTATTTTCCCCTGGAAAGAATAGCAAGTCTATCAAGTACAACTGCCCCTATACATGAGAGTCTTTTAGTGGGCTCCCTTTGGTTACATTGATCTATTTGTCTTTTCCTATTCCATTAACAAAATTAATAACCATAGCTTATAATAATAAATAGCATTAAGTAAGGCAAATATTTCCATCTGGTCCTGCTTCTTCAGGATGCTTTGTCTGTTTTGGCTTTCTTTTCCATACAGATTTTAGAATCATCTTGTCAAGTCTCCTCACCTATCCACCCAAAAGCATATTAAGATTTCTATTCAAAGAGCATTGAATCTATAGGCTAATTTAGGAAGAACAGAAGCATTTAGAATATGCTCCTTTGATTACTTGTACATAATATGTATCTTCATCAACATAGATTTTTCTATGTGTCAGAAGACAGTTAAATTTTTCTATGTGTCAGAAGACAGTCTCTATAGGTCTCGCTTGTTTTTGTAGGTCTTCTGAGCAGAAGCATTGATGGTTTTTATTCTGGAATGTTTTCAAGGAGGTTTGCATAGTAGTCAGCCTTGAAAGATAGAGATAGTAGCTGCCTCTGGGGCAGAGGACAGATTTGTTTGCTACCAAGAGTAATACAGATAATGTTTCCCACTAAAGCAAAAGCTGGGCAGGTTTCCCAGCAATCCCCTCAAAGTACTGTAGTTTCCTGAGCTCAGAATTATTCAGTTGAAAGGCAAACCCACTGCACATGCAACTTCTTTCCAGCATCCACATCACTTCTATGGGACTCAGAAAGAAAGGTGAGATAATGGGAACATGAAGCTCATGTTGCCTATTCTGTCATAGTAAGACAGTACCTTTTTCTTTCCTAATAATCTTTTGTCTTCTTCAAGAATCCACAAAACTGTAGCAGGCTAACTTGTTAGTTTGCAAGTAGGGGAACATCATTTTTCAAGATATCTTGAAAAGTGGTGATATCTGATAGAGAAAAGAAGAATGCAGTGTGAACCTCACATATGGGGCTTCTGGTTTGGGGGAATATTCCATCTTTAAATATACTGTGTTTTGTATTATAGTTCTTAACAATTGTACATTGCTACATCACAAGGATTTACTATAATTTACTTATTTAACTAATTTCCTATTTTGGACACATCCTATTTTTGCTTTCAGCTTATATCTAGAGCTTCCAATTCATCCACTGAAGTCTGGGCTAATCTAGCCTACTCCATGAGCAGCTATAGAAGCTCATGCCAGTTCCTGGGCTGTATTAACACGTAACAAATATAGCTCAGTGGTGACTCATATTTCAATAAAAAAGGTCAGAGAAGGTTGGATACCAGAAAGGTTAAAATTAACTGCTATAACACCAGTCCTCATTGCAAACATAGTTTATTTGGAAAGAAATTACTGATATAATGAATATATATTGTTTTACTCCTGAGAAGATGATGATAAATGCTTATGACAAATATGATATCTATACACATCATTCATAGTTTTATCTGTCACTTCCTTTGGCACATGAGGTATCCACATGCCCAGTAAAGCAAGAGCAAGACAAATCATCAGGGGGAGATGGAATGTAGTTTCAACTTTTTTCAGTAAGCAGCACCCTTTGGACTTTACCTTGACACCTGAGAGAAAGAAGAGTGACATTTTTGTTTAATGGAAAGATTGACTAGCTTCTTGGAGAAGTGTTAGATGATATTGACTATGGAAAGGCAACTTTACACTATTTGTGATCAGGAAATTATATGAATATAGACAATTTTTGGCCATTTTAACAAAATTACACAAGTAGAATTGAGTCTTCTGTTGTTCAAAACAGATGAACTTTGGGGGCATGAAACATAGGACATACAAGTAAACAGAGAAGTTAGCCCTTGAAATTCTTTTCTAAAATTTTAATGACACTGGCTATTTATTTCACTTAATCTTCTAAAGTTTAGTTAACATACTATGATCCTTGATAGAGGTCCCTAATGCTTTATCTAATATACTTAGGGCCAGGTATGTTACAGGGATTCAGAATTCTTCAGATTTTAGAAAGGTGATACAGTGCACATAACTATGTATAACATATCCCCATAGCATCTATTACATAATCAAACCCCATAATGTCGCTGCAGTGAAATATATGAAGAGCTACACCAAGTAGGAAAAATAAGGACCAAGAACCTCACATCTTTGAAGTTTGCCATCAAATGAATCTGTTGAATAATTATGTAGAAATTTTTGGTTTATGGGCCTTTTTGAATTTTGGAATTGTAAGTAAAGCAGTGTAGATCAGTGTGCTATGACATACAACATAATGCAGCACAGCATAGCAGAGTGTAAGATAAATTATATGTCCTGAACAATAAATGTTAAAACAATAGTTGTAAACATCTCATATATGACCAGTCTGTCACAAATATTTAGGTACTGTTTGGAACTTTTCATTATTCTACACATTTTAGAGGACACATTACAAACTGTCAGATATATGTGTCTCCCTGCTATTAAATTGAAAGTGTCTGCCTTTAATTTAATAACTTATTTGAATGCATCATTAACCATACAAAGAATATTTTTATTCCTGACTTTACAAAAGTAAAGAAAGCATGGCAAGTTGTGATGTATATTTTCCCTTGTTTTCCATGCTCAATTTCTGGTAAGTCAGAAAATATTCATGGATACAAAACAACATAGTAGGGAACAAATAGACTGAAAAGTATGTTCTGAATCACTGAGATCAACATCCAGGTGGAGGTCTAGAGTGGTTAGTGTTCTGCATCCTACTTGAGGTTCTGTCTCTCTCTACTGGACTAGACACTAAAACTGTTACACACAAGACCCAGATAATTTACAAAGCTGAGCTTTCCTAAGAGGCCCATTTGATATCAAAAAACACAGAAGCATTATTTTCAGCCTCAAAATCATTAAGTCTTATCATACAGGATTTCTTGGAATAATGCAACTGCAACAATAATATCAATAATAATACTAGTTGCCAAAAAATATTCAGCATCTCCTATGCATTAAGCATTATTCTTAATTCTTAGGATATTTGATTTAATGTTTCCACCATCTATATGTAGAAAATTATTAATATCTGAATATTGCATACAAAGATCCCTGCCTAGAAAAGTAAAGACCTTTACCCAGGTCGTACAGACAAAAAGGGACACGTTCAGTTTGGAAAGAGGTTCTGTATGATCACAGAACCTATCTGTGGTTTCAAACACTAGATTATTTTGTCTCTTTACTATGGAGCTACTTAACCTTGGATGTTCTTTAGTCAACAACAGACTATCAACAAAACACACACATGATTGCTCTAATTGCTCATTTTACTTTAATTAGTAGCTTAGCAAGGCATTTCACATGTGTTTATAACAGGGCTAAGGAAAAATTCAGATGTTTCCTGTAATTTCTTTATGAGTCCTATTTTAACCAAGAAAAGGAATAAAGTTAAAAAGAGGTAACTATCAGAGGTATTCCAAATTAATATTAAAGCATGTTAATAAATTTCCATTTCTAAAGTAATAAAACAGCAGGAGGATGAGGGTGTTGGCTATTCATCGAGTAAGTTGGACCTTCTAAAGTATTAAAGCAATAAATAAAAGACTCTGAAATAAGCAGTCTTGGCAGATAAGAAATAAAGTTTATTCAAGATAGAAATTATCTAAAACAAGAGATCAAGAAGAAAGAATAGAAACTGTGGGACTCCAAAATGTATGCTCTTCCTCTGTTAACTAATCCACATAATACTTTAGCAAGTAAGTAAACATTAATCTCCCCAATTTGTAGTTAAGGAAACTGTGATATTCTGTGAAATCAAATCATTTGTTCAACCCTCCAGCTTAAGTTTGTTGAAAGACCAGAATCTCTAGGCAAATAACACAAGCTCATGCAATGGCTAAATCGATCTTTTGTGTGAACAGATATTATGGAATAGATTTTCTCAGGGATTGAAATAAGTAACACAGTTTTGCACACACTCAAAACCTAATTCCAAAGCATCTCAAAGAGCACTACTGATAGAACTGGATACATTTTTAAGAGAATTTGTGTCATTGACCTCTCACTGTTAAAAAAAATGATATTCAGGTGGAAAAGAATAAAACGACTTAAATAGCAAAGTGCTAATTAGTGGTAGAACTGAGAACACAGGTCTTTTTGCTCCCTGTCCAGAACTCCTTTCATTTCTTTGCATTTGGAGTGTGTCCCCTCATTCTTGTCAGTTCAGTCACCATATCTTCATCTTGTACATACTCTTCACAGATACAAGTAAATCTATTATTAGGGAAAATGAGGAGTAGTGTAACATTTTGCTTTTGCACAAATGTTCCAATTTAACAGTAAAGTATTTCTCCCAAATTTAAGTACAGCTCTCGATGGCTTAATATGTTTTGTTAATTTAGAAGAAAATTTTCATTTTTTCTTGGTTGCCATTAAAATAAAAAATCAAATACAATAACCATTTTAATGTTTCTTAGTGGAAGGAAAACTTATTAGTATAGATTTTGCTGATGATTTGAATGTCCCTTAATAATGTGAGCACTCTAGGATGAGAATAAACTGATTTAGATTCATAATAAGTATAAAATGTGTTGATAAATAAATAATGGATAATAACATAGAAAAGAAACTGTCAAGAGTTTAAAAAATATTTCATTGATTAATATGATTTATGTTTACTGTGAGTCCCCCCATGTCTAAACATGGCACTAGATAGAGAGATGAAGCTATCATCTCCCACCCCTGCTCCAAAGGCACACCCAATCCTGTAGAAATCTTTGTCAAATACCTACTACGTGTTGGTGTCCATGATACTTTATACTCAAAAAAAGGTAAAAGTAGAAATAGCCATCACCAAATTTGTCAAAATCTGCAATTAAAGGAGTAGAAATAAATGGTAGTTTTCAGAATAAATCAACAAACAATGGTTAACAAGCTAGTAGAGTTACTGGTTTAATTAAATAGTGACTTAGAATTATTCCCTTAGGGAACTGTCTACAACATAACTCATGACCCTGTTTCTCTGTTTATATGAGATAAATCCAAGATATCAGTTTATTTTAAAAGTTACATTGCATAATGAAAATAGCAATGGCCTTGAAAGATGATGTACTTGATTTGCATTCCTAATCTCTCACTACCTATTGCCTTTTAATTAATTTCTTAGATCTTCAGTTTCTTCATTTGTAAAATGACAATTAAAATAATCCCTACTTCATAGAATTGTTGTAAGGATTATGCTGAATTAAATATATTACTCTTTTTAAAAACACTTAGAATAGGGGCACATAGCAAGTGTTATGTATGTGATTGGCAAGTAAATTATTCCTAACACTATGCTTATAGTTTTTACTTAATAGAAGATCAAAAATAGGGAGGAGAGTGAGATAGAACCAGAGAGAACACACACACACACACACACACACACACACACACACACACACAGAAAGAGAGAGAGAGAAAAGTAGAGAGACAACTAAGCACAAAGCCAAGAGAATCACAATTCAGGAAATAGGGTGTTAAGTGTCCATCAATGCAATCAATAACTTAGGAATCTCACTCTGGCTGTTTAGGATAGTAAAGATGGCAATTAAGGGATTAACACTATTAAAATTATCTAGCTTACAGGTAATGCTGTTTCCTTCAATTTTGCTAGGTAGACAAAATTTGGCTATAACAATTCACTTTATTAGACTCAGCCAGGTAGTATGAACACAATACTCAAGATCATCTTGTATAGGGCCACAGAAATCACCAGATCTTCAGATCACTCAGAATTTAAACACTAGAAGAATAACAAAAATTGTAATTGGAAAAATAACTACTTCCCATATAATTATGTATCTTAATTGCATGGGTAAAAATATGATTTGGGGGCTGTGCCTACCTTTAATTTTAGAGAAGTTTGTGATTTTCTTCCAAGTAATTTGGAAGTTCAGGTAATAAACATTGAAAAAGTTAGCATTTCTTTCCTCCCCTCTTACGTTCATGACCTAATTTAAATTCAAAAGTTATTGAGGCATGCAAGAGGAGCCATTATTTTGCATATGGGACTAGAAAATGGAATAGCACTACTCCTGTTGAATGAGAAAATGAGATAAATCCAAGTTGCTTTGCATTTATAAAATATCAATGAGCTAAAAATCTCACAGTCAGATTCACAAAGAGAACTTTCTGCAAAAAAATTTTAAACCTCACTCTTCAGTAAGAAGTCATTTTGGGGAGTACTTTTATCTTTCCCAACTCTCTTTCTCAACAGTCTCTCTCTTTTTCTCTTTCTGTTTCTGTTTCTCTTTCTTTCTGTCTCAGTTTTGAAATTCATATGACAATTTCTAACATGACCTATTAACTTTAAATCTTCCCTGATAGCAGGAGTTCGCATTAAGTTCATCACCTTAGATTTAAACCTCATGGTCTTTTACACATTTAAAAAAGGAATATATCAGTGGTTGTTTGAGAGAAAGAATGTAATTATTGCATTGGAATTTAGCAGATATTTTCTATTCAAAAACCTTTCAACAATGAGCAAAATGTGGAATTTGAAAGCCCAATAACTATATCCAAATCTACCCTAGGTTTATTAGAGAAAACAAAAATAGTTGACCAATCTGCTCTTTTAATCTACATTTCCAGCAAACTGTAAAAAGAAAAGCAAAACAAGTTGACACAGCAACAACCTGTGTTTACTGGATGTGGAGCCATGAGGGTATGTGCACACTCACAGGACGTTGCATTCATCAGCTTTGCAACCCTACAGAAGGCTTGGGAGACATCAGAGCATGCACTTGGCATATCTCTCTTCCCTGAGACCTTGCTACACCTCTACTCACACTTATCACTACCCTTGAGTGATTTAAGCATTCCCCAAGAGTAGTGATATCCATAAATTAATGTGATCACTTTTCTATATAAATATGCCACTATTAAACCAACATAACATGTTGTGTCACTTTTCATAGTTGGATTTAGTTGTGCTGGACAAGTCTTATTCTCTTATCCAGATTTATTTATGATTAAAAGCATATATATTTGAGGTAATATAATACACCAAATGATCTCATGGTCCTTAGCTATGAAACAGATGGAACTCATGGAGAAATCACACCCTGATATTTACATAATATTGAAGGTAGGAGAGGTAAAAAATGCAACCAAAGTTACAGTACACTATGGTAATATATATTCTAATACTGCTTTTTACTCTATATGAAGAGTTCCCAAATTTTGCTGACAGGAAAGGTAAATTTTTGCCTTTACCCTCTCAGGGTGTTTTGGTTGGACCTGAGAATTAAACTCACATAAGAGAAATTAATAGGAGAAAAGCATACAAATTTATGTGATTTATGTGATATGGGAACCCTCATATGGGGTACAGCCCCAGAGAAATGGCAAAACCTACATGCTATTATACTGGGTTGAACAAAGAGACACAATTGTGGAAAATTAACTAAACTGTATGCAGAAGCAAAAGAAAGATAAGAATTATTTCAGCAAGCTCTGTTTGTATAGAGAACTCTTGGATTTGACTCTCCATCGAAGAATGTTTCTTTTCTCCTGGTATAGGGAAGTCACCTTTCACATGGAAGTTTTAATCTCCCATTTTCAGGAATAAAAAAGGAAGTTAAAATGCCCTTCTTGCATGTGCTCTTTTTTTAGTATCTTTAGCTCAAAATAATCCTGAGGCCAAAGTGATGTATTTTGGGGTGGTATATTCTGACACTCTTCATATCTTAGAGGATTCCATAAAGATATGGAAGACAAGGACATATTCATAACAAATCTCTCCCGAATTCCTAATGAAAAAATGGATTGTTTTTCTGACAAGACACACTCAAAATTACATCATGTAAGTAGAGATTTTCTTACTGATTCATATGTATATTAAAATTTTTCATCAGTACCTTATATTAGGAGCACATCACCATTCACAAAATTTTAGTATTTATAGAAAACCCTATGAGGTACCATGCATCTAATTACTCAGTAAACCATATATATATGTATATATCCATCCATCCATCCACACAGAGGTACAATTCACACACACACACACACACACACACACACACACACACACACACACAAATGCTCTTTGCTTCCTCTGTATTCCCACTGCTAATTCATTGGTTTGGGCTTTCAGCATCTTTCTTTTTCTGGCCAATAAGCTCGTAGATGATAGCTGACCTCAAGACATTCTCCAACCAGTCCATCCTCTATACCTCTACTCTTAGCTTTCTAGAAAACAGTATTTATAAGGGCATGTTTAATGATTCTTCTTTTGCTATAAGATAAATTCTCACCGCCCCAACAAATAAGGCACACAAGATTCTCTATAACTTTTCAAAATTCTGTAACAAAATTCTCTGTTCAGCATCTCTTGCTTCCCCTTCTCCATCCATATGCAGTTTTCTCCAACTGCAGCAAACTACTTATTATTTCCCCATATATGCCCAGTTCTTTTGAACCTGTAAGTTTCAGCAGAGATTATGCATTCCCTCTAGAAGTATTTATCCATGAAAACTCTTATTAGATGTTACTTTCCCAGCTTACATATCACCTCCTCTAACTTACATATATGAATGTATATGAAATTTTAATATATAATTTAATATATATAACATATTATAAATTTCAATATATATGTGAAATATTCTGTGGTTTCCTTCAGAGACTCCACATAGATTAAGTAACCTGTGTAAGAAGTCATATACTTATTTTCAGTTTTTAGCACATTTCATAATATATTGTGACTAAGTGCATACTTGAGACTTCTGTCAGAAAGGTGGGTTTGTGTGAGAGTTAATTGTCCTAAACCATAGCTGCATTTACCTTTTGTTTCTGGTCTGGGTGCACAATATCTGTTGTAAATGAAATAAAGCATACCTTTCTTTAAATTTGCATTTACTTATTCTAACACTTAGAAGAGCAATTTTATCTTCTTTTGCAAAATTTCAGTCTTCAGTGACTTCACTAGCAGGCATTTGGTAAAAGATCAAATTGAAAATGAGGTTTCACAAAGAACTCAGAAAAATTTGAAAAACTTTCTTAATTCCTAATAAGACCTTAAGGATGTTCAAAATGACCTTCGGGTCATATAAAAATATTATCAGGTTTTACAACTGGATATCATGGGTGGGGACTGGTTGGCTAGATCTTAAAGGAGAAATAAGTGGTTCTGTTAAATTCTCTTTTACATAGTACCTGATGCTGCAATAGAACCCTGTGGATACCTCACAAGCATCAAAAGAATGAATATATAAGGAAGCACTGTAGCAGGCAAGATTTATAATCTTAATATGTTTTCATCCTAAATCACAGTTAGAGCTTCCTGCACAGCACATAGAAATTTCTCCTTGATAGCGATACTAGTGAAAATGTATTGATGCATGTTTTAGGTGTCAGTTTTCAAAGTATAAAATCAAATTCAATTGACTTTCTCTTTGACTCATTTTTTAAAATTTCAGTTGCTATAATGATCATTGTTTAATGACTATGGCAGTGTTTCGGACATTTCTGTCAACATTTAGCTCATGGTTTGGCAACTTTACCAGCAACACCTGACAGTTCATTAGAAATGCAGAGTTTCAGGTCCTACCTCAGATCTACTGCAAATAAGAGTCTGCATTGTAGGACAGGAATAAAGATGCAGACGTAGAGAAAGGACTTGAGGACATGGGGAGGGGGAAGGGTAAGCTGGGACAAAGTGAGAGAGTGGCATGGACATATATACACTACCAAATATAAAATAGATAGCTAGTGGGAAGCAGCCACATAGCACAGGGAGATCAGCTCAGGCGCTTTGTGACCACCTAGAGGTGTGGGTTAAGGAGGGTGGGAGGGAGATGTGAGAGGTAGTGGGTATGAAAATATATGTATATGTATAGCTGATTCACCTTGTTATACAGCAGAAACTAACACAACATTGTAAAGCAATTATATGCCAATAAAGATGTAAAAAAAGAATCTGCATTGTAACAGGATCTTCAGTTGATTCAAATGCACATTAATTTCTTTTAATTTTTATTTTATATTGGACTGTAGTTGATTTACAATGTTGTGTTAGTTAAGTATAGTACTGTGTATATGTCATTAAATTTTGAGAGGCACTGATATAAGCTGTCACCAAGTATAATTTTCTGGATTCTATTAGTTTGAAACTCCCTAAGACTGTGAGGTTTAAAATATAAAACTGAGTATTCAGTTATTCAATCATAACACACTAAAAGAAAGTATTTGCTGCTGAATTCTGCTGTGTTTTTGACCCCCAAATAGTAATTACCTTAATACAGTCAAGTAACTTTATCTGTAGCTCTCTTTGGATTACATTTCCTACTTTGCATTTTATCTATGTACAAGCCTCATTTGCTGAACAGTGTTTTGAAATACTTGAATATAGGAACTTATTTAATACTTCATTGGAACTGGAAAACAGTACGCTCTCCAACATTCAGAACTTATAATTAATGTTGTAGATCCTTGATTTATTGGAAAGATAAATCTTAGTTTATTTGTTATCTTGGGATGTTTATGTTAGACATTATATAGCAAGTTTTAATATCTTTTATAATTTATATATAGTATATTAAGTACTCATAAATACTTGCTAAATATATATTATTAATATCATTTACAGTTTTAGTAATTCCATTCATGCATATATTCAAACATATTTATTAATTATCTATTCTATGCCAAGTTCTATGTGCTTGGGGAACAGCAGTGAACAAGATAGCCAAAACCTTTTCTTTAAAATGAAACTTACATTTTAGTGGGGAAAACAGAAAAACAAATAGAAAACTACACAGTAAATTGCTCTGGAGAAAAATAAATCAGCCAGAGTGATAAGGGGATGCAGAGAAAACAGGACAAGGTAGGGGGTAAATGTTGCCCCCATTGAGCTTAATAAGCACTAGAATATAAGAATTAGATTAACCTTAAATGTGTAAGATTTTTTAAGGTGATTGATCTACATGAGGATAAAGAACATAAAATTATTAATCCTGATGATCTCGATACAGATAATGGTGGCAAACCTATGAGTACTGGAGGGTTGGGAAAGAGCACACAGATTTGTTGGGTCCCAACTTGAATCATATTCCTGAAAGCATTTCCTTTTCTCTATATTATGTGAACCTCACTTTAAAACATGATTCAGATATTATCTTTAATTCATATTGAGGAAGCCAATGACAATTCACTTATCTTTAGCTGGTGACTGATGTTACTAACATGGAGGCAAGCTTCAGACTACAGTGTCTGCACTGAAATCTGTCACCTACCTAGAATGTGGCTCCAAACTTGCTATTAATTCATACCAGTAAGATATACACAATGTAAGAAACAGAGGCATCCTTTCTGCTGCCATAGTTCTTGAACCAAAATTTTTCCAGAATTGCCCTCAAGATTTTGCAAGTCCATTGGTTAGAAAACCATAGTGATTCATTCATTTCTACTCTCGAAAGACTTTCTGGGTTTATGGAACAGAAATCCACTTTATTAGGCAGGAATATAAGGCAAAGGGACAATGATGAATTAAAACAGAAATCCATTTCCAGTAGGGAAGTTACCTAGAGTATCCAAAACAGCACACCTCATATGCATCTACACCCTCACATTATAAGCAAGTCGTGGCTTCCTCCCAGTTGTTTAACTTCAAGGCAGCTGGGCCAAGTGAGATGCTAAGCAGAAGGGACAGGAGGGCCAACAGTGTCACCAAGGAGGCACCTGGCCTCAACATTTCTAAATAGAGCACTCATCTCTGAGAATACTAGCTTTTCTACTTGAAGTAGAAGAAATCTCTGCCTCCGTGTACCTCTGCTCACATATCAAACATTTAAAATAGCCTCTAGTGATGAGAGCCCTGGAAAATTCTTGAAACTGAGCATATACTAGATGGCAAATCTTGGCTTTACATATGCTCCAGGTAAAGTGTTCTGCCTCTGCTCTCTTTAGTACTGCATAATGGGGGCTATTTAGGTCTCCTGCCTATCTATCTATCTATCTATCTATTTATCTATCTATCTATCTATCTATCTCTGTCATCGGTCTCTACATTTATCATCATCATCTAGCTATATAATGAGATTGATAAAGAAAAGAACTAAAATTAATAAGGAAATATTAAATGCCCGAAATAATATATTATGTATTTATTCAGCATCTCTGTATAGTGGGATTACCCCAATTTCATGGAGGAAGGTGTTTTAGATTAGTTGTCTGACAAAACACCAGAATTGTTATTTGAATTCAGGACTTTCCAATTCATATGTTTGTGTCCTTTCCTCCAAATGATGCTGCTTCAGGGCCAGACATTTGAGAGAAATCTAGACTTAGGTAGGAAAGTAGTTTTAACTTTCAGTTGACAGTCCCTTCAAGCAGAGGTTATCACTTCTTATTATTTTAATATCAGACTTTATGAGGACTAATAGGTCATAACAGAATAAGACAAAAGATTGCTGGCTGTGGTTAAGATGGCAATTGAACCAATGTGCTCATTATTGGTCCCCCTTGTCTTTCCCCTTGGTTTCTAAGACCAGCTTGTTTTCTATGGTCTTTCAGAGTATAAGACAGTCTATACTGTTGTGTGCTCTCACTTCTTCTAGATAATTATATAATAGATATAAGGATTAATTTATTTTGCTTCAGTTATTTCAGAGATGGATTTCACTTTTGTGATTTAAAAGCTGATGAGATCATAAACCTGAAATTAAAAGTGTCTTCAGATCTTAGATTTTGTTTTTTCTACTTTATTGCAGTATGACTGACAAAAATTATATAAATTTAGGTTGTACAGCATGACTTTTTAAATGGTGTAGAATGTGATTATTTAATATGTATGTTTATAGTGTGAAATGATTACCACAATCAAGTTAATTAACACATCCTTCACCTCACATAATTACCATTTTTCTATGTGTATGGTGAGAACACTTACCATTTGCTCTTTTAGAAAATTTCAAATGTACAGTACAGTATAGGCATACCTCAGAGATATCGTGGGTTTGGATCCAGACCACTGCAATAAAACTAGTCACACAAATTTTTTGGTTTCCCTTAGGAAAGTTATGTTTCCACTATACTATAGTCTGTTAAGTGTGTAATAGCATTATGTCTAAAAAAACAAAGTATATACCTTAATTAAAAATAGTTTATTACTGAAAATCTAATCATCGCCTGAGCCTTCATCAAGTCATAATCTTTTTGTTGGTGGAGGGTCTTGCCTCACTGTTAATGGCTGCAGACTGATCAGGGTGCTGGCTGCTGAAGGCTGGGGTTGCTGTGACATCTTCTTAAAATAAGACAACAATGAAGTTTGCCACATCAATTGACTCTTCCTTTCACTTGAACACTTAGAAGCCATTGTAGGATTATTAATTGGCCTAATTTCAATATTATTGTGTCTAAGGGGATAGGGAGGCCTGAGGAGAGGGAGAGAGACTGGGGAAGGTCCAGTCAGTGGAGCAATCAGGACATAAACAATATTTATCAATTGTTTGTTGTTTGATTCGGGCACAGTTCGTGGCACCCCAAAACAATTACAGTAGATCACTTCATAGATTCCTGATCACAGATCACCATAACAAATATAATAATAATGAAAAAGTTTGAAATGTCACAATAACTATCAAAACGTGACACAGAGACACAAAGTGAGCAAATGCTGTTGGAAAAATGATACCACTAGACTTGCATGATACAGGGTTACCACATACCTTCAATTTGTAAAAAACACAATATCTGCAAAGCACAATAAATAAAATGAGGTATGCCTGTATTGTTAACTATAATCACCATGCTGTATGTTAGATTCCCAGAACTTATTCATCTTATAAATGAAAAATTTGTACCCTTTGACCAATATCTCTCCTGTTTCACCCAGTCCCTAGCCCCTGACAATCACCATTCTTTCAATTCTTCTTATTCATCTCTAGTATCACAATCAATTCCACAACATTTTCTTTTCAGAGTTAAGAATTTGATGATCAGTGCTGGTTTATTCCACAAAGATAAAAATTAAATAAATGAACAAATTGTGCTTGTTCATTATATTTACTACAAATAAAGTGTTGCTAAAATTAGAGTTTGAGAGATTTTCTTTCCTTTAAGATTAGAATCATTGACAAAAATGGTAGTGCAATTTATCCATGAATACATTTTATTAAAAAGGTGATTAATACATTCGCAAATTAAACAGTGTTATAAGATTTAGAAAATGAAAGAGACATTAAATATTATATAATCCATTATTTACTTAAAAGGAAAATGAGACCAAGCCCACTTATGTGATTAACACAAAATCACGTAGACAGTTTATACAAGAGGTAACTTCTAGCCCAAAATTTCTGAATTTCTCTCCAACATCTCTCAAAACACTAACTTTCTTCCCTTCCCTTCACCCTATTTTCTTGATTCACAGATATAACAAAATAGCAAATTTTAATTTTGCTTCTGTTTCCTACCATCATAAATCTAATAATAGATTGAGGTCACATATATAGTAGATTTGCTCAACTTGGATATGCACCTTGATTTTCAATGAATTATGAAGACATCCTATAGTCAGACACCTGCAGGTGAACCACATGCCTTCCCTGCTACACTTCAGGGTTGCGGTTTCTGCCATGAACATCAGAGTAGCAGTCCTCCATTGTGGCATACAGTAGAGAAGAGGACTTCAGCAAGAAGAATGACTGACTCGGGAAGGGTTGGGCCACCCTTGGCTCTCAACTCTGCCCTGTCCATAATAAGATGTTTGCATCAGGACGAATGAGCTGATTCTCACTTATCCTCCTGATCTTTGCCAGCTACTCATGGCCACTACTGAGCTGGAACAAGAAAGTTAAACTCCAAATTCTTTAATCCAGCCTTGACACAAAGCCCAGTTTGTCTAGTAGTAAACCATCGCCTGATGTAACCTTTGTATTAGAGGAAGCTTTTTGAAAATGTATTTACCTTTTGAATCCATTAGGTTATTTTCTATAAATTTGTTGCCTCAGGTAGAAAAAGAAGATATGATTCTAAAGCTTTAGCTAGCTATACTAAATGCAGTGATTCTGAAACACAGTAACTCTTTTTTTCTCCTATTATGTCAGATTTTTCCTGGCTATTTTTATCATACAATACTGACTTACCAGGTTTTAAAGGGTAGTACAATTTAAACAACATAATAACTTTCCCATGATCAGACCTAGTATTATAAAAATATTGTTTAAAAAAGGAATACATGTTCAATTCAGGAAATAAACATAAAAAGGCACAAAAGGAAGAAATTCTCTAGACATAAAACTCACATTATGGCTTTGAAAATATTTGTACACATTTGTGTATGTATGCCTCTGTGTGCCTTTCTTTTTAAAAAAATCAAAGCATCATGTACAAAATCTGCTTTTCTTCATTCAGTACTTTATAGTGATTATTTTCCCACTTCTAAAGCTATACCTTTATACCATTTTAAAGTGTATTTTATAAAGTGTTCCATTAAAGTAATTTATTTTAGCAATTCCCTGTTTTGGGACATTTATGTTGTTTCTGATTTGCACTATTATAGATAATGATTGTTAAAATTACATTTATATTTGTACAGCTCAGAGTAAATTACTATGAATGTGTGGTACATCATAGGGTATACGCACTTTTATCTTCAAAGATTTTATACCATCTTATGCTTCTACTGCTCAAGGACTCTTGTTTATTTTCTCATTTAAATAATGTTTAATGGATGTCAGTCTTGTGCCAAGGCACATGCTGAGCACTAGGGAAAATGAGTTTAATTTAAAATAAGAAAATAGACAAAGTCTCAGCCATGTGGATGGAAACACAGTCTAACAGGGGATAGGTGATTAATCAACTGATTACACTTTAATATGTACTATGAAAACAGAGTAAGACTGTATAAGAACATTTAACAGAGAGACTTTACCTAGTTAAAGGACAAGATATGTTTCCCTGAAAAACTGACAGTCAAGCCAACATCTGCAGGATGAATAGAAGGATGGATTAGTCAGTTTAAGTGAGAAAAGGCTACAGAAGAAAGAATTCCTGGAAGAAGGGGCAGTCATACTTTTGCTAAGACTTAAGACAGTTTTCAACAGAAAAAAAAAGTGAAAATATTATTAATTGTAAAGTTAGCATTTTCCCACCACTCAGAGAATTGGAGGATTGTGAAAAAACTAAATCAGTTATAAGGAAGAAGGAAGCTGTCTTTTCTTTGTATTATGTGTGTATATTTAACCCTACTACAATGCACACAAATTTTTCTTTTATGTATGTTTCTTTGATTACTGGTGCAATTTAGTCATTTAAGTTATCTGGAAATGTCCTATATCAGTATAAATTTTAAAATAATTTTCATATTGATATGTGAGTTACTTATACAAATATATTGACCTTTTGTCATATTTTATAAGTATTTTCACTCTAGATTACAAGGCAAGATCGTGTTGTTTTTGATATACAGCATTTTACTTCATGCAGTCAAGTCTATCATACTTTTCCTTTATGCTTTATGACTTAGATGTCATACTTAACCTTTCCTTACTACTATTACACAAACAATATTAGCCTTTCTTGAATTTACTGCTAGAGGTAACTTTGTTTAACCTGCTAAAAGTAATTTATACTTCTCCGAAGGAAATTTAATCTTTAGTTACATACTTAGGCATTATTAACCACATGATCTTATATTATATATGGCTATCCCTTTATAATCCATGAAAATTATCAAGCAACTTATAATCATACATGTGGCAAATGGTTTTAAAACTAACACCACTCAGTAAGTCTATACACATAACCCAGGGTTACTCTTCACACCATGTGTTGGCAAGTACTTCCGTTGATCCATCCACACTTAGTCTTAGTGGAAGATTTGCATGAACAGCCTATCATGTAGTGACGGAAAGAAACTAAGCTCCCTGCCAAGGATCTTGGGTGCTATCTCAGGTCTATCATCAATATTGTAAAATTTAGGTGAGTTTGACGTTTGAGCTGCTAATTAAAGACAAATTAAAACCATGTCTCACCTATTGCAAGAATTATACTACATTAACTAATTAACTCAACAGGCATTCAGTGATTTCTATTTCACATCTACAATGCTTGTCTCATGAGAATGTGCATATATTAAAACAAAATCATATACTTGAGAAACATGGTGAAGGCTTTTAAAATAATCATTTGCATCAAAGTTTGATGAGAGCTATATAAGAGATGTACTCTGGGGGGCTTCCCTGGTGGCGCAGTGGTTGAGAGTCTGCCTGCCAATGCAGGGGACGCGGGTTCGTGCCCCAGACTGGGAAGATCCCACATGCCGCGGAGCGGCTGGGCCCATGAGCCATGGCCGCTGAGCCTGTGCGTCCGGAGCCTGTGCTCCGCAACGGGAAAGGCCACAACAGTGAGAGGCCCGCGTACCGCAAAAA
>NW_006795797.1:703610-727539 GCF_000442215.2 Lipotes vexillifer | reverse complement strand
CAAAAAAAAAAAAAAAAAAAAAAAGAGATGTACTCTGGAAGCTGAGGGAGCACAGATGAGGATTACCTGGATCAGTCAGTGAGAGCTAAGAAAACCTTTATGGAAGAGCTGATGCCTTGGCTGAGGGCTCCAAAAAGAGCTAGAGACAGACTCTTGAAGAATAATGTGATATGGTGTGTTTTGTCAATATCCTGTTATAAGAGATAACGTACTGTTTCAGAATCACAAATAAATCCCTATGGGTAGAGGGGGGATGCATGGTATGTACAGAGGCTAGAGAGCTTTGGAGGTCTTTGTATGACAGGTTCGGTAGTTTGGACTCCAAACTATGGAGAGTCACTGAAGATTTTTAGCTGCCAAGTCACATGTTCAGAAGGACAGAGACAAAGTTACTTTCAAAAGTAAAAAGGTCTGTGTCTTTATTCCCGCCTTGCCCCTAGGTTCTTCATGACCATTTTTTTTTTTTGATTCCATATATATGTGTTAGCATATGGCATTTGTTTTTCTCTTTCTGACTTACTTCACTCTGTATGACAGATTCTAGGTCCATCCACCTCACTACAAATAACTCAATTTGGTTTCTTTTTATGGCTGAGTAATATTCCATTGTATATATGTGCCACATCTTCTTTATCCATTCATCTGTTGATGGACACTTAGACTTACTGGAGAATGGACTTGAGGATACGGGGAGGGGGAAAGGTAAGCTGGGACAAAGCGAGAGAGTGGCATGGACATATATACACTACCAAACGTAAAATAGATAGCTACTGGGAAGCAACCGCATAGCACAGGGAGATCAGCTCGGTGCTTTGTGACCACCTAGAGGGGTGGGATAGGGAGGGTGAGAGGGAGGGAGACGCAAGAGGAAAGAGATATGGGGACATATGTGTATGTATAACTGATTCACTTTGTTATAAAGCAGAAACTAACACACCATTGTAAAGAAATTATACTCCAATAAAGATGTTAAAAAAATAAAAAGTAAAAAAGAGCGCACAGCTAGAAGATGTTAATGTCTTCATCACCAAATCAGGAAATTTTGAAGAGCATCCAGGAAAATAAAATCCTGACTCTTGAAGAATAAGAAAATCCACAATATAAATAGCAATGATTTAATAATTAGATTTAAACAGAAGGCTGGCTTCTAAAATTGTTACGTAAATTCTAAAGTACTTATGGAAAAAATAAACAAGAATATTCAGGAATACTCTGAAAAATAAATCACAGTAATTAAAACAGTGTGGTAAAGATGAATAAATACATGTATAGACCAAAAGAACAGAGGAGAAAGACTGGGAATAGCCCAGATGAATATGAAATTTTGTATTTAAGAAAGGCAATATCTTACATTAGTAGCATTAATATGGATTTGTGAATAAATGATCCAAGGTCAACTGCATTAAGAATTTTGATCCATATCTCAAGAAATAGGTAAACTGCAAATTAATATAAGATTTAAGTGTAAAAACATAACACCATGCATGTGCTTGAGGAAAATATGAGTGAACCATTTTATAATCTTGCAGTAGGGAAGGATCATGACCCAAAACCTAGAAACCACAAAATTACAATCTAACAAATAAACTATAAGTACATTAAAAAAAAATTCTGCATAGCAAAAACTATTACTGCAAAATCAAAATAAGATTATAAGACTGAAAAAATTTTATATCACAGAAAAAGATTACTATCAATATATATGGATATATATATTCCCACAAAATCAATAAGAAAAAGACCAATAGATCATTATAGAAAAGAACAAAGTATATACATAGTCCACAAGAAAAAAAATATATATATATAAATTGTTCTTCAGCAGATGAAAAGGTGTTTAACTTCTCTCCAAATAAGAGAAATGCAAAAATCCAAAAGGTTGACCACAAAATCTGTTGATAGGACAATGGGTAAAATGTACTCTCATAACCTGTTGGCAAGAATGTTAAGTTGAAACAACTCTGCAGGAAAATTTGGCAACATCTCTTGAAATTACAACTGCATCGTCCTTTGATTTTGCAATCTCGCTTTGGGGAATCTCTTCTGTAGATATTCCTGAACATGTGCAAAATAACAAATGTATAAGTTTAATCATCTGGCATCTTTTTCAGTGTAGCAACCTTGCATTTTCTAGAGTTTGTAAGCAAGCTAAAATTTAGGGTACAACTACACATCAAAATTATGCAGCATTTAAAAAAAATGAGGAAACCCTCTCCGTCTTGATAGTAAATTATCTGTAGAATGTATTCTTAAATTTTAAGAAATATTTTAGGACAGTATATAAGAAAAGGGGGAAGGGAATATATAGTATTTCTTAGAATTTACATAAAGAAACACTGAGAAAATACACAAGAAACTAAAAATGGTTATGTAGGGAGTGAGTGTGATAGAATAAGACAGATTAGAACGAGACTTCTCCTTGTGTACCATTTTATATTGCTTTGATTTTTACATGAACTATCTATTCAAAATATAAAATTTCTCTATAGCAAAATATGGCCTAAATAAAAATACTATTACATATACACATATAAAGTTTACAGAATCTATAGACAACTGAAGTAAATAAACAGTATATAAAACAGAAAGAAGATCCATAACTTATTTTTTTAAGTATTTACCTTTGTAAGTGCTTCATGATGGAATAACTTCAGATTTTCACTACAATCATAAAATAATAAATATAGCTGCCTTCTATATCACTTTAGCCACTAGTCTCTCGAGTATGGGTGGATGGTAAAACGTAATAATATATATCATAACAATGGTAACATAGCTTTGAGGTTGCATGGGATTGAAAATAGCTGTTCACCTTCTTCATATCATGAATTTGAGGTTCCAGAAAGTTTCCATTTGTATATTATTAATATAGTAGAGATGGAAAGTGTCAATAGCTGTGTGGTTTTAATAAAAACACAGTTTAGGGGCTTCCCTGGTGGCGCAGTGGTTGAGAGTCCGCCTGCCGATGTAGGGGACGCGGGTTCGTGCCCCGGTCCGGGAAGATCCCACATGCCGCGGAGCGGCTGGGCCCGTGAGCCCTGGCCGCTGAGCCTGCGCGTCCGGAGCCTGTGCTCCGCAACGGGAAAGGCCACAACAGTGAGAGGCCTGCGTACCGCAAAAAGACCCCACATGCTGCGAAGCGGCTGGGCCCTTGAGCCATGGCTGCTGAGCCTGCGTGTCCGGAGCCACTGCTCCGCAACAGGAGAGGTCACAACAGTGAGTAGGCCCGTGTACCGGAAAAAAAAAAAAAAAAAAAAAAAAACACAGTTTAATTTTTATTGTTGCTCTGAGAAGTTCATTTTGGTTTATTTTTATATACTTTATGAGAATTGTAAAGCGCCGTACAGAAAACCAACCAAGGCTAAACTCAGTAGCATCATCAGTCACTTGCTACTTGTCAGGCCCTGTGTGTTCTGCTGTAGCATTCAAAGTTGTGCCTGTGAGAAATCGGGCTTTAACCTTGGAAGTTAGAGCAACTGAATACTCAAATAGACTTGACTACTTTAGAAGTCTTTCAAAAGTCTTTAAGATTCTTCTGGTAACAAAACTATTTACTTATACAAGCTTTAACTCTGAAATGAATGGAAATGACAGACTTGGATAAAAACCATCAAAAGTACTATCAAAAGTGCCAACCCATGAATCACAGACAACTACAAAGGAACAGACAAGAAAACAGCCATGTCTGTGGTTTTTATGAGGAAGGGGTGCTGGATGATTAAGAAACCCATTCTGCCTAATATTACCTCAGATTTTATTTTGGGTGGAGAAAGGAATGAATGCTCAAAACAAGAAAATAGAAGAGATTAAATTCTTCAAATTATCAATATGACAGAGGAAGGAAGGAGGAGGTGGGAACAGTAATTCTTCAGTACACATTAAAATGATTCATTGAGATTTCTAGGACAAATAGAGCTAATTGTAGGAAAAGGTCAAAGTTATAATCCAGTAGCCTGTTGCTTTTCATTTGGCCTTCACTTTTTTGTTCTTTTTAAAATAAGTCTTTTAAAAAGCATGGGGTAGCAATATTAAAGACCTTGGCAAAGAAAATCAGTAATTTAGGGCTTGATGTACCAGCAAGTAATGGACCAGCTGAAGGATTCGAAAACAGCTGCAACTTGCCATCTTATACAGGGTAGAGGGTTCTGATCAGCAATTAGATTTGTCATATCAATTCCTTGGACCCAGGTTTTGTTGTTGTTTTCTTGCCTTCTCGCCAGTAAAGAATCAAAGAACAAAATTTCTTGGAAAAACATAAATAAATTAGTAATTTTAAATCACTACTTCTATCTTTTGCTTTTAATTAAGTGTTATTAGCCAAGAGAAGATGTTTGCATCTAGTCACTATATGAGAATTTAAAATGAAATCAATGATACTCTATAGTGACAGATGGAACTTCAATGGTTTACAGTGAGAGAAAGTTGAGGGTTTTTAGTGCACTGAATTTTAATTTAGTAGTTTTAAAAAAATAAGAATTTGAAAAACTGGGTTGAAAAGTACTCATTTCTTTTAATGAAATGAATGATTGCAAAACTATATGGCTTGGGTAATTTTTAACAATTTAAGGCATTTCTAATTCATACTGAATATAGAGAAAATATATAAATTGAGCTCAGTTCAGAATAATTTTATGTAAAACCTTCTCTACATAGATAACAATGCACCTCACCATAGTTGTCATTCTCTTTGCCATTGAGCTCTGATTTTTGAGCTCATGTCATGTGCTACAATTAGTCTTTGTAGATTTATTTATTTGTTTACCTGTTTATTGTCTCTTTCTCCCTGTAGGCTGAGAGGTGAACAACGGCAGGGATCACTTATGTTTTCTTCATGAATGAGGATTTAGCATAGGGTAAGTGCTCAGTAAACATTTGTTGAGCATACCAATCAAGCAAGCAATACAACAATCAGAAACAAAGTTTTTATCTTCTATTTGGAATCAAGGTGTGAGATCGCATAACTGACGCTTTGGAGGTAAGCTTCCCAAAAGTTTTGGTCATCAGAATTTTTATTTCTCTGTTGCTTGACAGTTTAAAGCCCATTTCTTGCTCTTATGGATTTTCAGGGTATGTACATGCTTTCCTGGCACATGGAAGAGGATATAGTACACCAAACCTAAGGAGTCCTTTTAGGGTCTTCAATATCTTTTCCAAGCTTATTATTTCTCAATTTCTAAGCTTATTATAGAATAATAACCACTAGAATATATGGTGACTCTCCTAAGAAAGACCATCATCTGCCTACCCTACTTTTTTTTAAATTTTGAGATACCACTTGCCTAGGAGAAGCTACAAATGTATTTTCCTACTGAAAAAAGGTACTCCTTTTTTATGTCTGATTGCATTTTATATATAACCACTATTTTAAAACCCTGTGAAGATACCTTTCTAAAAACTGTATTTGTTACCATAGCTCTATTGGCTTATTTTCAGCATTACACAAATGAGTAAATGAAGGCTCTGAGAGGTTAAATACCTTGCCTGAAATTTTTCAGCTGGTAATTGATGGCGCTAACATTCAAAATCAGGTCATCAAACTGTGAACCAGCCTTATGCTCTTAACCACTACCTTACTGCTATTTAGAGCTCCAACAAATATCTCAGTTTTGTTTCTGCAGTAGGTAAAGGTAATGGGTTTAGGAGTTGTACTATAACCCAGGGTTTAATAGGTAAGAGGGGTGATCTGACCTCATTTCATGAGGAATGTAGAGTGAAAAGGCCACAAATGGGTATTTAGGGAAAAAAAAAGTTGAGGAGAAACAAAAAAAGACTCTGTCCTTGCCTTTTATGTCCATTCCCATTATGTTTCTGACCTTAATGAAATTTCTACCTAGAAAAGAGTAATCTTGATTCCAATCCAGCAGAACTACAACAGCCTTGGTGTCCTTTCGCCAATAATATGACACTGTGGACACAGGGAAGTAATAGCCTCATTAAGGCTAATTACAATGAAATTCACAGGTACATACTCTCTAACAAGGACCTCTGCCATCCTTTCAATTAGTTCTTAAGGCACTTAATGTTGGTTAACTACTACCTAGTGAAAGGATGTTTTAGACAGGAAATTGCTGCTGAATTATTCAGCCTAAGTGTAGGAGACTCCATTTTGGTCACATGACTCTCTGCTGGTATGTTTCATTTGGAATTCATATAATCAGCCATTACTGAGCACCCACTACAAACAAAGAATTGAGTTACACAGCTCAAAAATACAAAGATGAATAAAGCTATTCTTAAGTTGTTTTTAACTGTTGTTTGCTAGGAAACATAATTCATTTTCAGGGTAGTAATTTGAAGACTACAGAGGGAATCCCCTCTCTCCCCCACAAAATTTCTCTGTCTCACCACCCTTGCCACAGTGTCATTCTCTGGAGTACAGTTAACAATTACTTCTCAATTCCCCTCCCCTCAAATGCTTTTGCATGTAAGTGCTGTGTATATATATATGTATGTTCATAACATACTTATTTTGGGTACATTAGACCATATTTTAACAATGTTCTGCATCTTTACTCGCTGAATGTAATAACAATAAATCTTGAAATACTTCAAAAAGGTACAGAGAGATTAAAATAAAAAAAGAATAATCCAATGCATGGGTGTAGCAAAATCACTTAATGAGTTTCTGTTGAAGGATATTTGTCTTTT
This sequence comes from Lipotes vexillifer, assembly GCF_000442215.2. Classification (NCBI taxonomy): domain Eukaryota; kingdom Metazoa; phylum Chordata; class Mammalia; order Artiodactyla; family Lipotidae; genus Lipotes; species Lipotes vexillifer. The sequence goes on along the minus strand of NW_006795797.1, from coordinate 720,891 downwards.
ACTGCAACACTGCAGTGAATATTCATACTTATATCTTTGTGCTTTCATGAAAAACTATCTGTATGCAGAATTTCTATTAATGGAATGACTGGGTCAGAGAGTATCTGTGTTTTAATTCAAACAATTTCGTTATTACTAAGTTGCCTACCAAATAGATTTTACCATTTATGCTATTTATGTGCAAGAATGGTTGGCAAGCATCTATATAAATAGCTTTTTAATAATCAAAATAAAACATGTGCATCCTTAAAAATATTTAATAATACAGAAGGGCTCACAATTAAAACAAACCTTTTTTTGTTTTGGTTTGTTTTGTTTTTGCATTCCCTGTTCTGTTCCAAAATGGGATCAAATTTTAATCTTTTATCTCTGTTAAATTCTTCTAGCTTTGGTATTGTGATTTATAATAAGAAATATATGTTTGGTCTTTGTCTTCTTTCTGGCACAGAGCTATTAAAACTACATGAAGAGAGATATAAAGGTGTCTTTTGTTGTGTTAATGAGGTGACTTTTGGAAAGCACCTAAGGATGGGGGCTGGTTGCCAGTGATTAGGTTTAGTTGCAGCTTTCAGTCCCACCCCACTGACCTCTGGGGAGGGGAGAGGGAGCTAGAGGTTGAATCAATCACCAATGGCCAATGAGTTAATCAATCATACCTATGTAATGAAGCCTCCTTAAAAACCTCTGAAAGTAAGGGATTCAGAGAGCTTCTGGATTGCTGAACATAGGGAGGTACTGGGAGAGTGGCTTGCCTAGAGATGGGGTGGAAGCTCTACGCCCTTTCCCCATACTTTGCCCCATGTATCTCTCCCATCTGGTTGTCCCTGAGTTAAATCCTTTATAATAAACCAGTAATCTAGCAAGTAAAATGTTTCTCTGAGTCCTCTGAGCTGCTCTAGCAAATTAATCAAACCCAAGGAGGAGGTCCTGGGGACCTCTGACCTATAACCAATTGGTCAGAAGTACAGGTAATAACCTGGGCTTGCAATTGCATCCCGAGTTTCAGGGGGTCATTGGACCCTTCGATCTATAGCCAATTGGTCAGAAGCACAGGTGACAACTTAGGCTTGTGACTGGTGTCTGAAGTTGGGGCGGGGGCGGAGCTGGGATGGAGGGCAATAGTGCAGGATCAAACTCTTAACCTGTGGAATCTAATGCTATTTTGGGGTAGGTAGTGTCAGAATTGAGTTGAATTCTTGAACACCGTTGACAATTGCTTGTTGGTAATGGGAGCCCCCCCACTTCCCATGAATTGAAATAGTGACCTTCACATCTCTAAATGATGTTTTACTAAGATCATTGATTGACATATTTTAGCTATTATATAATCTACTCCTATTATGACAAACGGGGATTTGTCAGATATTCTTACATTCTTAGTCACTTATATGATTGCTAGCATCCTTCTCTTCAGCATGATATTTCACCACAATTAAAGATTATAATACCATGTACTTTAATAACTCTATGTAGTATATAAACCTTATTTCTAGTTTCATTAAATATAGATATTTTCTCTTGGATTCCCCTTTATTAAGTTGAAGACACTTTTCTCTTCTTGAGGAATATATCTGTTCCCTTGTTGAACATTTTAAGTTCTTTCTAGTCTTTGCTTATTATGAATAAAGTTGTGTAGGGGAGCAGAATTTGCCACCCCAAAATGATGCCAAAAGCTGGCCTCCGTGCACCAATGCTGAATTGAATCTTGGAGACAGAGTTTTGGGTGAAGTAGAACAGGATAGCTTTATTGCAGGGCCCCAAACAAGGAGTCCAGGGCAGCTAGTGCTTAAACGACCCAAACTTTCTGAAGGCTTTCAGGGAAAGATTAATCAAGACAGGGTGAGGGAAGCAGTTTGTGGGGTGTGATCAGCTCTTGGACATTCTTCTGATTGGTTGGTGTTGAGGTAATTGGGAGTCAGCATCATCAACCTTCTGGTTCCAACCAGTCTGGGGTCTACATGCTTGTGGGCAGCAGACAGTTAACTTCTTCCACCTGGTGGGGGTTTCAGTATCTGCAAAACAGTTCAAAAGACAAGGCTCAGAATATTATCTATAGTCCTTGAGGAAGAACTAAAAGTCCTTGACTTTGTTTAATGGCCAAAATATTATTATTTTGTCTTGCTTGACTTTTTCCTTTATGTATTTTCTCACTTCTCTGATTAAGTTTATTCTTTGACCAAAGTTCCTCTACAGACAAAAGGCAGGCAGAAGACATGGGTGGGGACCTATTCTGGGAAGACTTCATAGGGTTCTGCTCAGTTACAAAAGTATGTCTCTTTGGCTTATTAATTATTTTAAGCTGGTTATTTTCTAAGAAATAGCAGGCATGGAAAAACTCTGAAAACCAAGTAGGAGTTATGTTTTAGTAAGAAACATTTACATTTATAAGGGAAATCTCCATTTGTAAGGGTGTCTCCCTCCCTGTACCAAGAAGAGGAGAATGGCCAAATCTCTAGAAACTCTTATCAATGGAGAAGACATTAAATCTGCATAACAACTTTACCCTCCTTTACTGTTTTTTCCTGTAACCTCCCATAACTGCATCTCCCCCCTCTCAACAACCTCTCTTTGTCTTTAGCTGAAGATGGTATTTAAGGTGAGGGCTTTGCCCATTTTGGTGTGTTACTCAGTTCTCCTGGGTCTCTCCCATGTATACATGTTATTAAACTTTTGTTTGATTTTCTCCTGTTAATCTATCTCATGTCAATTTAATTCCTCAACCAGCTGGAAGAATCTAGAAGGATAGATTCTTCTTCCCCAACAGTTGTTATGAACATTCTTGTATGTGTCCTTTGGTGGAAGAGGCATATAACTATGAGTAGAATTGGTAGGTAAGAAATTACTTGTATGTTTAGCTTACTTTAATAGATATTGCCAAACTATTACACAAAGTGTTGCATCATTTTATAATTCCACTTGCAATATGTGAAAGTCCCAGTTGTTCCACATACTGGGCAATATTTAGTATTGGCAGACTTTAATTTTAGCCATTCTAGAGAATGTGAAGGATTGTAACTGTTTTTAATTTCAACTTTCCTGATAGCTAAATATGCTGAGTATCATTTCACATACCTATTGGTTACTTGGATATTTTCTTGTATGAAGTGTCTAAGTGTTTTAACCATTTTAAATGAGATTGTTAGTCTTTCACTTTTTGACTTGTAAGAATTATTTTCATGTTTTGGATACAAGTCTCTTGTCAACTATATGTAGTATAAATATTGCATAGTGTATTTGTCTACCCAGACTGTCATAACAGAAAACTACAGACTGAGTGGCTTAAACAACAGAAATTTATTTTCTCACAGTTCTGGAGGCTGGAAGTCCAAGATCAAGGTGCTGATAATGTTGGTTTCTGGTGAGGTCTTTCTTCCTAGGTTGCAGACAGCCACCTTCTCACTGTACCCTTACATGGGCTTTCCTCAGTACACACACACTCTTGGTGTCTCTTCCTCTTCTTATAAGAATAAGAGACCTGTTGGATTAGGGCCTCATTTATGAAAAAGGGGCATATTTAAAACATAAGAGTGGCTGTATTTAAATATACAATGTTAAGAGAAAATAGGATTGCAGTGGGATTAAAGTGTATCCCAAATCAGCCATCAAACACATAAAAAATGAAAATATACATGATTATGATGCACTTTAAATTGAGGAATGTGATTAATATCAAGTAAAAATCATGCTGAAGAAATATAAACAGAAATAATTTTTTTTAATTTGTTTGAGATATTCAGAGTTGTTGCACATTTTAAAGTATATTTATTATGTCTTCATATTTGAGTGAAATTTTTACTTAGGTATAGATATTAATGTTGAATGTTTCCAGTAGTACTTTGAAGGAATTAATCTATTGGCTTTTAGTATCAGGCATTGCTGGTGATATGTTTGTGGATTGATTCTTTTTCTTTTGTAGATTGTATTTTGGGTTATTTATTTCACTTGTCATGTTTGATTGTTGATACACATTTTTTTAAACTTTATACTCTAGAAGTTTTGGTTTTGAAAATGACATATCTAGGTATGACCTTTTCATTACTGTCTGGTTATATGTTGGGAATGTCAGTTGTTCTTTAACTTTGGATCATTAATTTGTATTATATATTGGATAATTTTTTTTCTATTCTATTTCTCCCTTATTTGGGAATTCACATTTGTGATTTTGGACTTTAAGAACTGATGCTCTCTCTTTTTCTCAATGTGCAAGTCTATTTATTTTTTACTTTTCCTGAGAGTGACTCATACAAGAACAGCACAAAGATCTTGTCTTCTTCCATTTTGTTCTGCTATATGCCCTGATGATATGATCATATTCACAACATAAACATAATTATTAAGAGAGAGAATATATGTGATTCAAATGGTATAGGTTAGGCACCCAATAAATATTAGTTGAATTTGTGAACAAAGATACACATTTCATATTTTAAAACCCTCCATATTTTGCATGTGCATGAAATCCTATTTGTCTCTAAAGTACTTACAAGATAACATTTAAGTATGTTCATCAAATGTCATACTATATATGAGAAATACTATACTATATATGAGAAACAGAGACAGAGAAAGAGAATATGTATGATTAAATGATTAAATTTGATTAAATGTATATACACATACATGCCACTAAAGGACAATACCAATATGTATAATTTCCCTGTGCTTTGATTTACATTCTTACATTCCTAGTAAGCAACAGCTGGCCCTATAGACTGTACTGTAAGCTCTTAGCCAATAAGAATCAGTATCCTGTATTGAATTGTTCTCTACCAACAAGTGCTCTACCATGTTGTCTTATTTGAGTCCACAGCTAATATATATATAGTTTATTCCATTGTATTCAGTGAATTCAGTATTAAGTGTCTTAGCAAGACTTTTGACACATCAAGACTGATAAAACACATAAAAAGAAACACAGGGAGAATACTATTCTGTATTCTCAAGCACAAATTTTATAACATCTTCATGTGGAGAAAAGGTACAGATTAGGAGCTAAGTAGTGATTGTGGGAAGACATTTGACTTTATAAAGGCAGCTATAAACTTCTCTGGAACCTGAAAGGAATGCCCAACACGTGTGTGAATCACAACTGGAATTCACTTTGGCTGGTTCCCAAAAAGAAATTTTTAAATGGAAGAGTAATTGCCAATATATGAGGTCAGAAACACAGCTCCATAAGATCCTTGCGTATCTCTGGTTCTGTTAGTTCTTTCACTACTAGTAGCTGTTCTCCTTTTGCTAAACAGGATATATGTGAAAGAGTCTGAATACAAAGCTGAAATATAATTAATATGTAGGGGCCATTATTCAAGAAGTATAAACTTAGGCATCTGAATCTTGGACATACGATGGGCAACATAAAGCTCTTTCATGATTTATATTACCCTGTGTTAATTACATACGTCTGTGTGTGTGTGTGTGTGTGTGTGTGTGTACTATATACCACATTTGTCTTTTTTTCTACTATGGATAGTATTCCATCAAGCAATTTAATAGAGAACTTAAATATAAAATTTATGAACTGGAGTATCCATATCCTAGTGATCAGAAGGGCAAAGTCTGCTGTGCTTAAATAGTAAGACCACATAGAGACAGGGAATAAATGGGGTAGAATCTGGGATAAGGGCAAAGAGGCACTTACAATGATAGAATTCAATGTGTTATCAGAAAACATAGATTCCAGTAGCAAGGGAGAAAAAAAGTGGAGAAATGAACAGTTACTCTGAAGAGATGAGAAAATTAGCTAATTTTTTTTAAAGTCCATGATTCACAGGAAACAAGAAGAGACTAAAAACTGGAGATAGTATAACAAACTAAGAAAACAATGCTGATAAAGAAAATGAAGTTTCCAGAATTGGAAAGAAGTGAAAAAATGACTGCTGACTAAAACTCACCAGGGAATACTTTTTAAAAAATGTGAACATACATAAACCAGCAGGACCAAATAAAATGGATCCCTGGGTGTTGAAGGAATTGACTAATAAACTACCCAGCACAGTCAAAATTGTTGCTGGAAAGTCATGGAGCACTACAGAGAGCTAGAAAATTGGAAAACAACAAGAAATGTGGTGTCATTTACTGAAAAGGGGGAAGCATTGTTCTGTCATGTACCTTCCAATAAGCTGAATGACAACACTTTAAAAAACAAAATGGACTATTAGAGCTGCCCTACTTGAGTTCCTCCAAAGCAAGCACTTTAGTGTGCATGGTATATGGCTCAATTTGTAGGGCAGTGGGAAATTCCATAAATAATATTTGCTGAAAAGTGTAAATCCACATAACCCATTTGGCAAATTCGGTTGTTTCTCCCACAAAATCATATATAGCCTAGGTAACAGAAATTATAAGTTCCATAGTTAAACATTCTTGATATTCACAACACAGAATAATTCACCAAGATTAAGATTAATTTGCAATGGGAAAGAGGCAATGAGTTTTAGTTTTATTTCATCATAGAGCTCCCATGGGCTTACATGTTAGGCAGAGCTGGATTTGAGTCCCTGCTCCCCCAATTTATTTTTTAACCAGAGAAATTTATCAAATCTTTCTGAGTCATAGATTGTTCATCTACAAAATTGTCTAACAATAAGGCTTATTTGTGTATTTATGTGTGATGTTTTTCATAAAGAAAATATGGCAGCTACTGTGAAAATTAAATATATAACATGAGAAAGCAAGCTGATTACATAGAACAGCACCTAGAAAAATAACAGGGGTTCAGTAAATCAGGTTCCATTCTCTTTTCCAACACAATAACATTCTTCAACTCTCTTTAGCACAGCAGTTAAGTTTTGATGATAATTAGATGGGAAATACCTAGTTTTCTATATTCATATTAATTGGATTGAAATAAGTGATCTCTAAAGGACAATAAAATTTTGGCCTCTTGTAAAATATTGCACAAACTTTGAATAAGTTATTTGTTCATCACACAGTGAACTAAATTTCTAATTGTGGTTTTTGGATGCTGTGTACAACTGGTCTTAGGTATTAATAGGTGAATATGGCATATTGTAATGGAAGCCAAAAAGTATGATGGTGGGCAGTTCGTTATGGCAAAAATAGTTAAAATAAATATGTTTAGCTTTTTCTTCATTCTCTGCAAAAAGGCAGCTACTTAATGTTTTTCTTTCTTTAAATTAATTTAAAAGTATTGCAGTTTACCCACAACAGGATTAACTATAAAAAGATCATTGAAGCATATTTACTGCAGTCCCACACAGATTTGTTTACTAGCTCCCTTTTTGTATGACAAACTTACAATTCCTTTTTCCTTTTTTACTTTTATCGTTTAGTATATTAGACAGTGGAGATAGAAAAGCTGCATTTCTAATTACTTTAAAGATATATATTTTTTTGTTTTTAATACTTGAAAATAAAAAGAAGTTTCTATTCTCCTACAGAAATGCTGATTATTATTTGGCCTTAATAGAAATGAACTTCCAAAATTGATTTAAAAATCCTCCTAACCAATGAGAACTTTGACTATCCTACAATTAGACTGTCCCACACTCTGAAGGTCAACCAGTTGGTGGCAGCCACAATCCTGTAACTGAGACCAAAAGTCATCCTATTCCTAAACACTCTTGCTTCTGATTAGCCCACCAATTTCTGATATATGCATTTCCTAAAACCCATATCTAAGATCAGCAGTGTACTTTGTTCAGAGATACTGTCTTTTTTTTTTTTAAAGATTTATTTATTTAATTTTATTAGTTTTGGCTGCATCAGGTCTTAGTTTTGGCACACAGCATCTTCGTTTAGGCATGCAGGGTCTTTCGTTGATATGCAAGGGCTCTTCCCTGTGGCACACGGGCTTCTTTCTAGTTGTGGCGCACAGGCTGCAGGGCTCATGGACTCTGTAGTCTGTGGCACATAGCATAGACTCTCTAGTTGAAGCGTGCGAGCTCAGTATCTATGGCACTCGGGTTCAGCTGCCCTGCCGTATGTGGGATCCTGGCTCCCCGACCAGGGATTGAACCCACGTCCCCTGCCTTGTAAAGTGGATTCTTTACCACTGGACCACCAGGGAAGTCCCAGTGATACTGTGTCTTATAAGCACAACTCTCCATTGCTGAGTAAGAAATACACAGTTTTATTTCAAATATTGAGTGGCAATTTCTTCCTTTCCCATACTTAGTGGACAGCAACCAGAAGAGTTGAAATTATATTTCAAGTTATTTGTAAACAATTTCATATCTTTTGAGTCGTATTTTGCTATATTCTATTCACATTAATAACTTCAGAGACTGAATCAAAGACTAACTCTCCTGAGGTATATAGGCAATTTTATAATTTATCTTTTGCTTAAACCCCAAGTAAGTAATATATTATGGACTATCTGTGAATCAGCATTTACTTAAATTCAAAGAAGATCTCTAATCCAAGAATTACACTTTTTACTATGTTAAAAGTTTTATGAGATGAAATCTTCAGGAAAAGTAACAGGAAATAGATTTGTTCAATAAGGAGTTATATGTGCTGCTGGTGCCTTCTGGGTTTCATCTCCTAACTTTACCTAGTATAAAGGCAAATACTAGCAACTAATCTCAACTTTGTAAGCTTTTATATACTCAGTAAGGTCTTCATTTCTCCCAGGATAATTATGAAATCATTAGTCATCATTCAAGCTACTGGGAATAGCCACTTTGCAAGATTGATTGTTTACTCAACTAATTTATATAGAAGCTTTTTTACTGATGGTCACTCCACAGGACAGAAAAGCAAACACAAACCTCCAAAACAATCCCTTTAGGATATAATTACAATGGTATTCAATTAAATTGTTTTAGTGGCACTCTAAGTCCTGGAGAACAGCTTTCCAATCATTTCAATCTTCTAAATCTCAACCTATTCAACTTTTGTCCTTCACATTCTAAAATTCTGCATGTCCTCTTAAGTTACTGTGGTGGGGAAAATTAACACATCCTGGTCTTCTGTCAAAGGACACTTTCTAGAATTCAAGAGATCATTTGAAGCTAGAAACACCCATTCCAGATAAGTCAAGCAGAACCAATATTTCTTCAATTTTTTTTTCCTCTTTTTTGTTCTTCTCCTTTGGAGACTTCTATTAAATATGTGTTAATTTTTTCACCATGTCACACCATATAGGCCTTACTGGCTTTTCCATTCTTTATTTTTTCCTTCTTTGCGTTTCAATTGGAATATTTCCTACTGGCTTAAAGTTTCCTAATTATATGCTTTTTAATAATTGTTATTAACCCCATAAATTGAATTATTAATTTTGTGTTCTTGTATTTTTAATAAAATTAGTTCTAATTATTATATTTTTCAGTTGTAGAATATTCATTTGATTTCTTATAGATCCCGACACCTTTGTAATATTGTCAATGTTTCCTTTATTTTTTTTGCACAAAATAATCATAAAATTCTAATCTGCCAATGCCAAATCATCTGTATCACCATTAGTTTATGCTTCTAGTTTTCTTTTGGCTTTGGGGCATTTGGTCCTGTTTCTTCTAATGCCTAGTGTGTTAGTTATCAATATATTGCTTCTCAGCTCCAAATATACCCTTCATTGTTCTGCTTGTGATACTGAAAAATTTCTTCTTGCCAGAGGCATAATTTTAAGCTTTGTAGGTAGAGGACACTGGAGGGATACTCGGAAGGGAAGGGATACTTCTTGCTGGTTCTTGTGTGTACTCTTTTGATAGGTTCCTGCAGCAAGTAGCAGCCATCAGTGTATGTCACCTCCGCATGGGCAGCATCCCCCCAAATTCCAGAGAGAATCTTCCCAAGGTATTAGTAATAATGGATAATTCAGTGACTTTCATGCTTGCCACTTCCCCATGGATAACTCCTTTCAACTCCTCAATAGTTACCAGTAGATTCCAGGTACAGCATCTCCCTGCTGGAGGCTTTGTCTGGCGCCACAGAGGGTAGATTCCCAACCGCTTCCAACAGCACAGAACCATTATGTGGTTGGTTTCCCCAAACACCCGGAGGATGGATTCCTAGAGATTTTCACCTGTGCTGCAACTCAGTGTCTTTACCATCTAGTACATCATAATTGTACGCTTTCTCAGGAGGCCTGGAGGTGGGGAGTACTCTTTCAGATGTCCTTAAATGTGTGCTCTGCTCCAACATAAGGGTAATGACTTCTCTTTATATATGATATCTCTGTTTCCTTTAGAATTCTCTTTAACCCTTGGCAGCTAATATTCCATTACTTCAATCCCTGTTATTATTAATAATTCTTTATAATATTTCCCTGTTCAAATTGTTCTCTAGATTCTGTCTCCCAGTTAGCCCCTAATATAGAATTGGTACTAGGAATGGGATTTGAGGATTGGTTTGATCATGACTTTGGCTTCAGCATAGTTCTGAGATTCTTGCCAATTGGAAATGTGTTGCTAGTCACAAATGACATAAAGTGACACTACAAATGATAAAGCTATTAACTATGGTTAATTGTACTGAAATGCCCACTGAAGCAAGTTTCTTGGGAACCCAATCGGATGCCACACTTGACCTTTAGGGCAGTAGTGCTGACTACAAGGACTATGTGTGGGAGGCATCAACTGAGTGCACAGGATGACTTACAGAAAGAAGATAAGAAGATTGGGTCCTTTAATTCTAAGTTTCAAAAACTGTCTGTCAAGTGGAGATTAACCCTAAATTAATTTTTTATTTCTTCTGCCCACCAGGCTAATACTGTTGGAAAATCAAACATAAAATTTAATTGTACAGGTTGTTGAATTACATAGTCAGTTGAATTCAGAGTTTCCTGTGTGAAGGTTAGGACATTGATTCAGAAATAGAGGGATTCTGAAACCCTGAAACAACCTTCATCCCTCAGATCACTTTGATCCTCTCTTACCAGTGAAAGTACTTTGTTTTCTGAGGAAAGTAGCTTTCTTTTGTTCAAAAATCTGTGGTAACATAACCTGGAGGAGATGCCTATCCTATCCCCCATTTAACTACCAGTTTGACCTTTACAGGTGTTGGACAGATCTTAGAGAATAACTGTGGATTATTACAGACTTAATCAGATAGTGACTCCAATTGTAGCTACTCTTGAAGATGTACTACCTTTACTGAATAAATCATCTCTTTTCCCCCATACTATTTTGTAAGGACCGCCAAAAATAGTTTGCTATCACCTGACCTGAACAAGATGAGGCCTTCAGTCTTGCCACAGACTGTCAATTCCTCTGTTCTATACCATAATATAGTCTGCAGAGGTCTTAATGATTTTGACATCCCATAAAACATGACACTGGTCTTCTACATTGAGAATATTATATTGATTGGATCTGATGAACAGGAAGTAGCAAGCATTTTAAATACCTTACTAAGACATGTACAGATTAGAAGGTGAGTGAGAAACCTTACAAAAAGTTACAGGACCCTCCTCTCAGTGAAATTTTCCACAATCTCACATCTTTGTCTCCCATCTGAAGGTATAGTAGTCTAGAGCATGTAAAGATATCCCTTACGTGATGAAAGACAAACAGCTGCTCCTTATACCTCTTACCACAATAACTGGCAAAAAACTTGATAGTTTTACTTTGGGGCGATTTTGGAGACAACATGTACCACATTTGAGTATGCTACTTAGATCCACAAAGTGTCAAATGGTTGCCAGTTTCAAGTGAGGACCAGAGCAAGAGGAGACTCTGCAACAAGTTCAGGCTGTACTTCAAACCACTCTACTGCTTGGGACTTATGATCCAGCTGATTCAATGATACTTAAAGTGTCCTTGGTGAATAAGAATGTTATGTTGTGCTTGTACAATAAGAGAATAATAGCACAGTCCTCTATGAGTAAGAACAGATTGGGCAGGTCCAGATGGTATAACTCATATGCATAGAAAGTAGCTCAGACACTTTTTGATATCAACTCTTTTGGTATTGTCTCATATCCTTCAGTCTATGTCCATGGATTTTGGGAACATGGGGTATTACTTAAGACTAGTTGACTGAGGAAAAAAAAAAAAAAAAAAAACTCAAGCCTGGTTAGGAGATGGCTTTAATATGACACACAAATATTACCAAAATGCAGTAATAAGACACCGCAGCCCCACTCAGAGATAATCCTTACTTAAGAAGTGTGGTAAAAAAAACTCCTCCTAATGGTAAAAACTTCAAACAGTACATTTACATTTGGTTGTCCACTTTGTCTGAGTAAGAGATAGCTGGAAGCATGAACCTACACTAATTCATGGGGAGTCACTAACTGGTTCGCTGGATGGTCAAAGTCTGGAAAAAAACAGGATTGAAAAATTAGTGATGAAGAAATACTGGGAAGAGGTATCAATGGACCTCTCAGAATGGGCACAGACTTTGAAGGAACTTGTGTCTCATGTTAATGTTCAGCAAAAAGCGTCCCCTTTAGGGTGGGCTCCTCATAATCGGTTGGACAAAGTGGCACACTCTGTTGGATGTCAGCCAGGCTATTTCCCCTGCCATCCCAGTGTTTGCTCAGTAATCCTCTGAACTAAGATCTACATTGGCAGGACTAGAGGCTGTTTATAGGCAGACAATAATGTGTTTCCTTTTACCAAGAATAGCCTGGATAATGATACTGCTGAGTGCCTAATTTTCCAATAGTTGAGGTGAACACTGAGCCCTAAATATGTCATCATTGCCTGGATGTAAAAGCTAGTCACCTTATGGCAATTTGACAACATTTCATCATGGATTGGGAAAATCATTTTTCATACTAGAATAGGTACATTTTCTGGATATGGATTTTCGTTACCTTACTGTAAATATTCTGGCAACACTGCTTTCCAGAATCTCAGAGAATGCCTTGTAAACCATCATGGCATTCCACATAGCATTGCTTCTGATCAAGGAACTTATTTTATCAAATAAGATATAACAATGGGCTAATGTCAGTAGAACTAACCTTAAAACATGTCTCATTGCTTGAAAGCAGTTGGACTCATTGAAAAGTGAAACAGCTTATTGATGTCTCCTTTATAGCACCAATTGGGAGACAACACCCTGACAGGATAGAGTTCTGTCTTATAGGATCCAGTATATGCTTTGAATCAAAGACCATTCTGCCATGCTGTCTCCCCATAGCCAGAGTACATGGTTCTGGGAATCATGAAGTGGGAGTGGCTCTTCTCGCTGTTATACTCAATAACATAATGTCAGAATGTTTATTTCCTGTAATAAGAATCTTAAATTTTGCTGGTTTGGAGGTCTCAGTTCCAAAGGAGGGAATAATTTGACTACTGAAAATAAGGAATGTCTTCATGGTATTGGGAAATCTGACTGATATCTAACCATTTTGGATCCTTGTGCCACTGAAACAACAGGCAGGACAGAGGGTTTCTCTGCTGGTTGAAGAGATTGTTCCCAATTATAAAGGGAAAATCAGATTGCTGCTATATAATGGTGACAAGGAAAACAATGTCCACAATCCAAATAATTCACTAGGGTCCTTCTTAGTACTTATATGCTCAATAGTAAAGGTTAAGAGAAAACTACAACTGAAAAAAGAAGGCATAGCAGTTTAAGAATACAGAAACTTTGGGAATAAAGTTTTGAGTCATTTGTCAACTGAAAAAAATGCACAACCTGAGAGTTGTGAGTTAAGTTTTCTTTGGGGCACAAGGAGGACTAAAGTCTGGGAGACAGCCTCTCAGATAGCTCTGAGGAGCTGCTCTGAAGAGGTAGCGGGGAAGGTCAGTATTATATATGATTTTAATGAAGGGGGGCTGGTACATGCAGTCAAGCACACATGTTGGCAGAGCCTTGCTGCAAGTCATGAGGAGCAGATGTATCCTTTAATGATTTCAGTGCTTTTCTAAATATGAGAAGATGCAAGAATTTGGGCTCATAAAATCTTCTCCTGAAAATATCTAACTATCCTGAAGGCCTGTTCTGCCAGTTTTTCCCAGAGCACAGAGTACCTCATTCCGGATCTCCACCCAAACTCCTTTCAGGGTATGTGGAAGGTTAGCGACTGCAGTGGCTAATGACTTTATTCTTATAGAACCAGATGGCAAGTGATAATTTTTCATTGGCACGTTCAACCAGGTAAAGAACCTTAACTGAGCTCCTGCATAAGTTTGGGAAAAATAGGGAATAGGTTTTAGAGGAAGGAATCTCTAAATTATCAACTATTGTCTTTTGACCAATTAAAGAAATGAGGATAGCAATAGCTTTGTCTTTTTTCTCTTTGCTTATAGTATGTATGTGCTTCTTTATATATGCTATTTTTGTCTTATTTCCATTGTAATTCTAAATAAAGCTGTTGACCATTGGCTTTACAATTTAACATACAGGTAACAATATTTAGTAGTATTATAACTAAAGGTGTGGGTACAGTAACTGTTGGGATTATGCATTTGGGGGAAAGTTTAAGAACTTCTTCACTTGTGCAAAAGGTAGCTGTATCTTGTTATTGGAAAACCGAGTGGTTTTCTTGTTATACAGAAATTCAAATGTAGTAGAAGGGTGCATATGAAAGTAAGTAGCCAAAAGGATGGACTATAACATTTAACAAATATATAGCCTTTAGGCACCACATTCACTCTTAATTGTTGTGCTTGTAATACTGGAATTTTCTCCCATCAGCTGGAATAAAGTTAGCCTTTGTTTCAGCTCTTGAAAGCAAAGAACTTTCAATGGACCTGGAAGAGAAAGGCTGTCTTCTTCTTGCTTCCTGTGTGTGCTCTCTCTTAACTTACTATGTGTGGCAAGTCAGCAGTGCACAGCAGCTCCCCATGACAACTTCTGCCAGCATTCTAAATGATAGCATCTTAATGTACCACCCCAATGAGTTTTAAGTTCTCTTTGTACCACTTCCTTGTTGACAGCTTTCCCCTGCAGCCCAGAGGGTGACTTCCACAGCACAACATCTCCCCATGTGCAGCATCCCTCACTGTCCCAGAAGGTGGATTCCATCCCAGAAAGTTCCACAAGCACAGATCCTTCACAGAATTTCCTGCCATTCTATTGGCTATAACCTTACTTTCTTCAGTGAGGTCTAGATACCAACTCTCAGAGGCAGGACCCCTTTTCCAGATTTGTTATTTTGTTGGGTGTTCTGTCTTAGTCCTAGGGTTAGTGGCTGCTCCCAATAACTGCTCTTCTTGTATTCTTTAGTGTTCTCTTTATAATTTAGTAGATAATCTCCTATTATGCTAATCCCCTGCTTTGTTCTTAATTTCTTTAATTATTAAGCATTCAAATTTATTGTGTAGTTTATATCTCCTGACTATATTCTGCAAAACTTATCTGGTAATTTCTTATTGATTGCCAGATATTGCATGCCAAAATTTTAGAGATATTGAATGATATTATCGCCCTTCAGAGTGTTATTAATGTGTTTTCCTGGAAGGCTTATAGTATAGGAAAGTGTGGTACAATAAACATACAAAAATATATAACAAAACATCAGGTAGTGCTAAGGAGTATGAAAGAAAATTAAGTAGGGCAAGGAGATATAGAGGAACAGAGTTGGACTCTTTCGATAGGCTAGTCAAAGAATGCTTCTCCCAAGGAATGTCAAAGAGCAGATACTTGAATGATAGAGTCAAAATGTTCCTGAAAGAAAGAACAGCAAGTGAAAAGCCCCAGAGAAAAAGGTGTACAGATAATATAGGATACAGTAAACAAGGGAGATAGATATAAACAATAAGATCAGAAAAGCAAGCCACACAGAGCATATGAGGCCATATTGAAACCTCTTTAACATCTTAGTGTCCCTGCCAGTCTCTCTGTAACCACCCTGCTGTTTTGTTTTGCTTTTTGTAATGTAAAATTAGTGTGTAATCAGACATAGAATTTTATAGGTGATTAGTGCTAAACTTTCAAGTATTAAAAACTTACAGTGAAACATACAATACCAAAAAACAGTGAAACTGCTATCACAGTGTCTTAGTTTGGGTTCCCCTCAAATCAGAATCTGAAACAAAGACTTGGGAGCAGGTAGTTTATTTAAGCAGGTGATACCTGGCAGCAGGAGTGAGAGAATTGGAGAGTAAAGCAAGGAAGAAATAAGAGAAAATAAAATATCATTAAAGAGCTAGTTACTTATTTGGACAACTGGGATTCAATCCCACTGGAGAACCACTATGAATGTCTTAAAATGCTGAGACATTTATACGCCAATTTTACACCAGAATGCCTCTCAATTTCCTAATCCCTTCCACCTACCCATATCCCCATTGTATTAAATCTCCTGTCTAGATAGCCCTGCATGAATTTGAGCAAGATCTCATGGTTTTGGAAAAACTTTGAGGCAAAAAAAATTGGAGAGACTTGGCAAGCTTTTAAGGTGGAATATTTTTCTCCAGTGTGGAAATTATTCAACACAGTTGCAGGTAAAATGAGAGTTGACCTGAGGGACTACGGCATGGGGCAAAAATACATCTAATACAAATGATAATTTAGGCTCACAAAGTGCAAAACTTAAACATGGGGTCACGTTATTGCAAGGTTAGAGAAAGGTACTAGTGAAACTTGTGCAAGTAGCTGATTGGGAATTCTAGGCATTTGGCTGAGCTACTTAAATTGCACTACTGCCTACAGTTTGGAGCTTCCTGGTAGTGGTTTTCTGTTTTGAATTAAATGTCAATGGGATGATTCTGAGTTTTCTGGCTGGCTGAGACTTAAAGGAGAGTAGTGTCAATCCTTTTGAAATCTTCTTGAAACTGGTTGATTTCCAATCCAAATACTGGCCTCATGTAGAGATATAAAACCTAGAGAATAGTGGAGGCAAGGAAATCCAGTTCCCTGCTCTATTTATTGAGGCTGTATTGCATGCTGTTTACCTTCCTGGTCTCACCTCCCCTCCCTCTCCACATTGTACCCACCAGCCCTCAGCCCAACAGCACAAGATATTTAGAAGAGCGCTGCGTGGAGAATTCCAGCCAAACCAATTATATCCAAATGTGTACTGTTATAATGTTATTCTGGTGTTCTACTATAGTTTGCATTGAAATCTCTCTAAAAATTACTTTCAAAATTGAGAACAGTAAATATATTTTTAAATTTACTTGGTATTCTGAGATCATTGCTATTAAATTCATATGCTATTTTTTAATGCTATTTGGTGATTGTATTATATAGTATCTGGCCTCAGATATTTTTAGTTTAAAAAAATTACATTTTGGGCTTCCCTGGTGGCGCAGTGGTTGAGAGTCCGCCTGCTGATGCAGGGGACACGGGTTCGTGCCCCGGTCTGGGAGGATCCCACATGCCGCAGAGCGGCTGAGCCCGTGAGCCATGGCCGCTGAGCCTGCATGTCCGGAGCCTGTGCTCCACAACGGGAGAGGCCACAGTGGTGAGAGGCCTG
>NW_006795797.1:660270-703600 GCF_000442215.2 Lipotes vexillifer | reverse complement strand
AGTCCGCCTGCCGATGCAGGGGACACGGGTTCGTGACCCGGTCCGGGAAGATCCCACATGCCGCGGAGCGGCTGGGCCCGCCGTGGCCGCTGAGCCTGCGTGTCCGGAGCCTGTGCTCCGCAACGGGAGAGGCCACAACAGTGAGAGGCCTGTGGGCCAAAAAAAAAAAAAAAAAAAAAAAATTACATTTTATTTTCAAATTTATAATTTTTGTCTTCTCCTTTTCCATCAATTTCTAGTGTTTCTTTTTGTTGCTAAAGCTACCTTCATCACTGGAATACTTCTGTTTAGTTTGTACTTGCTAAGTTTTTTAAGGTTGAGAAGCTGATGAACAATAAATAGTACATTTTCTATGGATATAAATAAAAGCATTTTGACAGATATCTTTGGTACTCAGTAGCCTATTTCTCTTTTGTTGATTTATTGGTACTGCTCCCCCCCGTCCAAGTCATTTTGTTTGTTTGTTAACCAGGAATCCTGAGAAAAATAAAACCTAGATAAATTTCTGTGGTTCAAACATTAATTCTCTTAGTTTGTTTTTTGTTTGGCTTGGTTTTATCTTACTTCATTTTTTAGTGTTTTCTCTTCCTAACACTGTCTCCCTCCAAGAGCACATATACTCATGTACCGTTGACTCCTGTAATAAATGTGTTTATGGATATACATAGTATTTCAGGTGAGACAAGTATTATCAAAATTATTTACCAAAAAATATGCACATCCATTGTTTCATGTTAAAATTATCCTTCCTAGGGAAATAATAATATCTTATTATCTATCAGATAAACAAAAATAAAGTTTTCCACAATTTAGATGCCAGTAGGCTAACACCAGCACCTCACATTTATAAAATATATGACTGCCCTTATTACTGCCTTTATATTGTGTATAAATATATTATATATTATAATATAAATATATTTATTACTGCCTTTATTTTCCACCAACCTGAGAAGTGGAGGATTAGAGAAGTTAAGTAATTTACCCATGTTCACGTACTTATTTAGTGACTGGCATAGCTAAGGATTGAGTGCATTTCTAGGCAGATTTACATTTCTAAATTTGCTTAATAGAACTGTGTCTTTGCACAGTCATTTTTTTTTTTTAAACAGTTGCAACCTCTTTCATTTGACTCCCCAAAGTAAGGCATCATGGAAGTGTGAAGCATTGCCGTTTTACAATGTACAAAATGTGAATGCTTTCACTTACCGGGAATTTTTTTTCTTTTTGCACACTTCCATGAGTTCTATCATCTAATTACATCTGATATACAATATCCTATTTCTTACTTCAGTAAATTCTGTTTCCAACAAGAATTTGTTCATGAAACAAATTCTAAAAATAATGGCTGTGGGGTTAGCTTTCTAACAAGGAAAAAGATACATCCACTTCTTTACACTCATAATGACAAAAATTTAAAAATCACTTTTTTTTTGCTAATTTAAAACAAAACAAAACCTAAGTCTTTGGACTAACTTTAATTCTTTTTAAATTACTCTGCATGTACTGAAAAGGCATAAAAGCAAACATCAGGCAACCACAGGGTTAACTGTCTCCAAAAAACACATCTCAGCATCTATATAAGGTTATGATTTTCTAAAACAAATGTATGTGAATTTCAAAATGTTTTAGAAGATACATAATTTTAAATATTCTTTTGAAGGGTATATGATCAAAACCTTTAAAGGTAACTGCCCTTCTGTACCATGCATTGATTTTTCCTGCCCAGTAAAAGCAGACAGAATTAAAGGTCTGTGACTATTTTCTATTCTCCATTAGCAAAATCCCTTATTTTAAATAAGGGACCAAAATAAATAACAAATACAAATATTCCCTTCTTAAATCATTATTTTAATAAAAATAATTTGTGCTTGATTTTTATGTTTCAATAAAATAAAAAGGTTGTTATTAGAAATACCCATACCTGTATAATTTCTGCCTTTAATACACGACTCAAAGTGATGGGAAAATTAGCCTAGGCTGCAACAGAGAATTGACTACAAGGGACTAGGACTTCTTCTGTGGATCCCCTCTCCAGTCACAGGGCAAGACTTACTGGTAAAGTCCTTATATTTGCATTTGCTGGGAAACACTGGTTCAGAGATAACTTTTTACTTGTCAACAGTCCCTGGTGTTCTAGAGTTCCCTTCCATGTTTGATTTATTATGAAGTACTTGAAATACACAAAACATGCAAAGAAAACATAATAAATTCCCATGTGTCTGTCAACCAGGTTTTAAACAAGGTGACATTGTGCTGTATTTGTATTTTATTCTTAGAGAAATGAAAGATTTACCAATACAATTTATACTTACTTTATCTCCCTGCCCAAACATTCCTTTCCCCTTCTCCTCAGATAGAGTTCGTGTCTAAAAGTATATTTATACTTTTACTGCATGAGTACATTGCATAAACCATATAAAAACAATAAAATATAGAATATTTTGGCAATTTTAAGGTTTGAATAAATTGCATTATACTGTGCTATCTTTCCCCACCCCCCCTTAACAGTATGTATTTAAGCAATGTTGCTTTAGAATTGATTAGCTCTAGTTTAGTCATTTTATCTCTGAGTATTATTCATTTTTATGAATTAATAAACCACAGTTGAATTTTCCCATTCCTTTTTATAGATATTTAAGCCCCCCCATCTTCATGTTTCTTTGTTTATTGATTAGTTTCGGTATTACAAATTGTTGTAACAAATAGTGCTGTCAAACAAAAACAAATCCCAACTTAAAAAGCAGTTTTATTCATGAGAAAAACAATTGCCATAGGTAGGGAGAACACTCCAATTTCAGAAATCTGCAAGCATCTCAATCAAATTTTAAAAATTCATTTTATAGGGTAAACATGGAAAAAACAGAAGTAAGCAGAATCTTTTCAGGGGAAGCTGAACATGCAAGGAGAAATGACCAGTAGGATCTGACAAGAAAAGGGCCTCACTATTGTCAGTTGAATACCAGGAGAAGCTGAGAATGGAGGCAGATTTCACATTTTAGTGCTTGCACATGCTTGGGGCACATGGTGCTCAGGGGCTTGTAGGAAGGAGACAAGCCTGACTAAAGTTTGGTCAAGACAAAGCTGAGGACAAGAAATGGCCAATTGTGAACATTTGATCAATCTTCTTCACTGTTTAAGAGAAAAAGTATATGCCTAGACACTATTAGAAATGGAATAAGAGTCATTGCAGGGTTAAGGTTGGTCCAAATAGTCTTCGGGGGTAAGGTGCCCTTCACATTCTTATTGACCCTGAAAGACTAGAGGTATCTTATAGTGAGTATGCTGTCAGACTGACAGCTGTTGGAGGGTCTTAGAAATCAGACATTTAACAAAATATATATATATATAAGAAGAAAATTTTAAAAATAAGTATTAAAGGTTGAACAAGTGAATAGAACCAAAATATGAGATTTGGACGGAGACAGTTGAGAAGATTCCAAGATATTGGGCCTAAAGCATCTTCATTCAGATAGTAGAATGAGGATAACAATGGCAGTCTGAGAATTTCCCAGTTTATAGTCTGAATACTTTTGGTGATGACATAGACATCAGCGGATTCTAGAAACATGAACATGTCTTCCAAGCACTGTGCATGTGCCTCTTCAGAAAACCAGAATCGTGTGCAGATGATTGTGCAGGACTGCTAACTGAAGTTCTGTAGTTCTTTGACAATGATATTGAAAGTTCTGGTAATGTTGTCCACAGTTATGGATATTTTCTGGGGTAGAGCAAGGAAAATTCAGGAGTTTTGTCAAATTTCCCAAGTGGCCCACTGAACAACAACTTCAGGCACAAAGGTTGTTCATACATGATCTGCTGCAGTAGTTAAGTCTTTCAGGTTTTACTCTCAATCTTTTAACCTTCTCTTCTAAGGCTTCTTAAGAACCCTCCTTCTAGGGATACTATTATGTGCCTAAATTTGTAGTTGTAACATGTTAATGTAGACCTTTGGGCTTGTCTGGAGCCTGGAAAATTTAGAGGTAATAGAATGAGAAAAACTTAGAGGTTAAGATCAGAAGAAAAGGCAGTCTGGTTAAAAATTTGATAAACACTAACTAGGTTTGCTAGTTAACAAGATCCCCGTTCAATTAGCAGGTAGATCCCAAGAGGTACCACTATGCCTCATTAGGGGCTATCCAAATTCGTGAAATAATTTTCCCATGAGTTTGCATCTTGGAATTCATAGGTGCTCTTTTGATAGAGATGTTATCTCATCCAATTAAGAAGAAGATAATGAATAGGTTTGTGCGTACAGAATGAACAGTCTGAAGCATACTGGGTAAAATTGTGTTTAGGATCATCTAAGTCTATTAGATTCATGTACTCCTGCCTCCCATGGTAATGGTGTATATATTTGTATTGGTGGCGAAGTATGTTTGATTGCAAATAGTTTTAGGTACATGAAATGGCCTTTGGTTATGTCACAGTGGAAGCACAGATTGCCTTTTTTGAAAAGTATTAAGTTGAAGGAGGGTCCTTTTGAAATCTAGAGTAGAAAGCAAAAGGGCCACTGAATGATAACACAAAGGATGACTTTAAATCTGACACCAGTATAGGAATTTAGGGGAAACCAGAGGCTTACAAAGGAAAGGGAGTATATGCCAACAATCAAAAGTAGAGTTGTGAGATTGTGCTATAAATTGAATAAAAGGATGTCATAGATTCTGGGGTCCTTACAGGGATGGAGGAATTATTCAAGGGAGAACAGGTAATAGGTCTGGTGAGGGAGGAATAGATAGTACAATATAAATCTTATTATATAAAGTTATGCTTTCAATGTGGAGAGTTATAGGAGTAGCAAAAGTGATGTGGGAGGGGATAGAGAAGGATGAAGCCAAGGAGGACAAGAAAAATAATGAGAACTAAAAGTAGTTAAGAGAATCCTAGGAGGCCATGTTCTGACATCTGGGGTGGAAACTGATGACTTCATGGTGTCATCAGCTTGTCTTAAAGCTATCTACTTCATGGCTCTGTATGCTTCTGGGGACTTTCGAGAAAGCCTCAGTTTAAGGTTTCCATTTGGAGTGGACTTCCATTCAGAGCAGGATTTATACCTTTTCAGTTGAGAAATATGAATCCAGGTTTATATCCCCTGGAGTTTGACAACAGTGTTGATGGTAAAGCGGATGGCATAAGCTTCCTTCCAACAGGGTTCAAAATTAATTTTCACGTGATATCAGCTCCAGAGAACTAAGCCCCTAATTTCTAGGCTGAAGAGGGGTTTGGATGGAAGAACTGGAGGAATAGCAGCCTTATTCTGTTGATAATTAGTGTGGCTATAATAAGTCCCTTGCAATATTTTAGGATGTTTGAATTGACCAAGATAGAATTTTCAAGAGCCCATACAGAATAGGGAATTGTTATGGGTCATTCAATTATTATTTCATATAGGGTCAGTTGCTGTGACCCATATAGAGAGGCTCAGAGAGCAATCGAGGCTAAAGGTAAAACCTTAAGCAGTAGAAAATTGAGTTCTTTCATCAGTTTTGTACGTTTTAACTTTAATAGTCCATTAACTCTATCATTCCAGATGACTGGGAATGATAGAATTAGTGTCATTTGGGGATAAGGGAAGAACTTACTGGATTGCTTAGAGGACTACCAAAGAAGTGGGTCCCTTGGTCAGGTGAAAGGGCCAGTGGAATTCCCCATGCAGGGAATACTTATTGTAACAAACGTTTAGTAACAGTAGTGGCAGTGAGTGGTACTTTCATAAGGGAAAACTTCAAGCCAGTGAGAGTACATAGATATGATAATAATATATTAATTTCCATGAGATTTAGGAAACTGAATAAATATAATCGCCAATAAAGAAAAGGTCCTGCTGGAAAGGTTCCTTTTTGTGTCCCACCTTTGCAGGTTTATCAGGATTATATTTTTGAGGTGTGGGACAGGAAGCCACCACTTCTTTCAGATAGGGGTCAACTTTCTCCACCAATGTTTGTGGAGGAGTTGATTTAGTTTCTTCCTTCCTTGATGAGTGCTTTTATAAAGGTCAGAAACTAAATTTCAGGTAAGGGACTGAGGAAAGACCAAGGCGCTATCTGAGTGTTTCCAAGGTTCAACCGCTTAGATAAGACATTCAACTTGTTGGCCTTTTAATGTTCAAAGGCTTTGAACTGGGAGGTTTTAAGTACCTTAACTAGAGGATCAGGTGTAATCAGAGTAGATTTAGGATCTTATATGATTGTGGTGAGGGTGTAACAGCTTTATGACAGTTTAGTATATCTATCAAGAGTAAATTTACTTTTGCTTCAGGGGTTTTGTAGTCGACTGCGCTTCTATCTTAAGTATGGTTATTTCCTTTGGCAATAATAAAGCACCTAAGAAGTCAGACAACTGCTTTTCATTCTCCATTGGTGTCCCAGCTGTTGTCTTAAATCCTCTGGCTTTCCATGACATATGAAAATCATGTGCTATCCCCAAAATATAGCTACTGTCCCTATAGATGTTAAATTTCGTATCTTTACCAAAGATAAGAAGCTCTTGTGAGAGCCACAAGTTCAGTGATCTGAACTGACTTTGCACCAAATAGAGACTTACACTTTCTGGGATTTTGAAAATTTGTAGTGGCATATACTGCCTGAACATTTCCTTCTGAGATACAGAGATAGGCGCCATCAACAAAGAGGTTGAGGTCTGGGTTTGCAAGGAAGATTTCTAAAAGGCCAAGATGGGAGAGGATTGAGGCTTGAGTGTCCATAATAGAATCATGCAGTTATTCTTCCATTGAGAGAGGGAGGAAAGGCAGGATTGAGACTTTGACATGGGTGGATAGTGATGTGGAAGGAGAAAGCCGAAGAATTTCATAACAGGTGAACTGAGAGTTCAAAAAGTGTTGGGTATTTTCAGTTAGGAGAAGGGTCCAAACTGCATAAGGGACATAAAATGTTCAGGGTATGACCTAGCACAAGGTCAGCTGTGGTTTGAGCTAATTGTGCAGTTGACACTACTGCTAGCAAGCAAGGAGGGAAAACTTGAGCTGTAGGATGCCAGGTAAGAGGAAAATATCTGATTAGCCTCTGATTTCCATTATGTTTTTGAGAAAGGACCCCTATGGCATTTTCTTCTCTTTTATGAACAAATAGGAAGAATGGCAAAGAGTAGTCAGGAAGCCATAAGTGGGTGGAACAAAGGGAGAACTTAGGGATTCAAATGATGTTATAGTAGGCAAGTCCCATTTTAGAGGTTCAGACACAATATTTTTTTAGTCATGCCATATAAAGGGGATGCTCTAACAGAGAAGGTAGGAATACACATTCTACAATAGCCAATCAGTTCCAGAAAGCCTTGAAATTGTCTCTTGGTTCAGATAGGAGGCTGTTAAGTCTGGTCTTGATGTGATCTGGGGATCAGGTTTTTCCTTCAGAGGGAATATCATGACCTAAATAGTGGACTTGGGGGTAGCAGAGCTGAACTTTATCACTTGAGACCTTATGGCCCTTCTTAGAGTAGTCTTTTAATAAGTATTGGATGTCATGCAGAGATTTGCTGAATGTCTTAGAACAAAGAAGGTGGTCATCTACATATTGAATTAAGATTTAATTACAAGGGAAGATCAAGTCTTTTATATTTTCACTTAATGTCCAGGAAAAATGTGTGGGGGTTTCTATAATTCCCTGGTGCTCAAGTGTATTGTTGATTTTCCCATGTAAAAGTAAACAGGTATTGGGAATTAGAATGAAAGGATATGCTGAAGAAAGTGAAGTATAAACCAACAGTGATAAAATGAGCGGCATTGGAGGACAGGATGAAAGACAGGATGGTATTTGGGAGGACATAGTGAGATCTACATCCACCTTTAAGGACTTTGTCTCCCAGATATGGCCTAAGTCTATTGTTCCTATAGCCCCAAGTGAGTCAGGAATATGAGTAAACATGCCTTGAATGTGGGAATTGTTAATGGCTTGGGAACTGTAAAAGGGGCAAGAAAACTGGGGTTATCTATTAGGGCTGTCAGAGAACGAAGATGAGTGGGAGAGGAATCCTGGGCTTTAAGGGTAAGTACCTGAGGTGAACATGAAATATTAAAATTCTAATTAGAATGTAAGTCTCTGCCTGTTAGACAAACTGAATGGTGGAACTTAATAAAAAGCTATGAGGGGCAGCATGAGGCCCAAGAGATGTAGAAAGGACATAAGGGATAAAACATGTGGTGAATTATCTAACTGCACCTCACAGATTGTTTGTGTACTCTGAGGGATAAGGGTGGAAAATTGTGAGGTGTCAAATGTGGAGCAGGTGACTCCAGTGCCTACCAGAAAGGTGGTGGATTGCCCATTGAATGCAGTTATTATTTCTTCTAACCTATTTAAGAGTATTTGAGGGCAGAGTAGAGCAGACCTCTCAGAGCGAAGTCACTGAGACTCGGAAGTTATTGTCTTTTTGTCCTGCAGTGTTCTTTTAGTATCCTTTCCCTAATAGCCACAAGTATCTCTACCAAATACTTTGGCGAAGTTGAGGGTGGCCCTAAGGTGTTAGAATGATTTCCTTCAAGTTTTTTTTAAGTTAGAGAGTCATGAGTCTGTGTTGTATACACTTAGTTTTGTTAGCCTGTACAGGCATACCTCAGAGATATTGCAGATTTCGTTTTAGATCACCACAATAAAGCAAATATCACAATCAAACAGGTCAGACAAATTTGGTTTCCCAGTGGATGTGAAAGTTATGTTTACACTATAGTGTAGTCTATTAAGTGTTCAAAAGCATTATGTCTAGGGCTTCCCTGGTGGCGCAGTGGTTGAGGGTCTGCCTGCCGATGCAGGGGACGCGGGTTCGTTCCCTGGTCCAGGAAGATCCCACGTGCTGCAGAGCGGCTGGACCCGTGAGCCATGGCCGCTGAACCTGCGCGTCTGGAGCCTGTGCTCCGCAACGGGAGAGGCCACAACAGTGAGAGGCCCATGTACCGCAAAAAAAAAAAAAGCATTATGTCTAAAAAAGAAATGTATATACCTTAATTAAAAAACACTTTATTCCTAAAAAATGCTAACAATCATCTGAGCTTTCATCAAGTCATAATCTTTTTGCTGGTGGAGGGTCTCCCTTCAGTGTTGATGGCTATTGACTGATCAGGAAGGTGGTTGACAAAGGCTGGGGGGGCCATGGCAATTTCTTAAAATAAGACCACAATGAAGTTTGACTCATTGATTGACCCTTCCTTTCACAAATGATTTCTCTGTAGCAGGCAATACTGTTTGACAGCATTTTTCCCACATTAGAACTTCTTTCAAAATTGGAGTCAATCCTCTCAAACCCTGCCACTGCTTTATCAACTAAGTTTAAGTAATGTCTAAATCCTTCATTGTCATTTTAACAGTCTTCACACCATTTTCACCAGGAGTAGTTTCCATCTCAAGAAACAATTTTCTTTGCTCATCCATAAGAATCGACTCCTCATCAGTTAAAGTTTTATCATGAGATAAGTGCTCTTGCTGTTTTCACCACATGTGCAGTTACTTCCCCCACTGAAGTCTTAAACCCTTCAAAGTTATCCATGAGGGTTGGAATCGACTTCTTCCAAACTCCTATTAATGTTGCTATTTCAACCTCTTCCCATGAGTCAGAAATATTCTCTTTTTTTTTTTTTTTTTTTTTACGGGCCTCTCACAGTTGTGGCCTCTCCCGTTGTGGAGCACAGGCTCTGGATGCGCAGGCTGAGTGGCCATGGCTCACGGGCCTAGCCGCTCCGCGGCATGTGGGATCTTCCAAGACCGGGGCACAAACCTGTGTCCCCTGCATTGGCAGGCAGACTCTCAACCACTGTGCCACCAGGGAAGCCCCCACAAATATTTTTAATGATATCTAGAATGATGAATCCTTTCCAGAAGACTTTCAGTTTACATTAACCTGATCATCAGATGAATCACTGTCTATGGCAGCTAGAGACTTAAAATATGTATTTCTTAAATAATAAGACAATATTGAAAATTACTCTTTGATCCATGGTTTGCAGAATTGATATTGTGTTAGCAGGCATGAAAACAACATGAATCTCATTTACATCTCTATCAGAGCTCTTGGGTGACCAAGTGCAGTATCAATAAGCAGGAATATTTTGAAAGAATTGTTTTTCTGAGCAGTAAGTCTCCACAGTGGGCTTCAAATATTCAGTAAACCATGCCATAAACAGATGCACTCTCATCCAGGTTTGTTGTTCCATTTATAGACACAGGCAGAGTAGATTTAGCAAAATTCTAAAGGTTGTAGGATTCTTGGAATGGTAAATGAGCTTCAACTTAAAGTCATCAGCTTCATTAGCCCCAACCAGAGAATCAGCTTGTCCTTTGAAACTTTGAAGACAGGCATTGACTTCTCCTCTCAAACTATGAAAGTCCTAGATGGCATCTTCTTCAAATGGAAGGCTGTTTCTTCTACATTGAAAATCTGTTGTTTAGTATAGCCACCTTCATTAATTTTCTTAGCTAGATCTTATGGATAACTTTCTGCAGCTTCTATATCAGCACTTGCTGCTTCACGTTGCACTTTTACCTTTTGGAGATGGCTCCTTTCCTTAACCTCATAAACCAAGCTTCAAAATTTTCTTCTCTTGCTTCCTCACCTCACTCAGCCTTGCTGTAAATTAGGCTTTGGCTTAAGGGAATGTTGCAGCTGGTTTGATCTTCTATCCAGACCACTAAAATTTTCTCTATATCAGCAGTAAGTTGTTTCACTTTCTTATCATCCATGTGTTTACTGGAGTAGCAGTAACTTCAAGAACTTTTCCTTTTCATTCACAACTTGGCTAACTATTGGTGCAAGAGGCCTAGCTTTTGGCTTTAGACATGTCCTCCTCACTAAGCTTAATCATTTCTAGCTTTTGATTTAAAGTGAGAGACATGCAACTCTTCCTTTCACTCGATTACTTAGAGACCATTGAGGATTATTAACTGGCCTAATTTCAGTATCATTGTGTCCCAGGGAATAGGGAGGCCCAAGGAGATGGAGAGAGACAGGGAAATAGCTGGTCAGTGGAGCAGTCAGAACATATGCAACATTTATGGATTAAGTTTGCTGTCTTATATGAGTGTGGTTCCCGGCACCCCAAAACAATTACAATAGTAACAGCAAAGATCACTGATCACAGATCACCATAACAAATATAGTAATAATGAAAAAGTTTGAAATACCATGAGAATTACCAAAATGTGACACAGAAACACAAAGTGAGCAACTGCTGTTGGAAAAATGGCATTAATAAACTTGCTTGAAGCAGGGTTGCCACAAACCTTCAATTTCTAAAGTATACAATGTCTGATAAGCACAATAAAATGAGGTATGCCTGTATATCATCATGATGCCTTGTTAAAGCTTGGAATTCAGAGAAAGGGACATTTTGCCAGTTAATGTGATGTTTTTGGATAGCCTCTCACAGTTCTGCATGGAGTCTGTTAATAAAGCTGAGAAGCAAAGCAGATTTCCTGTGGTTATCTAGAGTTAGACCTAAATAAGTTGTCTAGATATTTTCTAAGAATCTAAGAGCTTTTCTCCAATGTCCTTATTTTTTTTATAGGCCTCAGGGGTATTTTGATTTCTTTGAAAATCCTCTTTAAGTTTGATTGATTTTGATTTTTCAGACCATAAAGAGGTGTCTCCAGAATCTAAAAGGCAATTGGCAGAGATCTGAGAGTCCCTAGAGTGTGCCCTTAAGACTGACCTCAGTAGTGTAGGAATTTTCTCTCTATTTCTACATGATCAGGGAAATTCTTCATTGTAACATACAGGTCAGATTGAGACAAGTTCTAAAAAAATAATCTGCTGGTGGGGAAGTAATTTGGTCCCAATAGTTTCTTGTCCTCGGAGTCTTAACATTGGAGAAGTAGGACTAAAGTCGCAGGACACTATGGGGAATTGAGAAGCTGGCAAGGCAAGGGTGGGGGCCAGGGGTAGAGATAACCCAAGTGAGACAAGAACAACATTATGGGAGACACTGGAGCAAATTTGGAAGAGCAGAAGGGAAAGGAGTGGAAATGTTGAAGACAAGGCTGTCTAAGAGTTGGAGGTAAAAGGAGTAGAAGAACAGGTGGTCCTCAAGAGATTGAGTAGTGCAGCGTTCAATAAGATAAATTGACATTATTGAAGGCCTTGTTTGAGATTTGATTGTGAGGGTCGTTTTTGGCTTCATCATACCAAAAAAAAAAGAAAGCAGACCATTGTTTAGAGCATATTCTAGACATCCAGGATTCAACAGCTCCCTAAAGATGGACTAAATCAGGGAGTTTCCCAAGCCCCAAAGTGGCATTGCAACTCCAAGTTATCCTTAGTAAAACCCTACCATTTTTGAAGGTATTGGGCAATATTAGTGTCACAGTGGTGAAGCAGATAGTTAGCTAGAGTTAATCTATCCTCAATCTCAGTAGACTGAGTTATACATGGGGTAGCAGGACCAGTTAGAGAAAGGAGGCAAGTAATAAAAAATCAGTTTTACACACAATCTTCATTTGTGAGTCAAATGGGTCCCTCATGCAATCTTTCCGGGAGAGCTGAAAGACTCACTCTGTTTAGTCCCTGAGCAAGGAATTAGGAAAAACAGAGAAGCACCACAAAATAGCTGAAAATTTCCCTCTGGAGAGTCAAGTTGCTCACTCAAAAAGAACCAAAAAGATTTCTACCTGGTAAGATTCTCACTAAAACAAAAAACAGCCATGAAAAGAGAGGGCAGATAGCAGAAGCAAGAAGAACTACAATTCTGCAGCCTGTGGAACAAAAACCACAATCACAGAAAGTTAGATGAAATGAAATGGTAGAGAATTATGTCACAGATGAAGGAACAAGATAAAACCCTAGGAAAACAACTAACTGAAGTGGAGATAGGCAACCTTCTGGAAAAAGAATTCAGAATAATGATAGTGAAGATGATCCAGGATCTTAGAATGAGAATGGAGCAAGAATCAAGAAGATGCAAGAAATGTTTAACAAAGACCTAGAAGAACTAAAGAACAAACAGACAAAAATGAACAATACAATAACTGAAATAAAAAAATACAATAGAAGGAATTGATAGCAGAATAACTGAGGCAGAAGAATGGATAAGTGAGCTGGAAAACAGATGGTGGAAATCACTGTTGCAGAACACAGTAAAGAATAAAGAATGAAAAGAAATGAAGACAGTCTACGAGACCTCTGGGACAACATTAAATGCACCAACATTCACACTATAGGGGTCCCAGAAGGAGAAGAGAGAGGAAAAGGACCTGAGAAAATATTTGAAGAGATAATAACTGAAAACTTCCCTAACATGGGAAATGAAACAGTCACCCAAGTCCAGGAAGCACAGAGAGCCCCAAGCAGTATAAACCCAAGGAGGAACATGCTGAGACACATACTAATCAAACTGACAAAAATTAAGCACAAAGAAAAAATATTAAAAGCAACAAGGGAAAAATGACAAATAACATACAAGGGAACTCCCATAAGGTTATCAGCTGATTTCTCAGCAGAAACTCTGCAGATCAGAAGGAAGTGGCACCATATATTTAAAGTGATGAAAGGGAAGAATCTACAACCAAGAATACTCTGCCCAGCAAGGCTCTCATTCAGATTTGATGCAGAAATCAAAAGCTTTACAGACAAACAAAAACTAACAGAATTCAGCACCACCAGACCAGCTTTGCAACAAATGCTAAAGGAACTCCTCTAGGAGAGAAAGAGAACAGCTACTTAAAACAACATTGTAGGGCTTCCGTGGTGGCTCAGTGGTTGGGAGTCCGCCTGCCGATGCAGGGGGCGCGGGTTCGTGCCCCGGTTCGGGAGGATCCCACGTGCCGCGGAGCAGCTGGGCCCGTGAGCCATGGCCGCTGGGCCTGCGCGTCCGGAGCCTGTGCTCCGCAACGGGAGAGGCCACAACAGTGAGAGGCCCGCGTACCGCAAAAAAATAAACCAAAAAAAAAAAAAAACCAACAACATTGTATGTATATATAGACTACTATATCAAAACCTCATGGGAACAGCAAACCCCAAAACTACAATAGATACACATATTAAAAAGAGAAAGCAACCCAAACACAACACTAAAGGTGGTCATCAAACTCTAAGAGAAGAGAATAAAAGGGGAAGGGAAGAAAAAAGACGTGAAAAAACAAACCCAAAACAATTAAGAAAATGGTAATAGGAACATACATATCAATAATTACCTTAAATGGGAATGGATTAAATGCTCCAACCAAAAGACAAAGACTGGCTGAATGTATACAAAAACAAAACCCGTATATATGCTGTCTACAAGAGACCACTTCAGACCTAGGGACACATACAAACCAAAAGTGAGGGGATGGAAAAAATATTCCATGCAAATGGAAATCAAAAGAAAGCTGGAGTAGCAATATTCATACCAGACAAAATAGACTTTAAAACAAAGTCTGTTACAAGAGACAAGGCGGGTCACTACATAATGATCAAGGGATCAATTCAAAAAGAAGATGTAACAATTGTAAATATATATGCACCCAACATAGGAACACCTCAATATATAAGGCAAATGCTGGCAGACGTAAAAGGGGAAATCTATAGTAACACAATACTAGTGGGAGACTTTAACACCCAACTTACACTAATGGACAGATTATCCAGACAGAAAATTAATAAGGAAACACAAGCCTTAAATGACACATGAGACCAGAGGGACAGTTGATATTTATAGACATTCCGTCCACAAGCAGCAGAATACACATTCTTCTCAAGTGCACGTGGAACAGTCTCCAGGATTGGCCACATGCTGGGCCACAAAGTGAGCCTTGGTAAATTTAAGAAAATGGAAATATATCAAGCATCTTTTCCAACTTCAACATTATGAAATTAGAAATTAACTACAGGAAAAAACTGTAAGAAGCACAAACAAGTGGAGTCTAAACAATATGCTACTAAACAACCAATGGATCACTGAAGAAATCAAAGAGCAAATCAAAAAATACCTAGAGACAAATGAAAATGAAAGCACAATGATCCAAAAACTATGGGATGCAGCAAAATCAGTTCTAAGAGGGAAGTTTATAGCAATACAATCTTACCTCAGGAAACAAGAAAAATCTCAAATAACCTAACCTTACACCTAAAGCAACTAGAGAAAGAAGAACAAACAAAACCTAAGTTAGTAGAAGGAAAGAAATCATAGCAGAAATAAATGAAATAGAGACAAAGAAAACAATAGCAAAGATCAATGAAACTAAAAGCTGGTTCTTTGAAAAGATAAACAAAATTGATAAACTTTTAGCCTGACTCATCAGGAGAAAAAGAGAGAGGACTCAAATCATTAAAAGCAGAAATGAAAAAGGAGAAGTTACAACTGACACCACAGAAATACAAAGGATCATAAGAGACTACTACAAGCAACTGTATGCCAATAAAATGGACAACCTGGACGAAATGGACAAATTCTTAGAAAGATACAATATCCCAAGACTGAACCAGGAAGAAATAGAAAATATGAACAGACCAGTCGCAAGCACTGAAACTGAAACGGTGATCAAAAAACTCCCAACAAACAAAAGTCCAGGACCTGATGGCTTCACAGGTGAATTCTATCAAACATTTAGAGAGGAGCTAACACCTATCTTTCTGAAACTGTTTCAAAAAATTGCAGAGGAGGTTAAACTCCCAAACTCAATCTATGAGGCTACCATTACCCTGATACCACAACCAGACAAAAATAGAAGATAAAAGAAAATTACAGGCCAATATCACTGATGAACATAGGTGCAAAAATCCTCAACAAAATACTAGCAATCTGAATCCAACAGTACATTAAAAGGATTATACACCATGGTGAAGTGGGATTTATCCCAGGAATGCAAAGATTTTTCAACATTTGCAAATCAATCAGTGTGACACACCACATCAACAAATTAAAGAATAAAAAACATATGATCATGTCAATAGATGCAGAAAAACCTTTTGACAAAATTCAGCACCCATTTATGATAAAAACTCTCCAGAAAGTGGGCATAGAGGGAATATACCTCAACGTAATAAAGGCCATATATGACAAACCCACAGCTAACAACATACTCAATGATGAATTGCTGAATGCATTTCTTCTAAGATCAGGAACAAGACAAGGTTGTCCACTCTCACAACTATTATTCAACATACTTTTGGAAGTCCTAGCCACTTCAATCAGAGAAGAAAAAGAAATAAAAGGAACCCAAATTGGTAAAGAAGAATTTAAACTGTCATTGTTTGTGGATGACATGATACTATACATGGAAAATACTGAAGATGCTATCATAAAATATTAGAGCTAATCAATGAATTTGGTAAAGTTGCAGGATACAAAATTAATATACATAAATCTGTTGCATTTCTATACACTAACAATGAAAGATCAGAAAGAGAAATTCAAGAAACAATCCCATATACCATCACATCAAAAAGAATAAAATACCTAGGAATACACTTACCTAAGGAGACAAAAGTCCTGTAATCCAAAAGCTATGACATTGATGGAAGAAATGAAAGACAATGCAAACAGATGGAAAGACATACCGTGTTTCTTGGATTGGAAGTATCAATATTGTCAAAATGCCTATATTACCCAAGGCAGTCTACAGATTCAATGCAATATCAATAAATTACCAGTAGCATTTTTCATAGAACTAGAACAAAAAAAAATCTTAAAATTTGTATGGAGACACAAAGACCCCAAATAGCCAAAGCACTCTTGAGAAAGAAAATTGGAGCTGGGGGAATCATGTTCCCTGATTTCAGACTATACTACAAAGCTATAGCCATCAAAACAGTAAGGTACTGTCACAAAAATAGAAATATAGATCAATGGAACAGGATAGAAAGCCCAGAAATAAACCCACTCACCTATGGTCAATAAATCTACAACAAAAGAGGCAAGACTATACAATGGGGGAAAGACAGTCTTTCAATAAGTGGTGCTTGAAAAACTGGACAGCTACATGTAAAAAAAATGAAATTAGAACATTCTTTAACACCATACACAAAAATAAGCTCAAAATGGGTTAAAGACCTAAGTATGAGACCGGACACTATAAAACTTCTAGAAGAAAGCATAGGCAGAACACTCTCTGAAATTAATTGCAGCAATATCTTCTTTGTCTCCCAAAGTAATGGAAATAAAAACAAAAATACACAAATGGGACCTAATTAAACTCAAAAGCTTTTGCACAGAAAAGGAACCATAAACAAAGTGAAAAGACAACATACAGAATGGGACAAAATATTTGTAAACGATGCACCCGACAAGGGCTTAACGTCCAAAATACACAAACAGCTCATACAACTCAATAACAAAAAAACAATCCAATCAAAAAATGGACAGAAGACCTAAAAAATACACGTTTCTCCAAAGAAGACATACACATGGCCAAGAGGCACATGAAAAGATGTTCAACATCTCTAATTATTAGAGAAATGCAAATCAAAAGTACAATGAAATATACCTCACACCAGTCAAAATGGCTATCAACAAAAAATCCACAAACAATAAATGCTGGAAAGGGTGTGGAAAGAAGGGAACCCTCCTACAATGTTGGTGGGAATGTGAATTGGTATAGCCACTATGGAGAACAGTATGGAGGTTTCTTAAAAAACTAAAAATAGAACTACCATACGACCCAGCAATCCCACTACTGGGCATATACCCTGAGAAAACCATAATTCAAAAAGAGTCATGTACCACAATGTTCATTGCAGCTCTATTTACAGTAGCCAGGACATGGAAGCAACCTAAGTGTCCACTGACAGATGAATGGATAAAGAAGATGTGGCACATATATACAATGGAATATTACTCAGCCGTAAAAAGAAACAAAATTGAGTTATTTGTAGTGAGGTGGATGGACCTAGAGTCTGTCATACAGAGTGAAGTTGTGGTACCTATAGGCAATGGAATGTTACTCAGCCATAAAAAAAATGAAATAATGCCACTTGCAGCAACGTGGATGGACCTAGAGATTGTCACACTGAGTGAAGTCAGACAGAGAAAGAGAAATACCATATGATATCGCTTATGTGTGGAATCTAAAAAGAAATTATACAAATGAACATATTTACAAAATTGAAACAGACTCACAGACTTAGAGAACAAATTTATGGTTACCAGTGGGGAAGGGTGGAGGGAAGTGCTAGGGAGTTTGCGATTGACACGTACACACTGCTATATTTAAAATGGATAACCACCAAGGAACTACTGTATAGCACAGAGAACTCTGCTCAATATTATGTAACAACCTAAATGGGAAAAGAATTTGAAAAAGGATTGATACATGTATATGTATAACTGAATCACTTTGCTGTACACCTGAAACTATCACAATATTGTTAATCAACTATACTCCACTATATAAAATAAAAAGTTAAAAAAAAAAGAGAGAGCCAAGAAAAGTCCTGCTCAAATAGGAAAGAACTGGAAGAAGTCAATTTAATGGAATTAAAGCAACTCCCAATTATGCTAATTCAAAAAAGTGTCTGGAGCACTGGATTACGAGTTGTGACTCACCACCCTGGATCCAGATTTCCCCAGCTAAGATGGACACAAGGGTTTGAGAAGCCAGCGTGAATACCAAGGTAAAGACTGCAGGGTGTGTGCAGTGGTCAGTACTCCATCCATGTCATGGCAGTAGAAACTGTGAAATTAAAAACAAACCTGGATTTAGAGAGAGGTTTTATTCAGAAGAAATACTCCTGCAATAGGGAGAATGCTCCAATCTCAGAAATCTGCACTCACCTCACAATCAAACAGAAAAGGCTTTTTGGTTTATAGGGTAAAGGAAGGGCAAGCACAGATGTACAGAATCTTTTTTTTTTTTTTCGGTACGCGGACCTCTCACTGTTGTGGCCTCTCCCGTTGCGGAGCACAGGCTCCGGACGCGCAGGCTCAGCGGCCATGGCTCACGGGCCCAGCCACTCTGCGGCATGTGGGTTCTTCCCGGACCGGGGCACAAACCCGCGTCCCCTGCATTGGCAGGCAGACTCTCAACCACTGTGCCACCAGGGAAGCCCCAGAATCTTTTAAGGGGAAGCTGGACAAGCAAAAGGAAGTGACCAGTGAGTTTACCAAGGAAAGGGTCTTGCTGTGATCAGTTGATTCCCAGGAGAAGCTGAGAGGTGGGGCAGGTTCTACTTTTTTCAGTGCTTTCTCATACTTAAGAGCCTGCAGAGTTCAGGAACCTAGAGGAAAGAGAGAAGCCTGGCTAAAGTTGATCAAGACGAAGAGAGGGTAAGAAATAACAACTGTAGACCTTTTGTGATCCTAAACATTTCTCCTTTGTTTATGTGTGAGACATTCTCTAGAACAGGGGTCAGAAAACATTTTTTTTTTTGGTAAAAGAGAAGAGAGTAAATAATTTAGGCTTTGTGGCCATATGGTCTCAGTTGTAACTCTGCCATTATGACTTGAAAGCAACCATAGACCTATCTAACAGATTGGGTAGGATTATGCTGTAGTGTTACTTCATTCACAAAATAGGTGCCTGGCCAGATATGGCCCTTGACCATATTTTGCCAACCCATGCTCTATGTTGTCATATCAGTTAGGAATTGAATTTCCTGAAATGTGAGATAAAACACAAATAATAGCTGCTTAAACACCCTTCCTAGTAGCATCAACATAAGGCCACATCTATCTGCAAGGGAGCTTGAGAAATATAGGTATTGAGCAAAGCATATCACTCCCAAATAAATTCTTATTTGTGATTTAGAAAGAAATACAACCAATTTCTCATTTGAGTTTGTTTATTTTGCCTTTTGTAAGTACACCTTTGATGTGAGGTATAAAAATGGGAGACTAGTGTATGAGAATTGACCCAGATTTTATAATGATCTCTATTCAACTCAAGTTTATATAAAACTAGGCTACAATTAATCTTATCTTAACATAGAAGCATAAAATAGTCCTAAAAGTCTTTTTTATTTTGCTGTATTCATTATAGTATTTGACATGGAGTCTGAGAGAACCGGAGCTGATTAAATGATTTTTAAAAAGCACTAGTCTTCCCCAAATTACAATGATCAAAGATAAGTAGGCCTTAAACATAAAGGGAGTTTCAAGTCCTGAGGATTTTGCTTGAAATGTTTGAACTGAGGCAGTAAGCATTTATAAATTGTCTTTCAAATATTTTTGGACTGAGAGAGCATTTAAAGTTTCCATGGAATCGTAATTCAGGGCATGAAAGGGCAACACATGTCTGTTTTCCTCACTAAGAATAAGGCTGTTTGGGATTTCATTGGTTCATGTCCTAAAGCCATCTTTTTTGCTCATTTATACATTTCTGCATGGAGACAATTCATTCTTTGGATGTGAAAGTCCCCCATTCTTAGCTAGTTTAGCTATTTGTATGCTGATCAGTGTCAGAATGTGAGAAATCCCCCTTGAGCACTCCTCTAAGATTGGTCTTTTCAAGACCAATCTTATCTTTACAAACATTTCTTGATCTGCTTTATCATCCTACACTTGAGAAGGAGAAGATGGATTTGATTGGTTTTGTTTTTGGTTTTGTTTTGTTTTTTTAGTTAAACATTGTGCTTGGTTTAAAATAGATAATGCTATACTGTTTAATCTTCTGTTCTTTCTACATTCTTTAATTCCTTGAGTCCTTTCTCATTTTAATTTTGTATTGCTGCATTGCCTATCTTTGACTTTGCCATATATCTCTTTGTTAAAAATGTTTAGTGTTTAGAACTTACATACCAGTGATTAAGAAGATTTGTTATGGACTAGATAAAAAATGATTCAATAATTATCAGCAACTTTTTTTTTCATTTTAACAGTTATATCTGTTTCATTTTATGGTTTTGAGCGTGTACTAATTTCTTTTACTTCCTAATATTTAAAACCATTGTATATCTAATTGTCATCAATAACCTATTTAAATTACTATTTTAATAAAAATGTATTACTCATCAAGGGGCAATAAGAAGAGGTAATTTTTACCCTGATTCTGTACAGGCTGAAAACCCCTTCTTCTGGCCATAGTCTGAACTAAAAATAAATAACTAAACGTAGAGCATTAAGCTGCAGCATTTAATATGTGTTTATGCTCTTTCTTTTTTTTTTTTTTTTTTTTTTTTTTTTCCTTGCGTTATGCGGGCCTCTCACTGTTGTGGCCTCTCCCATTTGCGGAGCACAGGCTCCGGACGCGCAGGCTCAGCGGCCATGGCTCACGGGCCCAGCCGCTCCGCGGCATGTGGGATCCTCCCGAAACGGGGCACGAACCCGCGTCCCCTGCATCGGCAGGCGGACTCTCAAGCACTGCGCCACCAGGGAAGCCCCCATATGCTCTTTCTTGATCTGTCCTGGTTGCCCAGTTTTCTTCAGCTTCTGTAGAATTTGTTCTAACTGCCATAGAATGTCTCAGTAACATTTCTAGAGTTTCATATTTTCATTAGCATTATATTCCTTCAAGGATGACAAAAACAGAAATCTGTACCTATCAAACTGCCAACTAAAATTAAAAAGAAAAAAAAAGTCCTATTATAGTTTCACTTATTAACACAATTTAGTTTCTACCTGATGTCATCAAACAATAGGATGGATGTTAATGTATTTAAACCCTTGGCTGGCATCATCCAAAAGTTCCCCAAAATATATCTGCCCACATCTCATTTGTATTTCCATTTTCTTGTACCTCAGGAATAACATATCTGAAGGGAAATAGAAATACAAATCAGGAACAAGTAACAAGCAGTTCCAGTTTGAGTATTACAATTATATTCTTATTGAATGATATGCATTACCTCATACACCTTGGAATGTATAGAATGCAGTCTTGAAAACTATTGTTTTGAATCTTCAAAGATACCTGATTCCTTGGAAATTTAAAGTAGATTTCCATGGATTTCGGGATTAGGGTGATTTTCTACTCAATGTGACTTATTTTAAGTCATTTCCAAATAACAAAGAGGCTCATAATTTCTTCTTTCTCTCCATCTTATGCATTTTCTGTTCTTCACAAAGATACATTTCAATAAATTGTTTGGCTAATACTTTTTCATCATGATTACTTGCTACTGTTATTCAATCTTTGCATATACTCGCTGTGTAATACATTCCTTAGTTTTGCCTTTTCTCTCCTATATTCAGATATTTTCTTGACCTTAAAAATACTTTCTAAGCTACCCCAATGACTCCTACCTCCACAGTTAGGAAACTGTTTAGGAATATTTTAATATTCCTAATGCTATGAGAATATTTCTAAAAAACCACACACTGATTTTTAGCAAAATCAAACAAATTATAATGAAATGTTTAAAACATAGCCTAACCCACAACTTATAAGTTTTGTTATATTAAAATTTTCTAGTTTTCTTAGGTTTTCTTTTTTGTTTCCTTGGCATTTTCTTTCCATACCTCACACTAAGTATATAGCCAAACACATAGAAATCCACCTGGCATTTAATAAACAGTGAAAAACTTGCTATAACATAAAAACCCTCTAAAGGAAATTAGAAAAAAAATCTCCAAACGTACTTATCATGGAGAAATTTGATCTACTTTTAAGAAAAAATCAAATTGAATCTCTGGTGAACAGTTATGTTAATGATAACTCTTATGATGGTCACAAATCAGGACCGTCACAGATTGGCAAACACTCACACACACTCACTTTCCCTCTCTGTCTCCCCCTCTCTCTCTCTCCCTCACTAGTATATATATAGTAAGGTCTATAAGGTATACTAATCTTAAGTGTATATCTTATGATTATATACACATATACATATGTATATGTACATACTCCTGTAACCACCCAAAAAAAGACACGGTATATTTCCAGTGCTTCATAAATTTTCACTGTGTGCTTTGCCAGTTTATACTCGCCTCAGAGTATGTACGATGAACATCAGTTAGTTTTATCTCTTTTATTTTGTCCTACAGCTCCCCAAACTTCTTAACTTTTTCAATCTTTCTCCTTCTTTAAATTAATAGATTTTATTTTTAGAACAGTTTTAGACTTATAGAAATATTGACAAAATAGTCCAGCATTTCATATATCCCTCTTCACAGTTTCCCCTATTATTAACATATTGCATTAGTGTGGTACATTTTTGGATTTGATGAACCACTGTTGATATATTATTAATAAATAGTTGACATTAAGGATCACTTTATGTTGTACAGTTCTCTGGGTTTTGACAAGAGCATATTGTCATGTATCCACAATTACATACATACAGAATGGTTTTACCAGCCTAAAAATTCCCTGTACTTCACCTATTCATGCCTCCTCTACCTCCAGCAAATCCCCAAAACCACTGATGCTATAATTTTCTCTATAGTTGCCTTTCCCAGATTGTCATGTAGTTGGAATCACACAATATGTAGCCTTTCCACATTGACTTCTTTCACTCAGAAATACCCATTTAAGGTTATCCTATGTCTTTTCATGGCTTGATAGATCATTTCTTTTTTATTGCTGAGTGATAGTCCATTTATGTATATACTCTATTTATTCATCTGTTGAAAAATATCTTGGTTTCTTACAGCTTTATAAATAAAGCTGTTGTAAACATTTTTGTTTATGAAAAACAAGCATAAGTTTTCAATTTAATTGAGTAAATAACTAGGAGCATGATTCCTAGATTGCAAGGTAAGAGTGTGTTGTATAGTTATCTTTGCAAGAAATTATGGAGCTCTTTTTTAAAGTGGCTGCATGATTTTGCATTCCCACCAGCAAAGAACCAGAATGCCTGTTGCTCTGTACCCTCTACCCTCACCAGCATTTGGTATTGTGAATTTTTTGGATTTTAGCCATTTTAATAAGTATGTAGTGCCATCACATTGTTTTAATTTGTAATTCCCTAATGATATATGATTATTATAAAAATATATGGTAAATATTTAGAATTTATTCATATGCTTATTTTCCATTTGCATATCTTCTTTGTGAGGTCTCTGTTCAATCACTTGCCCTTTTTTTTTTTTTTTCCGGTACGCGGGCCTCTCACTGTTGTGGCCTCTCCCGTTGTGGAGCACAGGCTCGGGACGCGCGGGCTCAGCGGCCATGGCTCACAGGCCCAGCCGCTCCACGGCATGTGGGATCTTCCCGGGTCGGGGCACGAACCCGTGTCCCCTGCATCGGCTTGCCCATTTTTTAATTGAGGTGTTTGTTTTCTTATTGTTGAGTTTTAAGAATTATTTTTATATTTTGGATACAAGTCCTTTATCTTGCAAACATTTTCTTCCAGTCTGTGGCTTGTCTTTCCATTCTCTTAACAGAGAATATCTTCATATCTTCTATCTCATATCTTCTAGAAGTTATATAATTTTGAGTTTTACATTTAGGTCTGTCATTCATTTTCAGTTAATATTTGTGGAAGGTGTCAGATCTGTGTCTACAATAATTTTTTTGCATACGAATGCCCAATTTTTCCAGCACCTTTTGTTGAAATGTCTGTCATTTCTCTGCTGTATCACCCTTGCTCCTTTGTCAAAAATCAGTTGGCAATATTTATGTGAGCCTATTACACAAATAGCTATTTCTCCTCTTCAATTAATCTGTCTGTTATTTCACAAATACCATATTATGTTAATTACTGAACCTTTACAGTAATCTTAAAGTCAGATAGAGTCATTTCTCCACCTCATTGTTTCTCTTCAATTTTATTTTGTCTAATCTGGGTCTTGTGCCTTTACACATAAACTTCAGAATCAGTTTGTTGATTTTCACAAAATAACTTGCAGGAATTTTGGCTGGGATTGAATCCATAGGTCACTTGGGAAAAATTGAATCTGACCAATATTGAATTTTCCTATCCATTTACATGGTCTATTTCTCCATTTATTTAGATCTTCTTTGATTTATTTAACTGGAGTTTTATAGATTTCCTCATATAAATCCTGTACATATTTTGTGACATATTTATATCTTAGTATTTCATTTTTGGTTGCAGATGTGTTTTTTATTTCAATTTCTGATTTTTAATTGCTGATATGTAGGAAGCAGTTGAATTCTCTATATTAACCTTATATGCTGCAACCTTGCTACAGCCACTTACTAGTTCTAGGAGTATTTTTGTTGATTATTTGCGATTTTTTACATAGAGAATCATGTCATGTATGAACAAAGACAGCTTTACTTACTTTCTCCATATGTATATCTTTAATTTCCTTTTATTGTTTTATTGCACTAGCTAGGACTTCCAGTGTGATACTGAATATGAGTGATGAGAGGGCATATCCTGCCATGTTCTAGATCTTAGGAGGAAAACATCCAGTTTCTCATCATTATGTATGGTATAAATTGTAGGTTTTTGTAGACATTATTTATTAAGTTAAGAAAGGTCCCCACCATTCCTAATGTGCTGAGAGATTATCATGAAGAGTCATTGGATGTTGTGAAGTGCATTTTTTCACATATTAGTATGATTATTCCTTTTCAGCCTATTGATGTGATAGATTACATTATGTGATTTTAATGTTGAAACTGCTTTGCATTATTGGAATAAATTCACTTGGTTATGTTTTATTATTTTTATAAATTTTGGGATTTGATTTGCTAATTTCTGTTGAGGATTTTTGCATCTCTGTTCATGGAAGATACTGGTTCTGTAATGTATATCCTTCTTGTATTGCTTGTCTTTATCTGGTTTTGATATTAGTATAATGCTTGCCTCATTCAATTGAGTTAGTAAGCCCTCCCTCTTCTGTTTTCTGGAAGAGATTATAGAAAATTATAATTCATTTCAGTGTCTTCCTTAAACGTTTGTTGGTATTCACCATTGAAGCCATTTGATCATAATGCTTCCTTTTTGAGAAGTTTATTAATTATTCACTGAATTTCTTTAATAGGTATATACCTATTCAGATAATTTATTACTACTTGTATAAGTATTTTCA
Organism: Lipotes vexillifer; assembly: GCF_000442215.2. Classification (NCBI taxonomy): domain Eukaryota; kingdom Metazoa; phylum Chordata; class Mammalia; order Artiodactyla; family Lipotidae; genus Lipotes; species Lipotes vexillifer. The sequence goes on along the minus strand of NW_006795797.1, from coordinate 677,802 downwards.
GCAATTGGTCCATTTCACTTAAATCATTGATTTTCAGGTTTCTCTGCTTTTTTTTTTTTCTTTTTGGGAGGACAGAACTGTTGACTTCCAACCTCTTTACATGTTGGAGCTGAAACCAGAAATCAGTCCCCTTCTTTGTTTTTTAGATTGCATACTTACTATTGATTAATCATCAGGTTCACTGACTCTTCTGGTGTCTCCATTTTATTGTTAGATCCATCGAGTGAATATTTTATTTAGATATGGCATATTTTAGTTCTAGAATTTCCATTTGGTTCCTTCATATATTTTGTATTCCTCTGTTGAGGTTTTACTATTTTTCATTTAGTATGACTGTATTTTTTCTTACCTCATTTAGTGTAGTTATACTAGTTGCTTTAAAATCTTAGTCCATTAATTCCAGTATCTGAATCATCTTGGAGGTGGTCTTCATTGATTGCCTTTCTCTTGTGAATACTCAGTTTTCCTGTTTTACATATGTTGGGAAGTTTTGGATTGCAATCTGTACATTATGAAATAATATGTTTTAGAAACTCTGAATTCTATTATGTTCTTCTAAAGAGTATTTTATTTTTCTTTTGTTTTGCTTTTTTAACAGGCACATAACTTGGATGAACTCTACAGACCCATGGTGGGGAACAGCTCAAAACAGTTTAGTTTCTTTAGCTTACTTGGACTGTTTAGATGCTTCCCCATGTATTTGCAGTTCATGTCTTAGTCAATAGTTTGGGCAGAATTTACAGCAACAATTGATATTTTCTTTTCTGGCTCTCCCTTTCCTTGAATTTCTTTGCCTCAGTTTCTAGTTGCTGTGGTTTCCACATCCCAGGACTCTGAGTCTTCAAACCAGCACATTTTCTAATGGAATTAGCCTATCCTTAGACTAAAAGCTGCAAACATAGGAAATTCACACAGTGACTTTCCTTCTTCAAAGTGTCAACTTTCCTCCTCCCAGTCAATATCTGCCTGTTATTGGTTATTCCCTTGTGCTTCCTAGTAGCTTTTATATTTTTTTGTCAGCTGTTTTTAGTTGTCAGGGAAAGTTGGCTTGATAGGAGGTAATCGGCCATATGAAAAGTAAAACTCTTAGAACACTGTTGATTTTTGAAATTTAATCTTGGTAACTGTTGAATTTATAGGGCTGTGTATGTAATGATTTATATCTTTGTAAATGAAGACAGTCTTGACTCTATTATTTGGATCCTAAACTTCTACTATTTCTTTTTCCCTCTGACTTATTACTTAGGCTAGGATTTTCAGTATATGATGAGAAATAGTGATAATAATGTACATCTTTTTTTTCCTTAGAGGTTATATACCTGCATTAATTATTTTTTCTTCTTAAGTATAAGGCTTGTAGTTCATATGATGTACACACACACACACACACATACACACACAAACACTCATTTCTGCTAAATTTAATAAATAAGCAAGTTGCTTAATTTTAAATGATTTTTCTCCATCATGAGTTGATGTTTGAGATTTACTGAATTTTTTTCTTTTTTAGTTGAAAAAACTATATGATTTTCCTCCTTTATATAACTTTTGTGGCAAATTATTTCACTAGATTTTAAGACTGTGAAAGGAAAATCAAAATGAAGTTGGTATTGCTAAAAGAGCTCTCTAAAATGGAGCCAGAAGGCCACTGAGGAAGTGTGACTTATGCATGTCTCAACCCAGATGGAATCTTAACTTTGACCACTTTTTGTCTTAACATAGACATCCAGAACAGCTGCACAATATTCCAGAAACTCAAGATACTTATTGGACCCTTGCCCTAGAATAACTCATGACAACCTATCCCTTAAGGACAAATATTTCCTTTCTTGCATCAGGATCAAACAATTCATGAACAACCTTGTGGCTTTTGCCTATATAAGCTCCTGACTCTTTCTCTTTCCCAGAACATTCTCAGTTTTACCCAAATCTGTGTCCCCCAATTTGCAGTCCTAAGTCCCCTAATATTCTTTGGTTTTTGTAGCCTCCATACTGATTTTTGTTCAACAAGACATTAAATCATGCTTGCATTCTAGGGATAAAACATGTGGGGATGTGATAAATTTTAATACACTTTTGGAGTCAAATAGCATAGAAGTAAACATATACTTTTGTAAAAAAAAATTATATTCAATAAGAAATCTACTTGTCTCCTTTTACCCAGATTTGATTAAAAATAAACTAAAACCTGAAGAAAGATCTTAGAGTAGCTGATTAATCACCCAAAGGGAGATTCCTTGCTCTATATCAATGTAAAAGAAAAACAAAAACTATTTATTAGGTGTGTAAATTCCTTCTATTCAATTTGTCAAAGTTCTTTCAACGTGTAGATGTCAAAAAAACACCAACAATGTAATCTTTATGTTTGATAGGATGACTTAGATTCTTGGCATCTGCTTTTATCTGTGCAAAATTTATCTTTAGCATGTGAAATATTTTTGCCTCTGATGGTAATTATTTGTTTTAGGATAAAGATGTAGTAACTCTGGTATTTTTCTAATTTAAACTCACGTTAAACATTGTTAATACCACTCAAAGCTAATAGTTTACTTGAAATTTCACATCTATTATCATAAATGAAAAGAGCCTCTGCTTTTCTATTCCTCTGCTATCCTCATCTAGTTAGAAATCTGAATTTCAAACATGCTTTTTAAATTAGATGCATGTATTTTGAATTTTTTTCTGTTGTGATGGTTAAATTTATGTGTCAACTTGGAGGGTGCTTTTGGATGAGATTAACATTTAAATTGGGAACCTTGGATTATTATTGCCCTCCATAATGTAGGTGGGCCTCAGCCAATCATTTGAAGGTCTGAATATAACAAAAAGACACCCCCTTCCAATTCTGAGGAGCAAAATGAAATTCTCCAGAAGACTGCCTTTGAACTTCATCTGCACCATCAGTTCTCCTGGGTCTCCATCTGGCCAGCCCACAAGGCAGATTTTGAACTTGCCAGCCTTCATAATCGTGTGAGCTATTTCTTTTTAATAAATCTCTTTTTGTATATACACACATCCTTTTGGCTCTGCTTCGCTGGAGAACCCTAAATAACTATATCTCTTCTCTGTAACAATGTGTAAGAGAAAGGAATTACCTATTTTTAGAAACTTTGGAAAGACTCACCTGTAAAAACATCTGGGCCTAGAATTATTTTATTGATATCTTTTGTAAGCATAAGTTAGTGTTTCATTATTCATTTGATCTCTTGGCTCTTAGTCTATTTAAATTTTCAGGTAATCTTCATTTCTTTCATTCTTATGACTGCTTACTTCTGCTTCACTGTTCCATCATTCTTACCTATTTGCCTGGGGTTAATTATAATGCTTTATTTTGATTTGGCAGGGGAGGTCTGTTCAATTAATTTTTCTTTTTGTCCTTTCCTTTCCTTTTCTTTCTTCTTATTATTAATTATTTATTTTTACATTTCATATTCTTCAAATTTCTAATTTTATTCTGTGAGTACATAGCTTTTTGGGAAATAGCAGCTGCATTAGCTGGGAATGCATTGACCCAGGAAAAATGTTATCATCCAGACTCTTAATTATAGCTTCCAAGGTGAATTTAGGAAGTGAGTCTGGGGAATGTGCCTCAAGATGGAGATGCTCTTTCCTTACAACCTGAGTTCACCAACAAACTCATTCTCCTGCCCTCAACCCATACTCAATCAGGAGAGTTTCTGTACGTCTGCTCCAGACACTGCTCACACCCAAGGATTTCTTCTCTGCGTTCTGATAAACTAGATGACTGAGAGCAGAGGAGGTTATAAACAGAAAGTTTTGAAATCTGAGGCTGGTCCCTCTACCCCTATCTTTCCTTATTTACCCTCCAGCAGTCAGTTTTGTAATCCTCCAGTTCATCCTCCTATTTCCTTCACTGATTATTTTGTTTTTTGATCTTGTGTGAGATGGAACAAGTGAACAGAGATACGCTGAAGCAAAAAAAAGGAACAGCAATAATGCTCTTCTTTTCTTAGTTCCCCACTGGTGCCTCTGGCTCTCTTCTAACCCAGGACCAGGAACCTTCCACCTTCTGCGTCTCTGGGTTTTAATGTTCTGAGATCTGTCAACTTCCCTCTTGCTTTTGTGGCATCTCCAGGATTAAGCTCTGGGAAAAGAGCCAGATTCCTGTACTCCTTTCTTTTCCATCTTGTCAGGAGCCAGGAGTCAGAAACACTTTATTTCCTGAGTTCTTTTTTTGTTTGTTTTAAATAAAATGTCCCACACTTCCATTGAGGCAGCTTGAAAGTTAAATCTGAAAAACAGGACAATTAGGATTAAAAACAAATGGAACTTTTTGGACAGGAACAGAGAGAAAAAATTCTCCCAGCCTTAAGAGGAGCAGATAAATATGGCTAAGCACAAATTTTGACTCTATATTTTCTATAAGCTAATCAAAGTGGCAGAACCAGCTTTATTTCATAGACTTACATAAATTCATTTGCAGGGACATGTTTTCCTAGAGATTTTCTAAATTTCCTTAGCATTTAATCCTGGATGGTAACCACCAGTTTTTTTTTTCTTTTTTCTTCCTGAAGATTCTAAATGCTTTGAGTAACTTGATTCTAGGCTCCTTTTGTCCAATTACTGATCTGAGACATGACTGTTATTTATTCCAGAATGGAAAGCATTTGTTTTAAGATTTTCTACATATTTTCAGAATCCCTTGCTTTTCCCCTACCATTTGTTAATGAACTCTTAGCAATTTATTGTCTAGTAGGAGGAAAATAACACAAAAATTCTTCTCTAATAACCTACCACAATTTAAGGAACTGAATGAATGAAAATGTTAAATGCATATGTTCCATGAACCAATTGTTTTCAAGTTTCAAGTTTCCTTCCAAAGGTGTTCCCTTAACCAATAGAAAGAGGTATAGCTTCACCAGTATGATGGTTAAAGGCACAGAGGATCTGTTCTAGGAAGGTTTGTATTTTTTGTCTAAGTCTTTTTGGGAAATAGAGTCTAAATCAAAGACAATGTGGATTTCCTCACTAAAGTCTGATATGTGTGATCTAATCACAACAGAAATAAATCAGCTCCTCATCCCAAATTGAGACTTATCTTTAAAATATTTTTTAAAAATCATACTCTAGAAACTATCAAATTGTGCATAAGGAATATACTAACCTCAGAAAGTTCTGTAAATGCTTCTGTCTAATGCACCAAAAATGATTCACACTGTGAGTTAGGTTAGTGCACAACACTGGAGCCACTAATGAGTTGAAGACCAGTAGGTGAATGAATGATTGAAGGCATTAGACTTCCAAAGCAGATGAACTATAGAACTTGTATTTCCTGAGAAAATGCTAGTTTGAAAGAATCCACCAAGATCAAAGGAGTAAAACTCAAGAAATCATTTCTATTCTCCTTATACACAAAAACTATCACATTTAATACCTATGTGGTATGTAGCAAGACTGCTATTTCTACTAGCAGAGAGAGCAGGAGATATTTTTATATTAAGATTTCAGTTAGCACAGAGAGAATACCTCTGCCTCCACCCATTCTCGTTCTTGCCACCTAAAAGTTCATTGTAAGCAACTATTTCCTCTGCTATGAACCCATCTACAATGGTAACATTACCCTGAAAAATGTTACTGTCAACTGTTTCCAAACCCAAACCCTGCTTTCTTTCCTCATGACACTTTACCATGATTTGTTAGTTGTTGTCTTAACATAGTAGACTACAGATTACTTCAAGAAAGGGACCTTGTTTACTTTCTTCACTAACTCTCTGAGAGCACAATGACTGGATCATGTTAGATGCTTATCAGATATTTGGTGCATCACAATGTTAGTTGAACAAAAGTCTGATAAATGAAATTCAAAGACAATTGGTAGTATATATTTTCTCCAAGAAAACATGTTCAAATCACGTACAAACAGGGGAAGAAAGAATATAAGTCCCTTAATGTTAATTTCCACGGCATTTCATGGCTTACAAAGATAGTTTCCAATATAAATATTATGTGAGCTACATATATTATTTCAAATTTTATAGTAGCCACATTTACTAAGAAGAGAGGAAATTAATTTTAGTAATATATTTATTAGCCCCATACATACAAAATATTATCATGTAATCAATATAAAGTCAATATAAAAATCACTAATGAGACATTATAATATATACTTGTTTTTGTACTAAGTCTTTGAAATCTGGTGTGTATTTTACACTCATAGCACATCTCAGAAAGCACGTGTGACTATTGTCTGCCATATTGGACAGTGAATGTATAGAGCAGCATTTTGCAAACTTAAATGTATAAAATACACACCTGAGGATATTGTAAAAATCCAAATTCTTATTCAGTAGATGGGTTGGAGTGGAGGTTAGACCTTTCTAATGACTTCCTAGGTAATGCTGATGCTGCAGGTCCATGGACCACATTTTGAGTAGCAAGAGTCTGAGCACAACATAAATTCCTCAATAGCAAAATAGAGAAATAAAGAGTAACAAATTCTCAAATTTATAGAAAGTTTCAGCCAAAGCCTCTCTCTATATTTGTATAGTCATTAGTCTATTTGACATTTCCACTTGAATGAATAATAAATATCTCAAATTCAATATGGATCCTTTATTAAGCTGTTGCCAACAGAGGATAACTGAAGCTCAGTCACACTGGGGACCTCCTGGGGAACTGTGTAGAATACACCTCAGAATGCTTGCCCTCCCCAGTATGGGAAGCTGAATAATTTATCCACTGCATAATCTCATTGATTTAGAGAAAATCCTAAAGCAGACAAGAAGACACATCTGTTTGGATCTTGAAGGCATACACTTTCAGTGTGCATGGCACCAGGCCACTCCAGGTGAAATCAAAGGTTGTTGAGGGTACATTGTAATTGTGTGGAGATCCAAAAGTGTCTACTGTATTTCCTATAAGTAATGGAGGTATGTGACTTGAAGTCTCTCAAAAGGTGGCAGATTAATCAGTTTCTCCTATAAAATGGGCTTAGTCAATATATGTGATGTACTTAGAAGAGTGCCAAGTATTAGCAGTTATTATTGCATAGATAGTCTAAATTAACTCTGTGGCTCATATTTCTATTATCTGAAGTGCTTGCATATCTAACTCCTTTGTTTTCATTACCAATAATTCTCACTAACATTGATTTGCCCCTTTTGTTTTAGTGATCTTTGATTTTTTTTTTTCTTTATCTTAATTCTTAATCTGTTGAAAACCTGGGTGTCTAAATTGAGGTATGCTATCCTCAAAGAAAATTTTAGTTTGATTCTTCTAGGAACAAGTTGGAGTTTTGACCACTCTAACACCCTTCCAGGTTATCAGTTTATTCTAAATTTTGTTTACCCTACTTTGCACCAATAACATCACCTGTCCTCAGCATAACTCTTCCTGTTAGTGTATTTTCATTATAGTTTCAGATCACACAGTTTTATTTATTTTATGTGTTTTGGCCCTTACAGGTTTCTCTTGTTTCAGTCACAATGGAAAAACATGACACAAATTATGCTTCACACAGGAACTCATTACTTCACACGGGAGGCAGCATCTACCAGATTTCTGCTGGGAGTAGAAATCAGAAATGATCTTGTTTCACACATTCTTTAGATTCTACATTCGTGCTTTTGCTCATGTGGTGTCAGGGCCATATTATAGGCAAAACTGTAAGAAACTGCAGGATTCTTTAGGTCAAAAGTGGTTGAATATTTTCAAGCTCCTATACTCCACTGTGGGAGAAATCAGAAGCTTGAAGTGTCGTTGAGGCCATTATTAAAGAATCTTATTTGGAGGTATAATGATGCAGAGAAGGTCAGAGAAATTACAAAAATACTTTGTCCTCTTACACAATAGCAAACTTAAATACTCTAATTCAAAAGGTATCTCAGAGGGCTTCCCTGGTGGCACAGTGGTTGGGAGTCGCGGGTTCGTGCCCCGGTCCGGGGGGATCCCGCGTGCTGCGGAGTGGTTGGGCCCGTGGGCCGTGGGCGCTGGGCCTGTGCATCCGGGGCCTGTGCTCTGCGGCGGGAGAGGCCACAGCAGTGAGAGGCCCGCGTACTGCAAAGAAAAAACAAAAAAAAAGGTATCTCAGAGACGATTCTAAGTAAATTTCTGTATCCTTTTCAAATATGATGGTTTTCTGTCTTTTTTCCAAGTGTTTTGGAACTTTAATCAGTTTTCTTATCAGTTGACTAGACCACACACTATTCCTTGAGGATGAATTTGTAGACATACTCATGTGGGCCAGTGGGGAGGAATAGCAGGCTTGTACTGCCCAAGTGTAAAGCAGTTACAGTTGATTTACAGCATTCCCTGTTGTGAATAAGGCAAGACTTGTTTCTGTTTTAATTTGTGGATATTTAGGGTCAGGGCATTTAGCTACTTTCCTTCCCCTGTGAATGCCCAACCACCTATAAAATCATGATGTTAGAAATGGAAGAAATGTTTTATCCTAAATTCGAAACTAACACCCCGAAGGGTTAAGTGAATTTCACAAGGACAGACATAGTATTTTTGTAGTGGACCCAGAAACAAGCTCAACCTCTTGACATCCAGGCACTAGAATTTCCTGGTGTGCAGAGTGACCAGCCCTCCTGATTTACCCAGGACAGGATGGTGTACCTGGGATGCAGAACTTTCAGTTTTAAAACCAGTAAAGTCTCAGGCAAAACAGGAAAAACTGGTTACCATAAACATGTTCTCAAGATTTAGTTTTCTCATTAAGAAAAATTTCTGGAAATATTTACCTACCAATACTGAGATTTAGTGGAATCAACATAGGAACTGGACAGACGGTTAAAATTTATATCCCAGCTGTCTGGCCAATGGAATATGGGCAGAGTGATAAACATCATCTCCAGACCTGGACCATAATATTTCCCAATAAGACTTTCCTCATTCTTTCTTCACATGTTTCTTTAACAGAGGTCAAAAATCCAGTGGCTGTACAGAACAACAGAGCCATTAGAAGAAACAGCCTTAGTTGCTGAATCCTCTCCTAAGTAGAAGACTAGCCATAAAATATTTAAGAGGTTTCAAATTGTTATAAAAATTAGTTTTCCTTGACTAACACAGGTACCTAGCAGCAACATTATGTATTTATTTATTTTTTTCCTCCTCTCCCTCTTTACCAATATGGCAAGCATAAAAAGATGGTTAACAAAACTAGGAGCATTTTCTTGGTATTTTTGGCCATAAGGAAATATTTTGAACTTCTTAAAAAATTGCAGTACTGAGCCAGCGCATCTGGAGCCTGTGCTCCACAAGAGAGGCCGCAATAGTGAGAGGCCCGCGCACCGTGATGAAGAGTGGCCCCCACTTGCCACAACTAGAGATAGCCCTTGCTCAGAAATGAAGACCCAAAGCAGCAAAAATACATTAATTAATTAATAAACTCCTATCCCCAAAATCTTCTAAAAAAAAAAAAAAAAAAAAAAATTGCAGTAGCTTTTGGATGAAATGTTTACTGAGAGTGGTAAAACAAATTTAAATAAAATTAAAATTAGAAAGCAGGAATTTGTGGTCTTGAGGAAGCATATTTAATTTTTTTGCTGATTGTTATGTATGCTTTTTTACTGCTTAGAGCTTTTCATTTGTCCAAAACATTTTATATATATTTTGTTGACATGTAGATGAGTTTGAAAACCCATTTGTTCATAAACCTTTCACAGAGTACACCTTTTACCCTGTCACCATTTCCTTGTTCCATCATTGTGTTTCTCCTAAACTCTATCTATTGTATATGTAGAAAGTATATAAATACCATTTATGTAAGTGGTTCAGTAGGTGACATTTTCATCAGTCATAGCTTGTGATTACTTTTTCTCTCTCTTACTAAAACAACTGAATATGTACTAAAAGACTAGAAGAAAAGAAAACTAGAATACACAGAGGATTTCAAAGCAGTAGATATCATTTAAAAGCAGATAATCATCCAGGAAGAAGTGGAAAATGCAAATAATAAGTGACTTACAGATCATAAGTGACCACAGCTCATTTCCTCTAAATAAAAGGATAGGTAATTGCATTAATGTTAAAAGAAAAGGATATTTAGGTTCAACTGTTTTAGGTATTAAATGTATCTTGTGTACTTCTTGAATAATTCTAGATATACAGGCAAAGAAAACAACACAAAATATTATATAAATAAGATACTGTAGTGCAGGTGACTTATAAATATATGTTTAACATAAATTCACATAAACTTGTTTTGGATTTAATCACAGTGTATGGGATTAAATGTCTTCTTATCAGTGGGATTGATTGTCTTATTACGAACAAGATAAAACTAACAGTCATTGCAGCACTATCACAATAGTCAAGATATGAGAGCAACCTAAGTGTCCACTGACAGATGAATGGACAAAGATGTGGTACTTATATACAATGGAATGCTATTCACCCATAAAAAAAGAATGAAATTTTGCCATTTGTGACAACATGAGTAGATCTAGAAGGTATTATGCTAAGTGAAATAAGTCAGAGAAAGACAAATGCTATATGATCTCACTTATATGTGGAATCTAAAAAAGCAAAACAAATGAACAAACAAAACAAAACAGAAACAGACTCATAGATACAGAGAACAAACTGTTGGTTGACAGGGGGTGGGGGTGGGTGGATGGGAAAATAGGTGATGGGGATTAAGAGGTACAAGCTTCCACCTATAAAATAAGTAAGTCATGGGAATGTATTGTACAGCACAGAGAATATAATCAATAATATTGTAATAACTGTATATGACAGATGGTAATTGACATCATGGTGATCATATTATAATGTATAAAAATATCATATCACTATATTGTATACTTAAAACTAATATAATATTGCATGCCAATTATAATTCAATAGAAATAAATAAATAAAATTGAGGAGAAATGTGGATCTGCTCCTGTAGCTTAACAACAGATTTAGAAAAACTGTGAAATTATTTCAGTTGGAATTGCTGCCTGTGTCTATTTCTACCCAAAACAACTCATAACATTAATTTTTAAGTGTTTTATTTAGTCCTTGATAAGAAAACTTTTCTGTTTATTCTTTAAGGTGATATTTAAAGAAATATGTAAAAAGAATAGACCATAAAATAACAGGTTAGCAGTAGATATTACTTAATTTTGGTCTTGACATGTGTCTGACCTTTAGGAATAATTTTAATACCTTCAATAAAGCCAGAGAATGGCTACAGTAGTCACTCCAGTGATTCACCTGTAGTCATTCTAACTATTCATCTTGTAGCCATTCTAGTTACTCATTTGTGGTCAATTCAGAAGGGAAAATGAAAATATGCCATGACACCACCAAGTAGCTTGAAAGATAAATATAGGTATGAATAAGAAGCTAAAAATATCAAAAGTGAACTTTTCAGAACAATATAGCTATGTTATTCACCAACTTTCCAAGGCCCAGAAATGACTGCCTGAAATCCTTATTTCAAATTATAATTAATTAATTAAGTAATTAACAAATAAACCCTGCTTCTTTGTTTTATGGGAGATGTACATAGAGTATTAGGACCAAAGATGGCTTTAAGTATCATCTTCTCTAACTAAGTCATATAACAGCTGAAAAAACAGGACCTGAAAAAGTGATTAATACCACATTCCATATTCACTACATTTAGCAAATATTTGATCAAAACCCAGTTCTATTTATTAATTTATTTTTGGCTCCATTGGGTCTCCATTTCCATGCGCTGACTTTCTCTAGTTGTGGCAAGCGGAGGCTTTGTTGCGGTGCAAGAGCTTCTCATTGCAGTGACTTCCCTTGTTGCAGAGCACGGGCTCTAGGCACATGGGCTTCAGTAGTTGTGGCTCGTGGGCTCTAGAGCACAGGATCAGTAGTTGTGGCACACAGGCTTAGTTGCTCTGCGGCATATGGGATCTTCCCAGACCAGGGATTGAACCCATGTGCCCTGCATTGGCAGGCAGATTCTTTTTTTTTAACATCTTTATTGGAGTATAATTGCTTTACAATGTTGTGTTAGTTTCTGCTGTATAACAAAATGAATCAGCTCTATGTATACATATCAGGTGTGGCACATATATACAATGGAATATTACTCAGCCATAAAAAAACCGAAATTGAGTTATTTGTATTGAGGTGGATGGACCTAGAGTCTGTCATACAGAGTGAAGTAACTCAGAAAGAGAAAAACAGATACTGTATGCTAACACATATATAAAGACACAGACATAGAGAATGGACTTGAGGACATGGGGAGGGGGAAGGGTAAGGCAGGCAGATTCTTAACCACTGTGCCACCAGGGAAGTCCCCAAAACCCAGTTCTTTTAACTCTTAATCTCTCCCTTTTACCTTTGTCTCTGTCCAGTGGCCTTTTGACTATATGGTAATCATTAGATTTTCATATTAGTTTTAACAATAACATTATGTAAGTATTTTGTTCCTAAAAAAAAGAAAATAATTGAATTGCTTTGTATGAGCGTACAATAGAAATTGAGTTTGCTTCGATCATTTTTCAAACTGATGAAATCCTTGACAAATTGTAAAAATATATAAATTCCAGAATGTTGTACTCCCTCAAAAGTATTTACTACATTGCACATAAAAAAAATGTATTTACTACATTGTAAACCCTATGACTCCAAACATTTTCATAACACACACATATATACACACACACTGACATATATATTTGTTTTTTTACTTATACAGCTATCACATGATGAACTAGTGGATCAAGAGAGAAAAAGTATGTAGGAATTATTAAATTACTCTTTCTCAACTTCAAACCCACCCATTTATATTCCCCTTTGATTCTAGTGTAGGCACAGCAAACCAAATGTCTCCTTTACCAATTGGCTCCATTTTAAATTCTGTCAATAGAGGGTGCTAGACAGAGACTGGATTACTGGAGAAGGGTTAAAGATATGGGGTTTGCTCATGTTTGTTAGTTTCCTCTTGTTTTCACCACCCCTTCCATGGTTCTTCCTCCTGGCAAACACAATTGGTTCCAGTTGCTGCAGTTAGCTTTCAGTTTCTCTGTCATTTCTACTACCAGTGCATCACATGCCTTTAGAGACAGAAGCATCCAAAAACCTACAACTCTTTCCTCTGGAGTCTGAGTCCCAGCTCTGTTTGAGTCATTCTCCTAGTTCCTCATGCACCAGCAGGGAAACATCTGCTCCTCAGAGGGCTAGGCCAACCTTAGCTGCTTTCCTTTGTTTCCTCCACCTTAGGGATGAGTAGCTGCTTTCTGTACAGAACTTACAATTTCTATAAAAATTCAGTTTCTTTTTTTTTTTCATTTTTAGTTTTCAATACCTGACTAAATATATATTTATATTAACATTTTCTCTGCTACAGTAACTGCTGTGCTTTCTGTTTTCCTGACTGAACCTTGACAGATACAGAAATAAAAACTTGACAGTGATGAGGACCTATCATGCATCAGGTCTCACTGATATATTACTTACCTTACAGATTTTCTCCGGTATACATAGTAATTTTACTATTCCTCCACTAACAGCTTTATTGAGGTATAATTGATATACAAAAAATTGTACATATGTAAAGTATACAATTTGATGAGTTTGCACATACACACACACACACACACACACACACACACACACACACACATATATGCATATACACACCCAGGAAAGCAGCACCACCAGCAAGGTAATAGACATATCCATCACTCCAAAAGTTTCCTTGGTCCTTTTGGAGTTCCATTTTGCTTTTTTCTGTTTTGTTCTGTTCTGTATTGTTTTATGTGTATGTGTATATGTTGTGTTAAGAATACTTAACATTAGATCTACCCTCAACAAATTTTTAAGTGAACAAGACAATATCATAACTGTGGGCACTGTGCTGAATAGCAGATGTTATATACATGCAATGGAATATTATTCAACCTTAAAAAAGAAGTAAATCCTGCCGTTACTCTAAAATAATCAAACCCATAGAGGCAGAGAATAGAATGGTGGTTGCCAGAGGCTGAGGGAAAGGGAAATGGGAAGTTGTCCAAAGAGTATATGGTGACAGTTATGTAAGATAAGTAACTACTATTCCCTTTTAATGGAGAAGAAATTTCAGGATTACAGACCTTGAGTAACTTGCTCTAGTCATAAATAGTGGTTGGAAGTCCCTGAAGTGGGACGATAACAGGAAAATCTCAAGTCTTTCACTATCTGCTATATGCTTTCAAACCTTTGAAAAATTACTTGAGGAATGATAATAATGACAGCTAATGCTGAATGATATTTACTTGGAGTTAAGCACTCTTCTAAATGCTTAACACAAAATTATTAGTTAATAACACGTATTAACTCATTTAATCCTCAAAATAACCTAAGAAGATAGTACTGTTTTTATGACTAGGTTGCAGATGAGAAAACTAACTAAAATTCAAACCAGGCAGTCTGGCTCTGTTGTGTGCTCGGAATCACCAGCATGTTCTGCCTTAGGAGAAAAACAGTAACATGAATATAAATAAGGATAAGCTTCTCAATGATACAAACAGGAAGTTTAGATTCCTACAATTTTCTTTTCCATAAATAGCTTCCTGTTATTTTTCTCCTTCAGTTTCTTTCCTCCTACCCCACTCCTAATCTAATATTATTACATATATTCTTCTCATACTAATGATCCTTGAGTTATTCCACATGTTAAGAAGTTATTCAAGACCTTTAAAACCTAGGCGCTAACCCAATCCTCCAAATTCTTCTCCACTGCTTTACAACAGGCACTGTGCAAGACTTTCTTCAAACATTATCTGTGCAAGCCTGGCCCTGTATTTAGTACTTCAGTCTCTTCTTTGTCTGAAATGCCTTTCTCCTCTCATGACCATTATTTGTTTATATAGTAACCAATAATAAGAATGCTGATTAAGAAAATTTTCCTGACTGAACAGTCCATACAAATTAAATTCAGCTCTTGAATTTTTAAAGCATTTATGGCCTTAATTGTCGAAACTTATTGTAGGCTACCTTACATTTTTTACCTTTTCTTTTTATATAAGTTTCATGTCATTTTAAACTAGACTGTAAACTCCATGAGGCCAGAGATCATGTCATAAATTTATTTATGTTCTGGTAGTTCTAATAATTAGTATACTATCTTACACACAAGCATTGCCAAATAAATGTTTATTGTTGAAGATATGATAAGAATCATACAAGCATCCGAACTTTTCCACTCTTTTGGAATAGGAGTCTAAACTTAGAGAAAGAAACAATGCCAAAAATGAAAAGTATATAAGTAATTTTTCGCCACATGCATCCTTAAGAATGTTATAAAATCTGTTAGCTTCCTCCTGAAAAGAAAAGTATACTTTTAAAACTTTAAAAATCCAAGAGATTGGAAAATAATTTTATTCCCACAAGAGTGAATAGATGAATAGATTAAGAACTCCTAAAGCACAACAAACACACAAGACCTCATTCCGAGACATGTCATATAGCCAAAAGCCATTCACAGTGTACTGTGGTTTTTAAGATGACAGATGCACTATTCAAACATTGAGTCCACATCTTAGCTTAGCTACTGGCTAACTGCAATAGTAAGCAATTTATGTGCTCTAAAAGGACTTCATTAAAGGGTGATAAATACAATAACTATTATATCTACTTCATAATATTATTTTGAAGATTATATGAGATGATCTGTAAACATGGTTAACATAGTACCAACACCTAGGAAGTACTCAGTTTCTGGTAATTATTTGTTCTCTGTATCAAAGAAATGACAGTCTAGGGTGCTGTGTCAGTCAGACCAAGATCGTTTGTGAGGAAAATTGCAAAATGTGTAATAATTACAACATTAAGTGGAAGGGATTATTCCTATTGTCTCTCAACCCCAAAGTTAGTAGCAATGATGGATATGAAATTTCATATTCAAAAGACAACTGCTTCACATTATTAGATAGCTAAGCTGATCTATCCCCAGTGCTAACAGAGCACTGACACTTTATTAGAGAAGGTGGACGTTTAGAAGAAATGTGCAGGCCTGGAGAGCACTGTTAGTTTCCTCTCCCATCCCCTTTTGAGTAAGAAAAAAAGGGACTCTCACCTATGCCATATGAGAGGGATGCCCAAGACATCCACTGAAAGAGATTAGGGGAGCCTCCTTCCTCTTCTCCAGCTGCATTCGATGACACTCAGAAAATTCTCGACCACACTGTGCTGATATCCAGATAGTGGGTGATACAATCCTTTAAAACTTTGACTGCAATCTTTTGGAGTTTGAGAAGTTTGAGGCCAATATTAGCGTCTCAACTGGAAAAGTCAAGAGACAGGAGACAATCCAGGCACAATAGCAGGGCAAGGGAGAGAGGGAGTAGCTGTAGAATCAAGTTCAATTCCACTTTGGTTTTTTACCTATGTCAAATAATTTTACAGTGTGGAGGTACCTCCTGAGATCTCCGAAAAACAAAACCATAATGTTCCCCCAAAATGAGTCAGCATTGGGATGTTGTCATGAAGCAGGACATTTGACCAAAGGTGAAAAGTACAAATATTAGCTAAGTCTCATCCTTTCTCCCTTCCCTGAACCCCGGACCCTAGGTAGTTGTGAATGGTTGGGGAAAGACAGAGAAGAGATTGGTCATAAAGATGGAAAGAAAAGGCCAAAGACCACTTGTCCCTTCCCTACAGTTCTCAAGTAAGTGGGAGAGGGATGATCACTAGCCTGGTCTTTTTATTACCTAAAAATAATAGTTTTTATAAGTTTTAAGTGCTTGGGAAGCTGTGAGGTCTGCCAGAAATGTTTCAAAATGATTGGTAAGGGAGATACAAAAGAACAGGTTTGAGGGCAGAGAATAGAATAAGAAAGCTGCTTTCTGATATTACTGCTTTATTATTTTAATTCAGCCTATTAAATAAACCCACCATATTATACTTTATGCAATGTTATGTATACTTTTATACATAATAACATGTGTATTGTAAAAAATGATGTGCTTTTTTGATGTATATTGGATCTGATTAAAGATTATGCCTGTAACACTGCTGTCATTTACTTGCCTTTCAATGTGTTTCCCGAGTGGGAGAGATGAGTATAGATTTTGAGCTAATCATCTTAGAATTGTGCATAACTGTATGTATCAACTATCCATTTAAAAATATTTATGTGACAGGACCCATGGTAGGGTCTATAAGTGGTCATGTATGTAGACTGTATTATGCATTTGAAAATCATCTACTGTATATATCATGCTAGAACATAGGCTGAAAACCCCTGGCCCAATGAGATAGCCAATGAGATAGATATCTGGCATTATTTGAAATAATTCAGGGTGGGGGAAAATGGATTGTACATAGACAAAGCAAGATTGGCTCTGAGTTAATTACAGAAGCTGGGTGATAACTGCATGAGATTTATTATATTATTCATTTTCTTATGTATATATTTGAAATTTCCCATATTAAAATGTTAAAAAAAAGAAACAAAAAAGAGCCAGTTACTATGAGGGAACATCTCATTACAAAATGCATTGGTGGGCTTCAATGAAAAATAAGGAAAATATTCAAGAATTCATCCTAACCCTCCTCAAAAAATTTATATGAAAACTGTATACACCAATAAGAGCACTTACCGTAGTTAGG
>NW_006795797.1:655912-660260 GCF_000442215.2 Lipotes vexillifer | reverse complement strand
TTCAGCAGCAAAGGGGGGAGAAGGTTAACCTGAGACTCTGGCATTTTAACTGAGTTCTTCAAAGGAAGTGGTTCCAGCCTTAGTTGGGGGGAACCTCTGATATCTAACAGAAGGAAATGTAAACCCGCTCTAGATATAACATCCCTAAATTGAGTCACCTAGCTTCCCAAACATCCATAAAGTGAAACATAAATTAGGTTTATTACAGAAATGCACCCTGCCTGACACTCCTGTCCTCAGAGTGGCTAGAGAATATTTATTAGTCCACCTTACCACCCCTTCTGCTGTGCCTTTCCTTTAAGAAACCTTACTTTATGGCCACGCTATATTGATGTGTGTTTACATCCCACCTCAGCAGTGGCATTAGGGTTCTTATTAATTTCGTACTTAAAAGTAAATAACTCCAAATTTTCCTCATTATGAATATTGTTTTGTGGGTTTTTTTGGTAGATATCCTTAAGCAGGTTAATTAAATTCCCTAGTTGACTAAGTGCCTTTTTAAAACATCATAAATGGTGTGGATTTTGATGAGATAACCTTCCTACATCTATTGAAATGGTCATATGATTTTCCTTCTCTGATTCATTAATGTGGAAAATTACATTAAACCATCTTTGTATTCCCTGCTTTCACTAAAATTCATGATATACTATAATAGAAAATGAAATATTACTTAGAATACAAACTAAAAAAAATACAATTTTGAGCATAAACTTTGCACTGATTTTAAGAGGTACTTTTATTTCCATATATTAAATTCAGCCTACTAACTTAGCAACTGCCTCCTAAAATTTCTTTTAAATGACCAAAGAATTATGAAAAATAGCATTGCTTAAAAAAGCAGTATGTCAGGTACCACAGTGGATAGATTTAAAAATATTATAAACCCTTCAAAATTCTCATATTTGGTGAAAACAAACAATACAAAAGTATATGATGTTTAAAATATTCATGCATACCAATTAAAATAAAATAAAAATATAGAGCTTTGAAAGTACGTTAAAGCAAAATTTTCTATAAAGCATCTAACATATATTTAAGGACTAACACCACATAATTGTACTGGTCAATCTTTAATGAAATCATGTGATCACTCTCCCCACCCCCACCACTGTGAACACACATGTGCACACACACATACACACACACACACACACACAAATATACACACACACACTCGCCAAGCTTGTTTCCTAAACACAGATCACTCCATGGCTTCTCAGGCCACAATTATAGGTGCGGGAGCCTCACAGGCTGTGTGGTGCTTTCCAATAAAGAGGGTACATACTGCATCTGTGCACTGGGAACATTGCCACCCAGAGAACCTATCTTACTTCAGTGGCTACCTGAAGAGGACAGACCTGTAAAAATGAATGTGCATGTGACCTAAATCCCTTTAGAGTGGACTTTAGAAATGAGATAGAGATGACAAGAAGGAGTGGGGGATATATTCTTTCCCTTTTATTTCTCGTGGATGCCATAATCCATTAGGCTTCTGAAGATGCGTTGCAAAACTAAAAAGTAGCCTCACTTATTACTAAGGTGAAGCCACTCAGAAACATACCTCCTTGTATTTGCTTCCCCTCCTTCCCTGCCTCGTTTTGTGTGTTCTTTGAGTCTACATTGGCATTGCATCATCCAACAAAATATTGCAAAGTGTGCATTGTTTTCTAGGAAAACACAGAGGTAAGACTATGACACGAGTAAGTGTTTTTCTAAATGATTACATATTAGGATGTATTTTAATGTCTGCTATATTCATAGACCATTAGGGAGGAAAAAAATCTATAAAAATCTCTCAGTAGATGCCAAATACAAATTCAGTAAAATTTGATGTACATTTTTGAGTAATAAATTATATAATTTAAAATCCTGTCAAGGGTTTTATTTCCATAAATGAAGAAAATTGTTTGTTTCCAAATCAACTGCCAACACAATTTCAAAACCAGGCCACACTATATCATTCTAATTAAAATCTGAGCCAACACTACAATGCCTGCGTGTACAACCATGTAACATTATAAGTTCTAGCTGATGAAATCATAAGGGAAAACCAAATGATTTATACTAGAAAGACCATATAATTAAATGCTTTATAATATTTACCAAAAAGCACTAAATTTATAGTACCATTTTATTTAGTAATTCTGTGCTTAGGAATTTATCATTTGAATATAAATACACTTGTTACCAAATATGCACGGGCCAGTAGATTTTGTGCTTCTGAAAGTCAAGGATTGTGATGTTTTGTTCATGGTTGCATATCTGACACCTAGCCGAGCACTTGGACCACCGTTGCAATGATTATTATGTAGTACAGGCCAGACAGTCTTCTAAGCATTATATAGAATCAGTACGTTCAAATCTCATAACAATCTTACTGGTAGATGTTATTGCAAATGAGGAGACTGTGACTCATAATGATTTTGTGACTTGTCTAAGATCAAACAGACAGTAATTGATGAGACAGGGTTTTGAATCCAGATGTTCTGATTCAAGAACGTCTATTGAGAATTGACTTCTAATGCTTTTCATATGTAGAAATTGAACAATTTTTCTACAACAAATTATTTTTGACTGTTGCACATGGATGATAAAAAGATATCTAAATAAATTATTAAATGACTATTATTCATTTATATAAGTGAAAACTAGGAAACAAATTAAATACACCCAGTGCCAAGAGATTACCTGGTGAAAAGAAAATTGGTGCATCCATGTAAAAGAATCTATGAAATCACTAAGAAGATTGATAAATATGAATGTATATAGGTATCGGAATACATGGTACTATGTGAAAAGCAAATATCAAAAGTAATATATAGAATAATGGCCCTTGAAAATGTCCATGTCCTAACCTTCATAACCTATGTATGTGTTATGTTACATGACAATGTGGAATTAAGGTTGCAGATAGAATTAAGTTGCCAATCAGCTGACCTTGATATGAGGAGATTGTCCTGGATTATCCAGCTGTACTCAAAGTATTCACAAGGGCTCTTATAAATGAACAAGCTTGGCAGACGTGTCAGTGTCTGAGTCAGAGAAACATCTGAAGATGCTACATGGCTGACTTTGAAGATGGAAGGGAGCCACAAACCAAGGAATACCAGAAGCCTATAGAAGCTGAGAAAGGCAAGAAAACTGATTTTCACCAAAAGTCCCCCAGAAGAATGCAGTCTCATCAACACTTGGGCCCAGTGAAACCCATTTTGGACTTTAGGCCTGTAAAATTGTAAAGATAAATTTGCTGTTGTTTCAAGCCACCAAGTTTGTAACAGTGTTAATAAGAAACAAATATACCAAGTATGAGAGATATGATTCCATTTTTATATTTAAAAGCATTCCAGGGTGATAATATTATACACAATTTAAAAATTCTATTTTCTTTAGGTTCATTTCTGTTTTTTCACTTTTCTTTAAAGAATATTTGTAATTACCACAACTACATCTATATGTAGTATGATGTTGGGGAATAAAATAACATGTAAAATATTTATGAATTTAGGTAGAAAAGCAGACACAAAAGCACACACAATTGATTGCAATATTTAAACGTGGAGCGATACACATGCAGGTAGAAGAGTTTAAAGGCATATAATAATCAGCCATGTTATTAGTCATATTTTCAGATAAATTATATTTTCCATTCCCAAATAACTTTTATTTTCTAAAGTTTTCAAAATCTCTACCGTATAACTGTGATACATGTAAAATGTTTAGAAAAAGTAATAAACATTATTTTACTTTTAAATATAGCTTGGATTTCATAAACGACTTATAGAAGGTGAGCAAGAGACATTAATAAGCCAATTACCTTTTTTTTTTTTTTTTTTTTTTTTTTGGCTCGTTGGGTCTTTGTTGCTGTGCATGGGCTTTTCTCCAGTTGCAGCAAGCAGGGGCTACTCTTCATTGCGGTGTGAGGGCTTCGCATTGTGGTGGCTTTTCTTGTTGCAGAGCGCAGGCTCTAGGCATGCGGGCTTCAGTAGTTGTGGCACGTGGGCTCAGTAGTTGTGGTGCACGGGCTTAGTTGCTTCGCGGCATGTGGGATCTTCCCGGACCAGAGCTCAAACCCGTGTGCCCTGCATTGGCAGGCGGATTCTTAACCACTGCACCACCAGGGAAGTCCCCCCATTACCTTTTAAAATCAATGATTGATATGTGAAAATTAATGCTTCTAAATTCTCCAAAACAGAAATGTGAACAACATATTTCAGCACATTATCAGAAATGTCCAACATATTTGTATCTAATTAGAAAAAAGAAAACACATGTACATATCATAAAAAATGAGGTGGTAGGGCTTCCCTGGTGGCGCAGTGGTTGAGAGTCCACCTGCCGATGCAGG
>NW_006795797.1:648086-655902 GCF_000442215.2 Lipotes vexillifer | reverse complement strand
CACAACGGTGAGAAGCCCGCGTACCGCCAAAAAAAAAAAAACACTTTCCTAAGAAAATGGCAGGAACTTCCAAACCCTGGCCGTTAAAAAAAAAAAAAAAAAAAAAAAAAGAGGTGGTAAAAATAGCTTCACAGCTTGAGCCAAATAAAAAGTTGATATTAATGAAAATGTGCACATACATTCTAAATACAATTTGAGAGGCAAATATAAAATTAGGTAACACCATCATTTTCATACTAACAAATTTGAAAGGAAAGGAATTGATTACAAACAATCAATCACTGAAGATTCTAGGTAGGAGTGAATCTATCTTTACATTTTATACTCTATTTCTATTCTATATTCTAGACTTCTATTTTTTTTCACTATACACTTATATTTGTTTTCTATTGTTATCAAACAAATGATCACAAACTTAATGGCTTGAAACAACACAAATTTATTAGCTCATTGCTTCTGTAAGTCTGGGTACAATCCTTATGGTTTCTCTGCCTAGCATCTCACCAGGCTAAATCAAGATGATAGCTAAGCTCTGATGTCATCTGAAGTTCTCTTCCAAGATCACTGGTTGTTGTCAGAATTCAGGTCTTTGCAAACCTAGGCCTGACATCCCCATTTACTTGCTGGCTGTCAGTCTGGGACTGCACTCTGCTCCAAGAGGTTACTCGCAACATGGGCTGCCTCCATTGGCAATATACAATACAGTTGTTTGATTCTACAAGGTAAGAAGAAGGAAAATTACTGCTGCTTAGAATCTCCCTGATTTCTTTTAAGGACTGACCTGATTACATCAGTTGTACCCAGGGTAATCTTCATTTTGATTAACTTAAAGTCAACTAATTAGGGACAATAATTACATCGGCAAAATCCCTTTACAGCAACCCTTAGATTCATGTTTGGTGAAATAACTGTTTTTTTCAAGACAATCTTTTTGTGAAGTGTATGTCTTTTGTTGCCTGAATTCCCAGATAGTCTGGAATATAAGCACGCTAGAATTGGCTATCAGTATTGCACAATGATATTCAGAATGTCTTGAGAGGTAGTTTTGAAGAGTTTAGTTTTGCATAATGTTAAACCACATCATTGTACTCTGATTCCAGGATTCTCCTGGGAAACATCCAAATAAGATTTAGTCCCTGGATTGTAGAAGTTCCAGAGCCTTCCAACACAGAGACAAGTGGTAAGCTAGGACTCTATTTCTTGAGGTTTCACAGTGGCACCCAAGCCACTTCAAAGTGACTCATCAAAAGCCAAGAGTAAGAGTAAGAAGATTTTCAAAGAACTTTTATTACCTCAAATAACCAAACCACAGGGATTCAAAATAAAGCAATTAACAGACTTAAAAAACACAGGGTGGTGGAATGCAGTCATTACTTTGGCATTCATAGTAATTTTTTTTTATCACTGGAAGAATGAAATGCTGCTTTATGAAATTACATGTAAAAAGAGCCAATGGAATGTAACACTTTAAGGTTCCCTAACAAGTGCTTCTTCCATCTTGGCACCTCTAATTGTGTCAAAACAACTTTATTTTCTCAATATATCAATATATTTTCACCTAATATAGGTCCAAAAGAGAATTCCTGCTATTACAATAGGGGAGCAATTTAGAATATGACTCTGGGGTAAATCTTAGATATATTTTGCTAAAAGTAAACTTAGGTTTGAGACTGTGGTTAGGGGAAACGGGGATGAGGAAGATGCCCTAGATAACCTAGAGCCAAATATATCATATATTAAACATTTATATTAAACTTAAGCACTGCAGGTTTTTAATAGAACTTAAAGATAACTTGCCACAGGTATACATAGTGAGTTATGGAAACAGCCTTGGGGTTAAATCTTGATTGAACTATTTACTAGCTGTGTGGTTTGGAAATAGGGTTTTTCTTCTTTAATTTGATGGTTTCTCCATTTTCATCTGTAATACAGTATTATCACTGCTTAATAGCATTGTTGGAAGCATAAAGAACAATATGTAAAAATAGAGCAGACTAGATATTATTTCCTCTTTTTAAATCTAATGGGAAAATACCTACCAATGTCTTCCCTATAAAGTGATTTAAAAGTTAACACAAAAATTACACATGTTATATCTGGAAGGGAATTTAAAAAATCATTTTCTCCCTACTTTTAAAGATTAAAAATAAACCCAAAAAACTGAAGCCTAGAGTGATGTTAAATTAAAAACTTACGACACTTGTTAAAGTTGGTAAGGCAGACTTTATTCCTGGGGACTACTGCAAAGGATTTTATAGCAGGGGAGAGAGATCAGGTTCAACTCTGAATACAACAAGTAAAGTTGGGAATTTATAGCCCAGGAATAGGGTAGGGGGTCAGTGGATGAAAATTACTAAGAGGAAACATCAGAGGTAATGGGGAATTCTGGCTAAACTGACCTAACTGGATTCTACCTGAAGGCAGGCCAGGTAATGATCAAACATTACCTGGGGATAGTGGAACATCAGGAACCCAGTTAGATATGGAAAATGATCAGATATCAAGGATGGGGGATTCCGTATAAACCAACTTAGAAGAATTCTTGCTAAAATTGGACAAATAAAGATAATCACAGGGCTTCCCTGGTGGCGCAGTGGTTGAGAGTCCGCCTGCCGATGCAGGGGACACGTTATCCATTACAAATATCATTTTAAATTGGACACTTTATTTTCTAAAAAGATTATTTTAGGAAGCTATCAAACTCTGGCAAAAAATGAATGACTAGAAATTACAAAAAATATTATTCCACAGATTTTTCTCTATTATAGAGAAACTTCTGTACACTCTATTAAAATATGTTTTCTCAGAAACTGTATCTATCTCTACAAGGTTATGCACTAAACATTATAAATATATATATATGTATGTGTATATACATATACATACACACACACTCACATTTGTTCTAAGTTTGGCTCCTTAATATTTTTTTCTGCAGTGACAATTTATAAATGAGGTAATAGTTAAGTTTAAATAATTCTTTAAAGTGAGCAATGAAAATAATTTATTTTTAAAAAATCACATATAATCGTTAATGGTAAAAAAAGGTATTATTTTAATTTAACCAATGTAAAAGAACTAAGATACTGCATAATCAAAATAACATTCCTCATTGTGAGAAAGCATAAGATAAAGCAAAATTAACCTTAAAATGCTTGCAATAGTTGCTTTTCTAGATTCTATAAAAATATTTTACGAATACCAGAAAACACCTGCTTTCTATCAGTAATAGACATTCAGTAATGCTCACTGAGTTATTTAAAATTCATAATGTCTGATCAAATTGATTTTACAACAAAAACAATATAAGCTAGAATCTGAATACACAGAGAAATCCAGCATAGTCTACAGCATTAACAAATTTACAGTTTATGGAGGGAGTTAGGCTTAAATAGCTAACCACATTTCAAAATGATGATTGCCATTATGGAGCTAAAGCATGATACAGTAAGAGCAGAAAGAGGGATCAACTGCCTTACAAATGCAGAGAAAGTCTTTATAGAAAAGTGGCATTTTTATATAAAGCTTGAGTATGAAGGATGAATATAATACTCAAATGAAATTCAATTTCCAGGGATTTGCATTTTTCGTAAGAAATGGATGAGGCAATTTTGAGGTAAGCCTCTTCTAGAGTTTTATGTATGATTTTGCACATTAGAAAGGAAGAGGTCAGGTGGTTTGAGTTAACTTGTTTTAAGAAAATTTTTAAATTTCACTTGCAAATTTAAAGATTTAAGACAAAAACCGACAATATTTTCGATTGATGAGATTTGTTACTTGAGTTTAAGATCATTGCAAAGTTAGACATAATTTAGGCTGGGACTGGAGTTAGGTCTACTAATATTTGTTGACTTTGTTCATGTCACTAGGCCATAAAATAGCAATTTAGTGCTGTTGATTTCACAAACCAGAAAGGAAAAACAAAAGCATGCAATGTGACCAGAATGCAAATATTTTATCTCCTTGATGTGGCTGTACGCTTTACTGGGACCATATATCAATATCTGATCACATTCATATTTCTAATTACTCTTAGCATAGTATCTTACACATCCGAAGTGATCATTAATTAAATTAACTAAGATTCATACAGGAATTCTATTATGAGTCAGAGGAAAATGAAATCACAACTGGCCAGCAGAATTAGAAAGACTTCATGTAGAATGTAATATTTGAGATGGAATGGACTTTAAAGATCAAAGAATATATATCCAAAGAAGATATACAAACAGCCAATAAGAATACAAAAAGATCCTCAACATCATTAGCCATTAGGGTATTGTGAATCAAAATTGCAATAAGACACCACTTCACACCCACTAGGATGTTTATAATCAAAAAGACAGGTAATGATAAGTACTGGCAAAGATGTAGAGAAATTGAAAACCTAATACAATGGTGGCAGAAATGCAATGTAGTACAGCTGTTTTGGAAAATAATTTTGCAGTTCCTCAAAAGATTAAACATAAGTCCAATGTGACCCAGCAATTCCACTCTTAGATACATACCCAAGAGAAATGAAAACATATTTCCACACGTAGACCAGTACACAAATTTTCGAAACAACATGTTCATAACAGGGAAAAAGTGGAAACAACCCAAATCGTCATCAACTGATGGAAATGGATAAATAAAATATGATATATCTATAGAATAGAATATTAATCAGCAATAAATTTTAACATTAAATTCTGACTTGTTAGGGATAAATCATTCATGGGGTAGAACATATTTCTCAGTATTCTCAAATATGAGGGAGGACCCTTTTAAATATCAAAACTATTGAGAGACATCCAAATAATAAGAGACATCCAAATAATAATAATAATAATAATAATAGACATCCAATAATAATAATAATTGGATTGGGAAATGTACTGATTCTTAATGGACTTTAAAAGTATGAGAAAAACTACTGTTAAATCAAAATGCTTTGGTGTTAATTACACTAATTAGCTGTCTATGAAATATAGTATATATTTAAATAAAGCTTATTATCCAGGCCTATAGACAAAGCTTATTGTATGTATGGATCAACAGACCACTTGCAATGAATCTGTGACTCTCCAGAATCTTTCTTCCTACTGTTTGGTAACTAATATAGTTGAGAAAACAGGTGACTTGGTTTCTAGCTTGACTTTTGAAAACAGTTATTTTCAGAAATTAAGTCAATTAACATCTTTGTGATATATTTTACTCTCTATCTTACCAAATTAAGGGTCTGGATTACATGATTTTTGAAAATCTTTCCTGGCATTTCTTTTTGATACATTTATCAAATTTTATGATTTTTTAAAAATGTTGAGATGTTTCTTGTTAGGGTTACACCATGTAAATTGAAGTATTGGATATTAACTCACATTTTTGGATTGAATTTTTCCTTAACAAAGTTCATTTTCAGTTATTTGTATATTTCAAGTGGAAATATTTTTTGACCTGAGATACAAAGATCATTGCTTTCATATGCCACTTTAATCACCTAATATTTTTAGAGATTAGTCATTATTTTCTAGCAAAATTTTTGTAACTACATAAAGATCTCCAGTAGCATGATACAAGGGACTTCCTTTTATTGCCACATTCTTCATTCTTTATGTCTGAAATCTACCATATCCTTCAATGTTACCAAAAACCTCAGTTATTGGAACTAGTCATGGCCTCTTAGCAGGAAATTTAAAAGGTCACAGTAGTTCTCTCCTTCCTTTTGCACTTCAGAAATATCAGACATGGAATGGATTTTAATTCAAATGATTAAGAACTTGTTGTTTGATCTTGGTTGCATATGGGCTAACTCTGAACTCCTGACAACAGAAAATATAACTTTGCAATTTAATACTTAATTTAAATTTATACTTTAAATACTTTAATTCAAAATTTAAAAGTTTAATTTAAATTTTAAAACTTTAATTTAAAAACTTTAAATACTTTAAATTTAAAAGTTTCTTTACAACATGTTTTATCAAAATCAATCATGCCTTTTATACAATGTTAAACTTTAGTAAAATATTGTTACAGTTAATGCTCAAGGATGCTTGAGTTCCATAAAGATAACTACTATTCATAATAATAATAATAATAATATTGGATGGTATAGAGAAATGAGCACTGGAATGGAAGTTAGGGAGTTTGAGTTATATTTCCAACTTTTATAGGAAATGATAATGCTATCTTTAGCAGGTCATTTAATTTTTTAAGAGGTGTCTGAATCTTTATATGTGGAGGCAGAGGGCTAGGCCATATACTTTCTAGAATGCAGTCCAGTAATTGAAAGAAAGAAAGGAAGGAAAGAAGGGAGAGAGGAAAGGAAGGGAGGAAGGAAATGGACAGAATTGATAAAAATCATTCTCTCTGATACTCTGTATTAAGAGTTAGATATACCAGCAGAACCCACTTCTTGTTTCTTCTACTTCTTCCTTGCCTGCAATGCCAAATTAGCCCACTTTCTTTGAACAAAGAACATAGGGAGAAAATTTCATCAGCGTTTGAAAAATGTTCTTCCTCAAGTTCTGCCCATTTCTCTTTTGCTCTCCTTTAGCTCTTCTTTGGTTTGTTGGTTTATTTCAATCCCCCAGCCAATTTCCCTCCTCTATTTCTTCCCACATAAATAAAAAGAGAACTCCTAAACACATATTCTTGTGTTCTCTCTTCTCTCAACATAAAAGAAGATCTGAAGGAGCAGGCTGTGGTTGGTGAATGGTAAGTGGTTACACCCATGAACATGCACACTCACGTGCCTCTTCAGCTGTTTGCACACTGAATGTGGTTCATCACAACGGCACTGCATGAACTCATGAAACCCAATGGAAGAAGGCAACATCAGTCCTCTGGCTTCTAGCTCCCTCCTCTGCTGAAATGAGTCACATTTTCCTGCTGCACTTGAGAGAATCAGTTTTTATTGGCTAAAGTTGCTCTTTGCTTCAGAGCTCCCAAAATTGCCTTAGGAAAAAGAAAAGTGGTTTGTTTTCCCTTTTTAAAGCAGCTTTTGGAATAGTCTAACATGGTAGGTTTTACTTTATCTATAATTTTTTTAAGGGGAACTAGTTAAAAATGTGTATTATCTATGTAGAAATTAGAAAGTTACATATTACTTTTAAAAAAGGAAAGTAACAGTTAAGAAAACAGAACCTTTTTAAGTGTATCCATTAACAGCAGCAGCTCCCAGCCCCATAGAATCTACCCATTAGTGATAGGCAGTGCAGCAGTTTTAAATACGCAGAAGAAGAAAGAAGATAAGAAGACTTTGTGACCTGATTAAGTATTGCAGGTCAGAGAGAAGAGTAACATAAACATCAATTCCAATTTGATTGGAGGGGCTCTTTCCATCTGAAGTCAAGTATTTCAAAACATCTAAAGCTCCTTTATGGCATAAAGTTGCTGACTCATTTCTGTGAATGATGATATTGTAAGCTGCATTCATCAGCCTGTTGTGTGATATTAATGCATATTCAAAAACAAAAAAGGAGAAAAGAGAAGAGGAGAGGAGAGGAGAGGGAAGCAGATTTGGAAGTGAAGAAAGGCTATATGCCTGAGCCAGAGCAACTGAGAAGCTTCAAACCCAGCCAATATGTATGCTATTTCCAGATTCCTCATGCAAAACACAAGTTATGAAAATAGGATTTTATTCACCAGGATGAATATGCAGATTGTCAGAAAAGCAATAAATTCATTGAAAGCTATTGCTATGGATGAAAGCTTCTAATCCAGCTCTCATATTTTTTCACTGGGATTCGTTGACACTTAAATGAAAACCTATTCAATAGAAACTGTTAACATTTATGTACCCTGAAAAGCAAAAACATGGGTATCATAATCCTGG
>NW_006795797.1:640555-648076 GCF_000442215.2 Lipotes vexillifer | reverse complement strand
CTTTCCCTAAAGCCACGTAAGTCCAAAATAAATACACAAAGAAGATCAGCACCAAAAATATTATAGTCTAAATACCTTTAACCTATTTGTTGAACAAGTTAAATTTGGTTTTATGTTAACTTATTCACTCAAGGGTTCCATCAATATTCATTAGCCCTTACCCTGTGCCAAGAATTGTTTCAGTGTTAAATAGTTGTACAGTGCTGAATAACATATGTCCTTGTCCTCTTTGAGCTTACACTCTAGTAAGGGCAGAGAAAAAGTAAATAGCAAACAAACAAATAAATAAATAATTGATTAGAGTTCAGTGCAGTTAAGGAAAACACTCTAGGTGCTTTAGTCAGAAGAGGTTTGAGACAGAGATTTCATAGAGAAATGCAAAACAAAAAAGGTTGAAAGGCCGAATAAATGAAAGTCAGAGGCCAGCCACTGGTACTCTTATGTTCAAGAACACTCCAGTGTTGCTCAGCTAAACTCAGGAAGCTAGTTTTGCACTACTATTGCCTCTAACATTCATGATACTAAAGAGTATATACACTGAAACAAAAGTTCAGTCTTTTCAGTAGTGTCTTGGCATTCTCAGCTCTACAACCTTGCTTGTCAACAAAAGCAGCAAGAAGGTATAGCCTGTGCCTTACTTCTACTTTCCAAATGTCACATAGCCCTTAGTTTCATCTAGAATACTAGCGTAAAGGAGTCCAGGAAGTATAGATTTTTAGCTTACCAGTCTCTGTGGTATAGGAAGGCAACCTAGAAGGAGGGTAGAATGGTGGATGAGTGGACCAATCTATAGAATCCATCACATTGCAGGTTGAGATGAATGATATAAGGAAGTAACTTAAGTGGGAGAGAATAAAATGTGAGTGTTAGGAGCTTATTGTGAAAGACTGGCCAGAGAGGGCTTTTTGAAAAGCTAATATTTGATCAGAAAGCTGAAGAAAGGTGCTAATGTCAGTCATTTGAAGAGCTGATAAAAGAACTGCAAAGTAATGAACAAATGCAAAGATATTGTGTTGGAAAGGGCATATTTGAGGAAGAGAAAATGTCAGGTGTGGCTCACATACAATGAAGTCGGAGAGTGAGGAATGAAATATAAAAAAAATGAAGAGGGGAAGACAGAAGTAAAATCATACAGATAGAAGTAAGACCTTACAAGCCATAAAAGGGCAATTAACAACTATTGGAAAGTTTCAAGCAGAATAGAAAAATGATCTGATTTACTTTTTAAATATACAGCTGAGTATAAGTTCTGTATAGACTTATCAAATGATTTAATATAAGAAGCTGAAAAACAAGTTAAGGTCTTAAGTGGTTGTCTCCTATGGCTTAGACTGACAGGTATTGCAGGTCAGCTGGAGGAAAACAATGTTATTTGAGCCATGACACAGAGTGGAACTGACAGAAAATGATGAGATATTCCATGGGGGAGGCAAAGATATTGAAAATAGAGGATCAAAGAATGGCTGCAAAAATAAACCCCACTTTCCATTCTGTTCCACATTGTTGCTCTTGATCATTTGGCTTTATTTTTCTACATTCATTTCTTTTTTTTTAAATTCAGGTATAGTTGCTTTACAATGTTGTGCTACTTTCTTCTGTACAATGAAGTGAATCAGCTATATGTATACATATATCCCGTCCCTCTTGAACTTCCCTCCCCTCCCCCATCCCACCCATCTAGGTCACCACAGAGCAAGCACCAAGGTGAGCTCCCTGCACTGTACAGCAGGTTCCCACTAGCTATCTGTTTTACACATGGTAGTGTATATATGTCAGTCCCAATCTCCCAATTCATCCCACCCCCCCACCACGTGTCCACACACCCATTCTCTATATCTGAATATTTGTGCCCTACAGATATGTTCATCTGTACCATTTTTCTAGATTCCACATATATGCATTAATATACGATATTTGTTTTTCTCTTTCTGATTACTTCATTCTATATGACAGACTCTGGGTCCATCCACGTCTCTACAAATGACCCAATTTCATTCCTTTTTATGGCTGAGTAACATTCCATTGTATACATGTACAACATCTTCTTTATCCATTCATCTGTCAATGGACATTTAGTTTGCTTCTGTATCCTGGCTATTGTAAATAGTGCTGCAATGAACATTGGAGTGCATGTGCCTTTTTGAATTATGCTTTTCTCTGGGTATATGCCCAGTAGTGGGATTCCTGGGTCGTATGGTAGTTCTGTTCTTAGATTTTTAAGTAACCTCCATAATGTTCTTCATAGTGGCTGTATCAATTTACATTCCCACCAACAGTGCAGGAGGGTTCCCTTTTCTCCATACCCTCTCTAGCATTAATTGTATATTTTTTGATGATGGCCATTCTGACTACTGTGAAGTGATACCTCATTGTAGTTTTGATTTGCATTTCTCTAATAATTAGTGATGTTGAGCCTCTTTTCATGTGCCTCACGGCCATCTGTATGTGTTCTTTGGAGAAATGTCTATTTAGGTCTTCTGCTCATTTTCTCATTGGGTTGTTTGTTTTGATATTAGGCTGCATGAGCTGTTTGTATATTTTGGAGATTAATCCCTTGTCAGTTGCTTCATTTGCAAATATATTTTCCCATTCTGATGGTTGTGTTTTCGTCTTGCTTATGGTTTTTTTTTGCTATACAAAAGCATTTAAGTTTAATTAGGTCCCATCTGTTTATTTTTGTTTTTATTTTCATTACTCTAGGAGGTGGGTCAACAAAGAACTTGCTATGATTTATGTCAAATAGTGTTCTTCCTATGTTTTCCTCTAAGAGTTTTACAGTGTCCGGTCTCACATTTAGGTCTTTAATCTATTTTGAGTTTGTTTTTGTGTATGGTGTTAGGGAGTGTTCTAATTTCAGTCTTTCATATGTAGCTGTCCAGTTTTCCCAGCACCACTTATTGAAAAGGCTGTCTTTTCTCCACTGTATATTCTGGCTTACTTTATCAAAGATAAGGTGACCATATGTGTGTGCATTTATCTCTGGGCTTCTATCCTGTTCCATCGATCTATATTTCTGTTTTTGTGCCAGTACCATACTGTCTTGATTACTGTAGCTTTGTAGTATAGTCTGAAGTCAGGGAGCCTGATTCCTTCAGCTCTGTTTTTCTTTCTCAAGATTGCTTTGGCTATTCGGGATCTTTTGTGTTTCCATACAAATTGTAAAATTTTTTGTTCTAGTTCTGTGAAAAATGCCATTGGTAATTTGATAGGGATTATATTGAACCTGTAGGCTATACTAGATTGATTCTATAGTCATTTTCACAATATCGAGTCTTCCAATCCAAGAACATGGTATATCTCTCCATGGGTTAGTGTCATCTTTGATTTCTTTCATCAGTGTCTTATACTTTCCTGAGTACAGGTCTTTTACCTCTTTAGGTAGGTTTATTCCTAGGTATTTTACTCTTTTTGTTGCAATGGTGAGTGGAATTGATTCCTTAATTTCTCTTTCTGATCTTTCGTTGCTAGTGTATAGGAATGCAAGAGATTTCTGTGCATTAATTTTGTATCCTGAAACTTTACCAAATTCATTGATTAGTTCTAGTAGTTTTCTAGTGGCATCTTTAGGATTTTCTATGTATAGTATCATGTCATCTTCAAACAGTGACAGTTTTATTTCCTCTTTTCAAATTTGGATGCCTTTTATTTCTTTGTCTTCTGTGATTGCTGTGGCTAGGACTTCCAAAACTGTGTTGAATAATACTGGTGAGAGTGGACATCCTTGTCTTATTCCTGATCTTAGAGGAAATGCTTTCAGTTTTTCACCATTGAGAATGATGTTTGCTGTGGGTTTGTCGTATATGACCTTTATTATGTTGAGGTAGGTTCCCTCTATGCCCACTTTTCTGGAGAGTTTTTATCATAAGCTGGTGTTGAATTTTGTCAGAAGCTTTCTCTGCATCTATTGAGATGATCATATGGTTTTTATTCTTTAATTTGTTAATATGGTGTATCACATTGATTTGTGTATATTGAAGAAGACTTTCATCCCTGTGATAAATCCCACTTGATCATATATATGATCCTGTTAATGTGTTGTTAGATTCTGTTTGCTGGTATTTTGTTGAGGATTTTTGCATGGATGTTCAACAGTGATATTGGCCTGTAATTTTCTATTTTTGTGATATATTTGTTTGGTTTTGGTATCAGGGTGATGGTGGCCTCATAGAATGAGCTTGGGAGTGTTCCTTCCTCTGCAATGTTTTGGAAGAGTTTGAGAAGGATGGGTGTTAGCTCTTCTCTAAATGTTTGATAGAATTCACCTGTGAAGCTATCTGGTCCTGGACTTTTGTTTGTTGGAAGATTTTTAATTTCAGTTTCAATTTCATTGCTTGTGATTGGTCTGTTTATATTTTCTATTTCTTCCCAGTTCAGTCTTGGGAGATTGTACCTTTCTAGGAATTTGTCCATTTCTTTCAGATTGTCCATTGTATTGGTATATAGCTGCTTCTAGTAGTCTCTTATGATCGTTTGTATTTCTGCAGTGTCAGTTGTAATTTCTCATTTTTAATTTTATTGATTTGAATCTCCTCCCTTTTTTTCTTGATGACTCTGGCTAAAGGTTTATTAATTTTGTTTATCTTCTCAAAAGACTAACTTTTATTTTCATTGATTTTTGCTATTGTTTTCTTTCTATTTCATTTATTTCTGCTATGATTTCTATGATTTCTTCTACTAACTTTGGGTTTTGTTTGTTCTTCTTTCTCTAGTGCTTTAGGTGTAGGTTTAGGTTGTTTATTTGAGATTTTTCTTGTGTCTTGAAGTGGGATTGAATTGCTATAAACCTCCCTCTTAGGACTTCTTTTGCTGCATCCCATAGGTTCTGGTCTGTCGTGTTTTCTTTGTTATTTGTTTCTATATATTTTTTGATTTCCTCTTTGATTTCTTCAGTGATCTCTTGCTTATTTAACAGTGTATTGTTTAGCCTCCATGTGTATGTGTTTTTTATAGTTTTTTTTCCTGTAATTGACTTCTAATCTCATAGTGTTTTGGTCAGAAAAGATGCTTGATATGATCTCAGTTTTCTTAAATTTGTCGAGGCGTGATTTGTGACCCAAGATGTGATATATCCTGGAGGATGTTCCTTGTGCACTTGAGAAGAAACTGTATTCTGTTGTTTTTGGGTGGAATGTCCTCTAAATATCAATTAAGTCTATCCAGTCTATTGTGTCATTTAAAGCTAGTGTTTCCTTATTTATTTCTGTCTGGATGATCTGTCCACTGGAGTAAGTGGGGTGTTAAGTCCCCCACTATTATTGTGTTACTGTCAATTTCCCCTTTTATGCTTGTTAGCATTTGCCTTATGTATTGAGGTGCCCCAATGTTGGGTGCAAAAATATCTACAATTTTTATGTCTTCTTCTTGGATTTATCCCTTGATCATTATGTAGTGTCCTTCCTCGTCTCTTTTAACAGTGTTTATTTTAAAGTCTATTTTATCTGATATGAGTACTGCTACTCCAGCTTGCTTTTGATTTCCATTTGCATGTACTATCTTTTTCCATCCCCTCACTTTCAGTCTATATGTGTCCCTAGGTCTGAAATGAGTCTCTTGTAGACAGCATATATATGGGTCTTGTTTTTGTGTCCATTCAGCCAGTCTATGTCTTTTGGTTGGAGCATTTAATCTGTTTACATTTAAGATAATTATTGATATGTATGTTCCTAATACCATTTTCTTTATTGTTTTGGGTTTGTTTTTGTAGGTCTTTTTCTTCTCTTGTGTTTCCTGCCTAGAGAAGTTCCTTTAGCATTTGTTGTAAACCTGGTTTGGTGGTACTGAATTTTCATAGCTTTCACTTGTCTGTAAAGCTTTTGTTGTCTCCCTTGAATCTGAATGAGATCCTTGCTGGGTAGAGTAATCTTGGTTGTAGGTTTTTCCTCTTCATTATTTTAAATATATCTTGCCACTCCCTTCTGGCCTGCAGAGTTTCTGCTGAATAATCAGCTGATAACCTTATGGGGATTCCCTTGTATTTTTTGCTTTTCCCTCAATGCTTTTAATATTTTTTCTTTGAATTTAATTTTTGTTAGTTTGATTAATATATGTCTTGGTGTGTTTCTCCTTGGGTTTATCCTGTATGGGACTCTCACACTTCCTGGACTTGGGTGGCTATTTCCTTTCCAATGTTAGGGAAGTTTTCAACTATATTCTCTTCAAATATATTCTCAGACACTTTCTCTTTCTCTTCTTCTTCTGGGACCCCTTATCATTTGAATGTTGGTGCATTTAATGTTGTCCCAGAGGTCTCTGAGACTCTCCTCATTTCTTTTCATTCTTTTTCATTTATTCTGCTCTGTGGCAATTATTTCCACCATTCTATCTTCCAGCTCACTTATTCATTCTTCTGTCTCATTTTTTCTGCTATTGATTCCTTGTAGTGTATTTTTAATTTCAGTTATTGTGTTGTTCATCACTGTTTGTTTGTTCTTAAGTTCTTCTATGTCCTTGTCTCCATTCTATTTTTGAGATTTTGGATCATCTTTACTATCATTACTCTGAATTCTTTTTCAGGTAGGTTGTGTATTTCCTCTTCATTCATTTCATCTTGTAGGTTTTTACCTTGCTCCTTCATCTGTAACATATCTTTTTGTTAGCTCTTTTTTTTGATGTTTGGGGCTGTGTTCTTGTCTTGCTGGTTGCTTGGCCCGAGGCCTCCAGCACTGGAGTTTGCAGGCAGTTTGGTGGAGCCAGGTGTTGGTGCCAAGATGAGGACCTCCAGGAGACCCCACACAGATTAATATTCCCTGGGACCTGAAGTTTTCTGTTAGTCCAGTGGCCTGGACTCAGAGTTCCCACCACAGGAGCTCACGTCTGATCCCTGGCCTGGGAACCAAGACCCTGCAAGCCACGCAATGTGGCAATAAAAAAATACATTAGAGAAAATAACTATAAAAATGAAACAACAACAACAACAAAACAAAACAGAACCACAACAGCAAAAAAATAAAATTAAAATTAAATAAATAAAAACATATGAATAAAAATAAAATTTAAAATTCCCTGGTGCCACCTCTGTCTGTGTCCTTGCCCCCACAGTGAGCTATAGGTTTCCCCCACTTCCCCAGTAGGCCTCCAAGACCTCTTGGTAGGTCTCTGGACCCTCTGTGTCAGCCCCTCTTTTCCTCTCACCAGTGTCTGTTCCTCTCACACGTGCCCGGACAGGCCAGCTGGGGCACAGGCCTCCACAGCCATGCCCACAGGGGCCAGCATGGGAGAGGAGGCCACAGAGGGGAGCAGCGCTCGGCCCGCCTGGACTTGTGCAGCCAGAGGAGGTTTTGGTGGAGGTGGGGTTCATGGTTCATGGCCAGGACCTGCATGGCCCACAGAGGCCTTTTGGGAGAGGAGCAGTACTCAGGTCTTCCAGGAGGTCCTGGCTGGGGCAGGGCTCAGGTCCAAGACCCACGTGATCATAAGGGGTTCAGGCCCAGCAACTCAGCAGGCTCCCTGGGGCCTGAGCAGGTAGGGGAGATGCTGGCTGCATTCCTCTCCAATCCCCTGATCCCCCAAAGGTCCCTCTCT
>NW_006795797.1:599043-640475 GCF_000442215.2 Lipotes vexillifer | reverse complement strand
TCCTGCTGATCCGTTCACTGTGAGGGGCCCCTAGGGGTTGGTGGTTAAGTCCTGGGACACCGGTAGGCTTGCCAGGTCCTGAGCAGGCAGGGAAGTTGCTGTCCGCAGTCCCCTCTGATCCCCCAAACCCCCAAAAGTCCCTCTCCATACCTGCTGATTTCCTCACCATGGGTGGGCCCCTCTGAGCATGGGAACCCCTCCTCTTCCCCAGTCCCCCATCAGGCGCACTGATCCCATTCCTCCTCCACTTTTCTTCCCTCCCATGTTCTACCTGGTCACATGGGGACTCCTCCCATTCCCTTAGGAGTCCGAGGACCCCCACCAGAGCCTAGCAGTTGCCCTAATTATGAAGAGACGCAAACGCCACATCTTGTATTCTGCCACTGTGACTCCACCCCCACATTCACTTCTTGAACCTGATACCTCTCCTTTCATTTGACTTTGGTTCTCCTTCAGGATCATACTTGTACTTACCCTTTAGATTGAGATTGCTTCTAACACTTTACAACATCAACCTGATTCAATCCAGTCTTATCTACCCCCCATGTGAACCCATGTGATCTGCCATTTTGGCCAAAGAAATTTGCATTTGAAAGCAGATGACTTTGGGGGACAATGGTGATTGCAGATCTTGAAAGATTCTTCTAAGTTTCCTAGTTCTTAAAGAACAGATTTCAAAAATAAGTAAAAAGATACCTAAAATATTTGTTTAATAAATTCTTTATTCTATAAGATATTTGACTAATGAATGCATTGCCTTAGGGTTACTTGATATGGAAGTGGGTGACGAAGAACTTTTTTCCTCATTTTCCCATACTGACCACAAAAATGATTACATCCACTTTGTCAAATGCTACTGCTCAATTTGCTGGAAGGAAAGGACATTTGTATAGTTTGCAAACAGCAGAATTTGAGGAATTTTCATTGGTTACTCAGTCATAGTTTGCTGGCCAGGCTGTGGCAAGAAAACAACTTGAAAGAACCCTGCCAGGAAAGATAAGTGGCTCCAGGTCATTGAATATGCTCTTAGATGACAGAATGAATCACAGGCCCAAGCAAACACTGCAGAAATAAAAGTGATAGCAAAGTTGAAGAAAACAGATGTTATGTTGACCTTGGTTCATTGAAATCAAATAACTAATTTGCTTACCATCCTCTAGTACTTTGAAATGGTCCCTGAGGAAGCCAAGAGTGACAGTGAATATGTAAACCAGGTACTTCCAGATTTCAGTGAGGTACAGTTTGTGAGAACAAAAGCAGTTCCCATTGGAATGCAAAGAAGACAATGCTGTAATAACATTAGCATAATGCACGGTCCCAGCTGACAGTATTCCGAGGCAGCAAACTAAAATATGGGAAAATAACCACATTTGTTTACTCTTCATTTCACTGCTTGATTGAAACACATAGCCATTGATAACTCTGCTGACAGGCTGGAGACAACTTCCAGCACAGTGGGCTGGACTCCAGCATTGCTAGTTAACACATGCAATTCAGGAGTCAGAAGCTGAGGGTCTGAGTTGACACGCTTTCAGAAGTTTAGATCTTCATACTTAAACCTACAGAAGTTTCAAGTAGCTAGTCATAGTCTTTGGGTTTACAAAACATATTAAATTACTTGTTGAAAGCTGTAAGTCTAATGCCTAGGCTTTTGTGATCTTGGTCCTGTTCCTTTAAACTTCTGAGTCTCAGTTTCTCATTTTCTATAGGTCAGAAATATGTACTATCTACTTCAATGAGGAAAAGATTAAATGATATAGCGTATGAAAAACTTCTTGCTATACCATAGGCACACAAAACATTTTAGTCCATTTCTGCCTCTGGAGGAAACACAAGTTGGGGTTAAGGAGCATAAGTTTTTTGTTTGTTTTTTGTTTTGTGGGGGGAGCAATTCCAATCATCCAGAAATCAGACTGGGGAAGCTGTGTAGAGGGGAGAAGGTAAATTATATCAAAGGCAGAAATATTTACAGGGTGAAGAAAGTGCAGGGTAGATCCCCAAAGACCATATGCTCAGTGTTGTCCACATTAGCAGAAAGCACCAGAGAAGGTATATTGAGACCATATAAACCCTTGGAGAGCTCCCGCAAGGGTGCTTACCCTCCAGACAGGACATAAGATTTAAACCTAAAACCATCAGCTTTCTAGGGGTCAGAACATAGGCAAACTATTCAAAGAACTTAGCCTCAGTCTCCTGAGAAGTAATTAGGTTACCCCCAAACTGGGTTCACCTCTTGGTGGATGTCAAGCCAAAAGACACAACCAAGCCAAAGAGTGGGAGAAGGAAGGCTTTTATTAGGTACAACAAGTAAAGAGAATGTGGAGCTTAACAATAGGACAGCCATCTTATGCTGGGGAGGTCCTTTAAAGATAAGAGGATAACACCCTGCCCCCAATGGAAATTACCAGCAGTCACAAGCAATTGGCATTCCAAGAAGGTAGAGCTAGGACATGAGTAGCCCTAACCACCATATAGGTGGAAGAGTAACCCAAGGGTGACCAGAAGGGACCATTAAAGAAGCCCAGTTTCTCTCCCCCAGCACAGCCCTCCCCTCCTGGCCTAGCCCAGGCCAGGGCTAGGGCAGTAAATCTCACCTTCTCCTCTCACTTCTAGTAAATTCTTTTACCACCACCATTGCAGTCTCCATCACAGCACTCCAGGAATATTTCCCAAGGCAGTATCTCTCTGAAATTGGGGAAATTTTAAGCTAAGGGTGTGTGAATATTCATGAAAAGGCTTGAGCAAAGGAGAGTGCAGCATGGAATTGGGGCAAAGGTTGACAGAGTTCAGGCTCTAGTTGATTGAAGTCACAAGGGTCAGCAAAGGTCAACAGCATCATTCCTTAGGCTCTAGTTAGTCTGGTGGTTGAGTGCTCAAGGGGGTTTGGATTCTAAACAGCTCAAGAATGTGCTTCAGGCTAATCTTTACCTTTGAAACAGAATTGGGGGTCTTTACAAGAGTTTGTCTCTGATATGGTTAAACTATTTCCCTGGCCTGGTAATAGCTGTTTTGTTCTCACTTTTTTGTTTCTTTAAAATCATTAACCACTAAGACTTCTTCTTCTGCAAGGTCTAACACTGTGGCCAGGCTTAGATCACAAGATAACTTAAGGCTAAAATAGCTTCTCTCATTTCAAGAAAGCTGTGCCTACCTAGTTCTCTTCTTCCAGGGATCCTCTGCTAAATCTGCCTACAATTATAACTTCTAGGCTATTATGATACAGAGAGTTTTAAGTATTAGATAATATAAATACTTAGCATTGTACCTCAGTAAATAATACATTGTTAAAGGAATGAATAAATGAATGACTGAATGATATGAATATTTCAATTGGAATTCAAATACTAGCTATTTGGATCATTTTGATCAATTTGACTCCATAAATGTATATTATTGCTTCTGAGCCTCAGTTTCTTCATCTATAAAAAAGATTTGGATTAGATGAACGATCCTCAAACATTCATGTGTAAAAAAGCGATCCAGAGGCTTTGTTAAAAATTAAGATTCTTGGGTTCCATATCAAAGGAGTCTTTATTAGAAGGTCTGTACTGAGGCTCAGGAATCTGTCTTTAAAATAAACATCACAGTTGATTATGGTGCAGGTAGACCCAAAAGAGAATTAAAAAAAAAAAATCTGAACTAAGATGTCTTCTAGCTCTAAAACTCCCTGCTTCATTTTCATTCCCACGAACCATTTCAAAAAGTCCTTCCACTATAATTTGAGGTTATTTCTTCACTCCTAAAATAATCCCACTATAATATATATGTATAACATATATATGCATAACATATATATGTATATATATATGTGTGTGTGTACATAAGCACACACATGCACACCGATACTCAGCTGAACACTGTGATAGAAATTCCTCTCTGAGATTTTTCTATGTTACTGATTAAAGTAATAGATTTTGAAAGATGGGAGAGTGACTGTTGCAGTCCCACACACACCTGCGAACTCCCCCGGAGAGGAAGCAGCACCAAGGAAGAACAGCAAGAGCCAGTGTAGATCAAAAGTATATTAATAATAGGCTTTTATTAAGCACAGAAACACAAACCAATCGATCGGGGCCTCTCCCAAAAGGAGGGTGAGACCCCGAGACTTCACACAGGCGCTGTTTTCTATCTCAGGGTAA
This sequence comes from Lipotes vexillifer, assembly GCF_000442215.2. Lineage (NCBI taxonomy): Eukaryota > Metazoa > Chordata > Mammalia > Artiodactyla > Lipotidae > Lipotes > Lipotes vexillifer. Next base: position 636,336 of record NW_006795797.1, on the reverse strand, counting down.
ACAGGTTGTTCGTGCAAATTTTAACATCTCGGTCGGCCACCTGGAACTTCAGAACTTTCTTGTTCACATTATGCTGGCAAGCAAAGCTCAATTTCACAGAAGCCAGGTCAAGCGATTAGCAATAAAAGCAGTTACAGTACAAACAGTTTCAAATCAAAGCATTCCATCATTGATTCTAGGCATTATAATCTAAATTATAAGTTCTGGGACAATGTGTCTCGCCACATGACTACAATGTAGGGCTGTTGTATTGTAAAATTCCTGGAAGTATCATTTGCACTGGTCTGCTAGTACAGCCAGCTCAGATAAGAAATCTCTGATTCAGGGCTTCCCTGGTGGCGCAGTGGTTGAGTCCGCCTGCCGATGCAGGGGACACGGGATCGTGCTCTGGTCTGGGAAGATTCCCCCATGCCGCGGAGCGGCTGGGCCCGTGAGCCATGGCCACTGAGCCTGCGCGTCCGGAGCCTGTGCTCCGCAACGGGAGAGGCCACAACAGTGAGAGGCCCGCATACCGCCAAAAAAAAAAAAAAAAAAAAAAGAAACCCCTGATTCAAAGTGTCTAAATGATTTTCTCCGTCACAGAGAACTAAGACTAAAACAAAAATCTCAAGATTTCTAACAGTACACTTATCTACCTTCCAGAATACAAATTCTCTAAATCACTAAAGAGTTTGTGAGCCTGACAATTGAGATCATGCATATTTATCTTTATGTCTCCAGAACCAGCCCAGGTTTGTGGTTAGAGCAGAGGAATGTAACTTCAGGAATATTTATCATCCCTTTTCGATATAATTAGATCTCTTCCATAGGAAGGCAGACAGCTGGTAATCTTAAACTGAAGTCAAAGCACAGAGATAACTGGGAGTAAACACCAATCCCTTCACAGACAGAGCGTAAAGAATTCATTTCATCACCCTAAGAGAACTTCTTTACTCCTGGTACATTTTTCTCTGAAGTCATTCCATGAATAAATCTTGCCCTTTGGAGGAGCATATTCCATTAGCTGGTGAGGTTGAGGAATGAGAGGAATCAGTACTGTGTGAAGAACAGCTCAGTCCACACAGCCTCAGGACTGGCACCTTCTCAGTCTTTCTTAATGGTGCCTTTTGGGAAAAGTGCCTTCCTTTTACATAGAAACAGGAGTAAATTCTATTTCCCCTATGGTTTTGACTCTAGAAATGATAGGAAGAAACAGAAAACTTAGACATTAAAATGTGTTTAAGTGATAGTATGATGAAAAGGGAATATCGGGTTCTCTGGTCCAGTTCTTGAAGTTGACTTTGGAGTTATCTCCAGCCTCTACAGTTATTGGTAGCAAAGTTTTAACCTGAAGTTAGCAACAATGGATTAGTAAATAACACGAACTCAGACATGCAAGTATACATCTTTAGAATATAAATGTGTGGTGGTCATGAGAATGTGCCTCTCAGATCTGCAACTGCAAAAAAGTGTAATTGATCGAGGGCTCCATCAGGAACCTCTAAAACCTGTTGCAATGTTTGTATAGAAGCCACATTTCCCATGGCTTCTCTCAGACAAAGACTGAGCCAGGTAGAGATGCTAATGCAGGCCTGCTCCTGGAGGAGTTGGTCTTCTTTATTGGGAGACTTTGGCTCAAATGTGGCAAAGTGGCCTTGCCAAAATTTTCTTAGAACTGCACTGTAGTCTAAGATGCTTGCATGAAAACTTCTCTCCTTCTTTCTCTTTCTCTTTCACTCTGGGTCAGACTTATAAGGTGGTCTGATGGCTCTCTCAGCCTCTCCTGGCTCCTTCCACCCTTTTATTCTTCACAAGGTATTTTCCATAATAAATTTACTGATATTTAATTCCGTCTTGGTTTCTGCTTATCAGAGAACCTATGCTAACACAAAATGTTTCTTTAAATTTTTAATTAAATCTCTTACTAACTTATCAGAGTTGTAAAATTGAAATAGCCAGAATAAGTGTAGTTTTAGTGGCACAAAGGGCCAAAGAAGTTTAATATTGTTCTAAGAATTATATCTGTCTACTCTATGCAAATAATTCTTAAAGTTACTCATATCTAGTCCAGCTTATCAGAAGAGTCTGTAGAATTTAGGGGGTAGGCTCAAGTTAGTAATAAGTATTGCTTCTGCTTAGTTTCGTCTCTGTACATGTAAGTCCCTCCAGTTACCCTAGGACAAAAGTGTCAAAATAGATTTATTTTGATGGAGTCTCCATAGGATGGTACGACTTGTCTAGAGCATTGTGTCAATGAATATGAGACGAATTGGTGAGCATCTTTTTTTTTCTTTTATATTTTTAATTAATTAATTTATTTATTTATTTCTGTCTGTGTTGGGTCTTCGTTTCTGTGCGAGGGCTTTCTCCAGTTGCAGCGAGTGGGGGCCACTCTTCATCACGGTGTGCGGGCCTTTCACTCTCACGGCCTCTCCCGCTGCGGAGCACAGGCTCCAGACGCACAGGCTCAGTAGTTGTGGCTCATGGGCTTAGTTGCCCCGCGGCATGTGGGATCCTCCCAGACCAGGGCTCGAACCCGTGTGCCCTGCATTGGCAGGCAGACTCCTAACCACTATACCACCAGGGAAGCCCCGCATATTTTTATTAATTAGTGTTGTTTGACAAAACTGTTCTGGAGGGAGACAGTAGTCATACTAGAAAGCTGAGCATCTGAGTATTTGGGGTCTTGAATCCTGGATGAATACCATCTGTCTAATTCAGTCTTTTTAAGAAATCATTTTTTTTTAAAAATAGCTTTATTGAAATATAATTCACATACTATATAATTTCACCTATTTAAAAATGTTTTAATAAAATATAAAAATTCTTTAAAGTAAAATATTAAACAGGACTCTTGAAAGCAAGATAATTATGGTTAAAATTGGGACCAGGCTTCCTCACAACCCCTGATTCAGCCCTTGATATACTTCCTCTCCATTTAGGGAGTACCAGACAGAACTAAAAATGAATATTTGAATTAGGTCTTACTACTCTCTCTTTAACACCAAATTAATTCCCCCAATCTTTATAAAAAGAAAATTCATGTTTCTAACGTTATTAATTGGCAGAGAGAATCTGCCAAAAGTCTTTTATCATAAAAACTACATTCTAACTTTTCATAATTTTTCTTTCTTCATGGTGGAAAATATATCCAGCAGAGAGAATCTGCCAAAGGTCTTTTGTCATAAAAACTACATTCTAACTTTTCATAATTTCATCTTTCTTCACGGTTGAAAATATATCCAGCTTGCAGAGGACATCTATATGTAGGAAACCATTTGATACAGTCTATAGGTCTGACTCTGCAGTGAAGCCACACTGGAAACAACTGTGATGCTTTACTTTAAAGCATAGATGGTCCATTTCCTCCCCAAATCCACTGAATGAGAATATCCAAAAGTTTAGAAAAGAGATTATTTTCTAAAATAAAGCAAAATGAAATCTTCGAAGTGATTCTGAGGTACACCTAAATTTGGAAACAATATCACCCCTAGAGTGATCAGAGGACTCTATATGATCTGGATGGTGGGCTGATCTCAGTCCATTTCTAATTAAAATCCCCAAGAAGTGTTAGAAGATTTGAATTCTACTTTTGCAGCATATTTTGTGACTGTAGTGGCTTCATTTTACCTATGGTTTTTCATCTCTATAAAATAGGGAAAATAAAAATACACATTTCTATATGAGTTTTATGAGACCTAGTTCTTTGGAATATGAAAACTTAAATGTTCATGAAGTTGGTTTTAAACAAGCATTAGTCACCAGTATAATATAATATATACTTTACATGAACTATATGTTCTCCTATCTAAGGTCAGTGTTCCACCTGATCATCCTTCTCCTTCTTGCCTACTCAAGGACATCATTCAGGTGATTCTCTTATCTCCATGCTTCATCATAATGTTTACCTTCTTTATTGGACTACTCCTGTAAGCATATAAATTTGCTGTGGTATCTTAATAAATTCTCTTGACTACACATCTTTTTTCCACTACCATCCAATTCCTTGTTTCCTTTAACAGCAATATTCCTTTATAGTTATTTATATTTTTATCTCCAAAATCTCACCTCCTGATAAACTCATACCTAACACTCTATCAAACTGCTCATCTCCACATCGGTAAAACCCGTAGTCCAATAACTTGGCAAACCAGTCCTGTTATCTGACCTAACAAACACAGCTGTTCATTCTGCTTGAAATGTCTTCTCTCAGATTCCAGGTCACCGCAGTCCTGGTTCCTTCCTTACCACTCCTTTTTAACCCCTTTTCCTTGTTTTTCCTCACTTCTTCAAACTCTAAAGGCTTAGAGTCTTCAAAGTTCAGCTCATGACCCTCCTCTCTTCTCTGTCTACATTCCTTTGCATAGTGATTTCATCTAGTCTCATGACTCTATGCAGATGACTTACAAATTTATATGTCCAGCTTGGACCTGTTATTTGAATTCCAGACACAGTTATCCACCTCTCTAATTGACATCTCTATTTGATACCTAATTGTCATCTCAAACTTCGCTTGCCCTAGACCAAATTCTTAATACTCCCCCGAAATCCTGCTACTCCCATAGTCTTCCTAACAAATGGCAACTTCATTTTTCCAGTTGTTCCAGACCCTTTTTTTCGTACCCCACATCCAATTCATAGTCAATAGGCAATCTATAAGTAAATCCTGTTCATGTTCAAAGTCTACCCCAAATCTGCTTCACAGCACCTCAACTACTACCACCTTAGGAAAAACCACTTTTATATTTCTTGTGTATTATTGGAACAACCCCTTAACTAGTCTCCCTGCTTCTGCCTGTTCACTTTCTTTTGTCCATACATACCACATATACTTCCCATTTCCAACTTAAAAAATGCACAATGTGAGAGTTGTGAGTTAAGTTTTATTTGGAGCAAAATGAGGACTATAGCCCAGGAGATAGCATCTCAGATAGCTCTGAGAAACTGCTCCAGAGAGGTAGGGAGGAAGGTCAGTATATATGTGATTTTGGTGAAGGGGGAGTATATGCAATCAAGCACATATTTTTTGCAGGTTTCTGCTAGTCTCGTGAAGGTTACTGCTAGTCACGAGGAACAAACGTCACCATGAAGGATTTTAGTGCTTTTGTAGGTACGAGAAGATATAAGATTTGGTCTCATAAAATAGTCTCCTGAAAATATCTAACTATCTGAAGACCTGTTCTGCCAGTTTTTCCCAGAGCACAGAGTGCCTCTTTTCTGCTCTCCACCCTGAACTCCTTTCAGGGGGTCTTGATAGTCAGCAGCTGCAGTAGCTCATGATTTGATCCTTGTAGAGGTAGATGGCAAGTGCCAATGGCAAGTGCCAATTTGTAGCTGACATCATCTTACTCAGAGAAAAATCAATGCTTATGATACTCCACAAGGTCACTTTCTCACCTTACAGTTGTCTGGACTCATTTTTTTACTATTTCCACCATACCCACTCTGCTCCAGCCATGCTGTCCTAAGTGAGCATGCTTTTGCCTCAAGGCCATTTCCCTTTCTGTTTCCTCTGCTTAGTAGGCAGTTCCTCAAGTGCTCACTCACCTTGCTAAGTTTCTGCTCAAAAGTCACTTTCACAATAATCGTTGACCACCTTATTTAAAATTGTACCCTGCTAATTAACATCACTTTACCCACTACTCTGCTTAATTTTTCTTCAGCACTTTTGATTTTCTGATATATATTTTACTCATTCAAATATAAGCTCTGAGTAACCTGGATAGAGTTGTCTGTGTTGTTGATTGTTGTACCCCTAGCACCTAGGAAATTGTAGAGCACGTAGTCAATTGTCAGTAAACACTTGTTAAATAAATAAATATTGTAATGAAATATAGTGTTCAAATTCAATGTAAAGTAAGTTTGTTTGAAGTCAATTTAGGTATTTACCTATGATGGTAATTTTTAGTCTGATAGTAAGATGCACCGCTTGACCTTCTGATTTAGTATTGCAATAGATATACATGTATTTTGAAAACAAATATTCTAAAATCATCAGTGCCTTGATTTCTCTTTACCAATAAGTAGCACATTTTGAATTTTAAAGAGCATTAAAGGAAGGTGTGAACTTTTGTTCAAAAGGGAGGTTGGGATAAAAGGTTGAAAATAATATTTATGTAACAAACAAATTAGATTTTTTTCAGCTTTTTAATTTGCAGTAGATTAGTAATTCCCCTCCACTTCTGAGTCTGACTGGGAGATCATTTTCCTTTTAAAACAATTGAGGGAAAGATTTAAAAAACAAAAAAGGATTTGAGGGAGTCAACTCAGATGGCTAACAGCAGGATAGTAAGATAGGGAAAAGGGGTGGCTCTAGCATGTAAGAGTTTGTGACATTATGCAATTCAATGTTAACTTGACTGCATGTTTCTTGCCTAATGTGTATAGGGAAGTTATGTAGGTAAATCCAATCACTGTTCATTGAATTACCCCAGTTTCACTTCTCCTGCAACATATGGGTATCATAATAGCATAATGGTGTCGCTCTGCCTTCTACAGTAATTAACAAAAAATCAGGATGTGAATTATGATGAGATTATTGTCAAAGTATACATTTAAAATATTTATTATCCTAATAATTAGTTGCTTTATTTAAAGATCAAACAACATTTGAAACTCAAGCAATTTAGTTTTAAGTGACCAAGCTTTTCATTAATGTAAAAGAATCGGTGATGAGTGAATAAAGAAAGGTAATTATCCTCTGGAATATTTCTTTTAAAAAAAGATAAAAAGAATACTTACTATACAAAATTATTATACGAATGTAATGAGGTAACATTTGAAAATAATTATGTGAATTTATTATCATTATTATTATTACTATGTTGTGAATGTTTGATAGAAAGAGAAGGAAATAATGAAAGAATGAAAGAGAGAGAGGGAAAAAAAGAAAAAGAAAAGGGAGGAAGGAGATAAAACTAATAGTGGAAGAGTAATAGTTCCTATTCTCCACCAACTAAAAAAATTCTGTAACACAGTGATAATTTAAAAGTATCATCCTAACTGTTAAGTCATTAGAACAATTCAAAATTATATCAAATACCTTCATATCAGTATCTCATGACACTTTGCTTTCAAAAGTTGGTATTACATTTGAAATTTGCCAATTTTAAATTCAACTAAAAATAATATAAATAAGAATTTTAATAAAATATGACTTCCACCATCAAATATAGTAAAGTCCATGGACTTGGATGTTAAGTAAATTAATTAATATAATGAGATAATGAAATCTTCATTTTAAAAGACAACCAGCAAGACAGAAAAACAGGCAAAGACTGTCTGATCATTTATAAACTCCAATTACTGTCATGTCTCAAATGGAAATTAAATTTTAAAAAATTACTTAGAAAATGTATTAAAAATTGTTAAGGAAAGTTTTTAGTAGGATTAGAACATGTTATCCATGTTAATGGTGCAGGTGTTGTTATCTTTGTGCATTATTTTTGGATCTCAACCTGACTTGAGATAATAAGAGCAGGATCTGAGGGAATCAACTCAGATGGCTAACAATAGGATAGTAACATATAAAACCACTCACCACAACAGAATAGGTAATCATGCTTGAGAAGAAGCTAATTCCCCTAAGACTGTAATGAAAATAAACTTCTGTGAAATTAGATGACATCCAAATATAGCAGAAATGAGAAAATATGGTTGGTGGAAAATTCAAATTAAATTATTTATTCAAATTTATTTCTTAAATATCCCAAGATGCAATGTACTTTTATTTCTGGAATACCATCCTTTGAAACACAGTTGTAGATTCTCTGGCAAGGGTGAGACTGGCAAATGCTCTTTGTCTAGGTTATCTGTTTGGAGAATAATTAAAAGTATTGACCTTTCCAAACCAATACATTCAATATAAGAGTTTTAAAATATTATATTTTAATTATGCATTAAACATAAAATATGTAAAGCTGGTCATTAATAGAAAATTTCATATTAATTTATTTTTCTATAGTATTTTGAGAAACATTTAAAATATAGATTTTCATTTATCTGAATAATTATATTATCAGCCCTTCTCAAAAGTAGTTTATTTTTCTCTGTAGAAATCTTTATTAAGTGTACATGGTATTGTGCTAAGCACTGTTGAGAATATGGAAGTCTGTGAAAATTGTCCGTCACCAGGAGCTTTCAGTTCAGTGAGGAAACAAGAAAATGCCCCAGGAAACAAAAGGAAACTATGAAGGACAGTGGCTTAATAAATAAACAAGTTAGTAAATTATATTCAGCTCCAATAAACACACAAAGTCTTATACAAACATCCAGGGATAATGAGATAAATATCTCACGGTGACTTTTCTACAAGACTTTACTGGCTATTGGAGGTATAGATTGATATACAGATCATTCTGATGTAAGGTAGTTATTTACAAGACAGAGGTGAGCACAATGTAAGAAATCCTCCATTTACAGGATACTTTCTGAGGATTTATGAAGATTTGCCTCCAATTTACACACTAACATTTGTGACAATCTTAAAATGAAAGCTTATAAATTAGCAGAGTGTGGTATTAAGAACCCTGGCCTTGGTGGGAGTAGATGTGATTTCTGTTAATTCCAATGCTTTGCACTAATATTTATGATGTTGGGCAAGCTGCTGTTCCCCCTCCATCATTTCTTCACACGTAAAAGAAAACTTTCTCTAGATTTGGGTGCTAAATCTGGGATCCACCAACTCTCAGGGGGGTCTGTGAATAGAATTCAGAGGGCCTGCGAATTTGAATGGGTGAAAAAAATCTTATTCACCAGCTCCTAATAGAAATCTTGTATGTCCTTCCATTACCAGTGTAGACAGATAATCATAGAATTATTAGTGGCACCTCTGAATCTGACACAATGAGGAATTGATCTCGGATGGCCTCACCCTGCAGTGACTTAAAGCAGGACTTCGGTTCCCAGCCAGAGATTGAAGTCAGGCCTTGGTGGTGAGAGTGCTGAATCCTAGCCACTAAACCACCAAGGACCAGTGGCAAGTGACAAGGCCCTGGCCCATCAGCAGTGTAGAAATGAATTTCCACACAGAGATGGAAAGTAGTGAAACAAGTAAAGTGTTTATTAGGAGGAAGAAGAGTCCGTATTTGGTTTATCTCAGGCTTATTTCACATGTGTGCATGCTCATCTCTTAGCAAAGATGGATTCTATCGAAGAGGCCTGTGGGTAGGTTGACATCACTTACTATGAGGTGATGTCCCCTCCCTTTGACCTCCAAGGAGCCTTTCTGCACATGTGTAGTTGGGAAGGTCTTCTTGACCTCGAGAATGAGAAATATGTGGTCTCTTATCTAGGCAGGGCTTAGTTCCTCCTCCCTCCTGCTATTTTGGAGTATCTGTCCACAGGGGACAAACTCTGGCTGCTCAGCCTGGGGGCCTTCTATCTCCTGCTTCAGAATCAATCACAGATATTTTCATATCATATTATAGATATTGCAGATGCCTGAAAATATTTTGAGATAATGTTATTCCATTCTCTTTATATGGTATGTTAGTACATAAAACATACATTACTGTATCACAAATTAGGTGTATTCAAAATATTTTAACAGTTGTATTTCAATACTGTTGTTTTCTTTGTAACCCCATGTGTTATACTTTATGCATGTAAAAAAATTATTTTCAAAAATGGTCCACAGGGTTCACCAGACTTCCAGAGGTGTTCAAAACAAAAGTTGAAAAGTCCTGCACTATATTATCTCTAAGGTCTTATACAGATATAATATTTTTAATATGTAATTGTATTATCTAAGACATACACAATTTTCTATTCTAACCATGCAATGATTTCTAAGAGTGTTAAGGGGAAAAAGAGACTAGTGAAGGTTGGAGTAATATAACATGAGTTTTTCAGCACTTTTCACGCTCTGGGGGCTGAAACATCTGAACATGGAAGCTGAAAACAACAGCAAGAAGCACCAAAACAAGCAGTGCAGCTGCACTTTGCTGGGTTCCTTTGTGCGTTTTTTTCCCCATACTTCTGTGGCTGGTTTAGACACTTGTTTGTCTTTAATCTATTTTGGCTTTCTGACTCCCAGTTCTGGCTTCACCAGTGTTCCTGGGACTACGCACCCAATTTCATCTTGTCAGTCACCTCTTCTTGACAGTAGGTTTCAAGCAGCCTGACAACCAACTTTAGAAAATACTAACAAAATATTCTTAAAAAAGTAGAGAGTTGGAGAGTTTTATACTGTATGAGAACCTTAGTGAAGTCTCCAAGGAACAATAGTATTCGGAGAATTAGAAAACACAGTGCAAAAGAATGTAGCTAGAGTACAAACCTTTTGGAGTGGGTGAAGACAACGGCCTATCCGGAGAAGACTCCATTTGCGTGTTTCTGCATGCATGTGTGCATGTTGAGAGACAGTGGAAAATAAGTCAAGGGAGGCATATATAACTTGAAGTTAAGAAAACTGGAAATTTAGAAAAGGCACATTAAGAAATGAGACCAAAAACACTACTTTGAACAAATTACATGAAAAATAAAGGGAAATGGATGTATTTACATGATTAACATCTTTACTTTTTTCTGTGTTTTGCATTGGACTATGTGTTCATGCTACCTGTCATTCTTTTTTTTTTTTTTGCGGTACGCGGGCCTCTCACTGTTGTGGCCTCTCCCATTGCGGAGCACAGGCTCTGGACGCGCAGGCTCAGCAGCCATGGCTCACGGACCTAGCCGCTCCGTGGCATGTGGGATTTTCCCGGACCAGGGCACGAACCCGTGTCCCCTGCATCGGCAGGCGGACTCTCAACCACTGCGCCACCAGGGAAGCTCTGTCATTCTTTTAAAATTTAAATTTAGATGACTTATTTTTTTCTGCATGCTTTGGCTGACTTTTTTTGTTGTTTTAATCGTTTTTATTCTGATCTTCAGAAAGCATAGTGCTATATGTGGTTTTTCTCCACAAGAGTCAAGGGAATGGAATGTGGGATGGAGGATCAGATCATGTCACATTCACAATACACCTTGGGAAAATATTCTTTGCTCTCCACAGATCCTTTGGGAATTTGATTTAGTTTTTTCTAGTCTGCCTGAGGCCACAAAGCTCTTTTTTTCATTCATATTCTTTATTAACTCACCAACAGAATGGATAAATAATTTGGTTGGAGCCCTACTGGAAGCATATTGATCTTTGAGACAGTAAATTTTTTAGAGGTTTTCTGATACAAGTAAATAAACAGCTCTAATTCTGAATGACTCCACTAGTGTAAATGGCAGTATTTAATTTAGTTTTATAACATTTTACTAAAATAGGATAAAAATGATGTTATTCCTGAAGTACAAAATTGCAATAAAAAGATAAGTAAATCTGAAAATACATCTATTCTATAATTACTAAGCAATCTGATTAAAAGATGAAAAAGTCACTGGAGGTTTGATATCTCATAACTTCAATGCTTCATAACACATATAACCCACAACATGATTTCAGAGCAGGAGAAAGGGATTCTAAGCCCTCCTTCTATAATTTACAAGTTTATAAAATAGTTACATTCAGGGGTTTCCTTGACTCAGAAGCACTACATTGATTTGCAAAGCACTAACAAAAAAGCCTCAGGAGTTGCTCATGTTTACAGAGGAACTTTGCATAGAGATCTTTAGGTTGGCTTTTAAGAATAGGAATAAAGACATGCATCAGAATCAAACGGGCATAAAAAGGCAATTGGCTATTCTTTGATTTCTACAGGCTTTTCAGTAATAGCCTGCTGCCTAAAGCCTCAGAAATGGACTTGGTATACTAAAATTGCTAAATTCAGAATATGTGAGGAAATAACAAGGAGAGAATGGGAAAAAAATGGTTTGTGTCTGAGCTAACAAAGAGGTGTACAGTTGCTGCTCATTGGTGAAATTAAACAAAGTGTGACCAGAAAGAACTGTGTCTTCTGTAGCCCAATTCCATGTATAAGTATGAACCATCTGAATTAATTAACCAAAGGGTATGCCAAAATGATCCCAGAGAGATAGATGTTCAGGACTAAATATTTACACTTAAGGAGGCATTAGAGTTTAGTCTAGATTTTTAAAATCTGGAAGTCTTAGAAGTCATTTCAATCTTAACTAGTAGTTCTGTGTCTATGGGTTGGTGTTTTTCTCTAGAACGATGTTGTCATAGATAAAATGTATAATAATTTAAATCTTTGCTCTTTTGGAGGGTTGTGACAGGTTTTCTTCTTTATCATGTTGTTAGAATTCTAGAAACTTCTTTTTCTGGGAAAATGAATACTATAAACAAGTTTACATGACACTACCTATCCTGCTCAAGACTAAATTATGTCAGATTCTCTTGGAAAGTATTTTAGTTTGTCTATTTAAATATGTAAAATTTGTTATTTATCAAATATACATCTTTATATATACACCTCCAATTCTTTCAAATTCTTTTAGGATACCTACTTGATTACAAGTTTATTAGCTAATAATCTCAAAATACAGTATTGAAACTGGGCAAAATGTATTTGCTGCATGCTCTTTAGACTGGATTTAATTAGTACCTTATTATTGAAAAGCTTATATAATGACAATATTAAGGTTTATTTTGGGAAAAAAAGTCAACTATAATCCCCAGTGATATCCCTGATGATCAAATTATCTCTTAACTTATTAGAATATTTTCACTTCCTGTTTTTTAGGCGATCTTTGTACCAGGTATCAGGGCAAATATTTCAGTCTTCATAGAGTTTGCCTCCTCTATCCTATGTAGGTAATTAATCCCTACTCTTGCCACATATCCATTCTCACCATCATACTTCCTCATATTTCTTCTTTTTTGTTTTATTTACAACACCTTTAATTAATGTAAAATTACTGTGGTTTTATGAATGCTACTTCCTTAGTTAATATTATCTCCATGTGAGTAAGAATCTTATTTATATGTTTCCAAATATAGTAATAGGACTAATGTCTATCCTGTAGTAAATAATAAATAAATATATTGTTGAATGACTGAAAAAAAGGAAGTCAGGAAAGTTATTGTAAAATAAGGCCTGATGCTGAAGGCACATTTTAGCAGTCATTTGTATAGAAGTAAAGACTAAAATCTTTAGATTTTCAACTAGAAAATACATACGCTCCATGCTACAATTTGTTAAACCATACTCTCACTGATGGCCATTTGGCATGTTTCCAGTTTGAGATTATTGTGATAAGGTTTGTATGAACATACATTTACAAGCTTTTTTATGGATATTTCATTTTGAAGAGTAAATATAAAGGAGTGAAATACTAGATTATAGAGTTGGTTTATCCTTAACTTCATAACAAACTACCATATGTTTATCCAGAGCAACTGCGCTGTTTTACGCTTCCTGCAAAGTATGAAAGTTCCAGTTGCTCCACATCCTCATCAATACTTGGTACTATATGAATCCTTTATTTTAAGCATTTGTGTAGGTGTGAACAGTTATCTTCTAGTGAATTGACATGTCTGGTGAATAATGATGTGCAGTCTTTTCATGTGTTTATTGGTCATTTTTATATATTTATTTGGGAAGTATCTGCTCAAATATTTTTCCTATTATAGTTGGATTATTTGCTTTTCTATTTTTAATTTATACAGGTTTTTATATATGCTGGATGCAAAGCCTTTGTCAGATAAATGTACTGAGAATAGAGTATTTTCTCCCAGTTGTGGGCTGCCTGTTTATTTTTGTCATTGTGCCTTCTTATGAAGAGATATATTCAATTATGATGAATTTTAAGTTATTTGTGTCTTCTATTAGGGATAGTGGGTTTTCTTGCCCTATATAAGAAATCTTCATTTAAGCTACAGTTGTAAAAATTCTCTGTGCTACATTTTCTTATAGAAATATTATGACTTTAGCTATGATTCATCTATTATTCATCTCATATTAAATTTTGCCTATCAAGTGAAATAGAAATCAAAGTTCACTTTACTCCACATGGATATCCAATTGTTCCCATAGCATTTGTTGAAAAGACTGCTTTTCTCATTGAATTGTATTGACCACTTTGTCAAAAATCAATTGACTGTATATATGTGATTTTTATTTCTGGAGTCTGTTCTTGCCCTATATGTGATCTTAGAGGGAATGCATACAATGGTTCAACATTAAGTATGATATTATCTATAGATACTTTTTCATAGGTGCTTTTTTATAAAATATAAGAAGATACTGTCTATTCATAGTTTGTTAAAAGACCATTGAAATGAATGGGTGCTGAATTTTATCCCTTTTTCTGCATTTATTGATTAATCATATATTTTCCCTCTTTATTCTATAAAGAGATGATTTACATGATTGGTTTCTGAATGTTAAACCAACATTTCTATCCTGGGAAAGTCTACTTGTATCATCCTTCTTATATATTGATGGACTTAATTTACTAAGATTTTATGCAGAATTTTTGTAACAGTTTTCATGAGGGATATTGATCTATTTGCTGCTGTTTTGTTCTTATAATGTCATTATGTGGTTTTGGTATTAGCATCATTGTGGCTCTTAAAATGAATCAGAAAATGTTTTTTCTTTCTCCTTCAGATCTTGAAAGAATTTGTGTAAAATCTATGTTATTTCCTCTCTTTAATCTTTGATAGAATTAATTGACTACCCACACCACCTGGGACCAGAGGGGTTGTTTTGTTCAGTAGTAAAATTTTGCTAAAAATCCAGTTTCTTTAACGAGGAACTTTTCTATTTCTCCTTGGTATTCAATATATTGCAATAGGTTGTCCTTTATATCTTGTTTCTTCTGACGTCTGTGAAATCTGTAATAATGTCATCTTTTTTATTCTTGATATTGCTATTTGTGCTTTTTCTTTTTATTATTTGATTTATCTCACAAGGCTATAACAATCTTAATATTTTCCATTTTATTTTACTTTTTTGATCTTTTAATCTATTTTTTATGTTTTCCATTTTACTGATTTCTACATTTATACTTATTTTTTCCTTCTATTTACTTTGGAATTAATGTGATTTTTTTCCCCTCTAGCTTCTTAAGGTAGCAGCTTAGAATTTTTTATTTAAAAGATTTCTTCTTTTCTTACATAGGCTTTTAAAATTATAGTTATCCCTGTAAAACTACTGTTACAGACTGAATGTTTCAAAATTCACCTGTTGAAACCCTAAATATCCTCAGTGTGCCCTCATAAATGGGTTAATATTCTTACAGATAAGACCCCAGAGAGATCCTGCAAGACACAGCAAAAAGACAAAGCCTTGATCTTGGGTTTGTCTGCTTCCAGAACTGTGAGGAACAAATGTTTGTTGTTTATAAGCAGTCTAGTCTATGGTACTTTGTTATACTAGCTCAACCTGACTGACATCTACTTTAACATCATCCAACAAATTTTCATACTTTGTGTTTTAATCTTCATTCAGTGAAAAACATTGTCTAATTTTCCTTGTGATTTTTTCTTAGTTCATGACAAATGAAGTGTGTTTATTAATTTTCAAATATTTTGATATTTTCTAGATAACATTCTTAGTAATTCCTAATTATTATGGGGTTATTAGAAAACATACTCTGCCTGATTTCAAGCCTTTGAAATTTGCTAAGACTTCTTTAATGGTCCAGCTTGTTCATCTTGGTAAATGTTCCATGTGTACTTGAAATAAATGTGTATTCTATAGTTGTCAGGTTGTAGGGCTCTATGAATTTTTTTTAGAGCAAGTTATTGTGGTTCAAATCTTTTGTATATGTACTTGATTTTGTCTACTTAATCAAGAGGTGTGTTATAATCTGCCACTAGGATTGTCAATTTATCTGTTCCTCCCTTTATTCTGTTAAATTTTCCAACATGTATTTTTACAGTCTCTTATTAGGTGCATACACATTTAGGATTATAATGCCTCCTGAGAAACTGACCATTTTTTAAATGAAATATTCCTTCCCATTCTCCAACAATACTCCTTTTCTTGAAGACTACTTTCTCTGATATAAACATAGCCTCACGTGCTTCTTATTCTTACCATTTTTATGGTAGATATTTTCCATCCTTATACTTAATCCAGCATGTACCTTTATATTTAAAGAACATTTCTTATAAATAGTATATAGTGGGTGTTGCTTTTTTACCTGGTTAACATTCTTGATCTCTCTATTTAATGTAATTATTGGTGTTATTGAGTTTAAGTATTACATCTTGCTATTTGTTTCCTATTTGTTCATAGTTTTTGGTTGTTCATTTTCTCATTTCCTGCCTTCTTTTGGATTAATCAAGGTGTTTTTTCTTATCTCATGTATTGACCTTTTAAATATGTCTCTGTTATTTTATTGTTGTCCTTAAGATTACCATATACATCTTTAGCTTATCACAATCTAACTTCAAATAGTATTTTATTACTTCATAATGTAATAAATTTCTAATCATACTATTCCATTTATTGTCATATATTTTACTTCTGCAAATAACCTTATAAAATGTTATTATTTCCATTTTAAATTGCCAGTAGTCTTTAAAGAAATAAAGCAGATTTTTCAAGTTATTTTATAGTGCCACACATATTTACCTACTTTGGTACTCTTCATTCCTCCAAAGGGACTCTCTTTATCTCTTTAGCATTTCTTATAATGAAGGTTTCCTAGAGAGAAAAACATTTAACCTTTGTCTTTTTTTTTTTTTTTAATATTTATTTATTTATTTGGTTGCACTGGGTCTTAGTTGCAGCAGGCAGACTCCTTAGTTGCAGCTCTCCGGCTTCTTAGTTTTGGCACATGGTCTCCTTAGTTGTGGCATGCAAACTCTTAGTTTCAGCATGCATGTGGGATCTAGTTCCCTGACCAGGAATCGAACCCGGGCCCCCTCCATTGAGAGCGTGGAGCCTTAACCACTGCTCCACAAGGGAAGTCCTGCCTTTGTCTTTTTAAATATAATTGTATTTTGTCTTAATTTTGAGAAGTATTTTTGCTGGATACACACTTCTGGATTGAATTGTTTTTTCTTTCATCACTTTAAAGATAATCATTCCATTGTCTTCTGGTTTTCATTATTTCTGATGAAAAATCAGTTTTAATTCTTCCTTTATTTTCTTCTAATTCTCCTCATCCCTTCTCCTCCCCCTCCTTCCTCTTCTTTTTCTCTTCTTCTCCTTATGATAATGATCATCATCATGATGATGACAATGATGATAGGGTGTCTAATGTCACTTTTTTCTCTAACTGCTTTAAAATTTTTTTCGTTCTTTTATGATTTTCAGTATTTTGACTATGATGTGCCTGTGAGACCTTTGTATTTATCTTGCATTGTGTTATTCAAGTTTTTGGACTTGTGGATTAATATTTTTTTAATTATGGAAACTTTTCAGCCATTATATCTTTAAATATTTCTTCTGCATTACTCTCCTTTTCTTGGATCCTCATTGCATATATATAAGAACATGTGATTTAGATGATTTTTTTGTATGTATGTATGTTTTAGTTTAGATTATTTGTATTAATCTGTCTGCAACGTTCACATCTTTTCTTCTTCTGGGTCCAGTATGATGTTTAGTTCATCAAGTGAACTCAATTTCTGGGATTATATTTTTTAATTCTGATATTTCTATTGAAGTCTTTTCAATATACTTATCATAGTTATTTTATACTCTTTTTTTCCTGATAATTCTAACATGTGGGCCATCTATGGATCAGACTTTACTGGCTATTTTTGCTTTTGATTATGGGTCATTTTTTCCTACTTCTTTGTGTATCTCAAAAGATACATATTTGCCAAAATTCATCCTTACATTTAAAAAGGAGTATAAAGTAAAGTGGGTGAAATTTTCCCCTAGAAAAAAGCATGCCTCTTGCTCTGTCAGGCTGCTAATAAAAGCGATTGAGTCACTTTTATCTGTGGTTGAGCTCAGTCTTGGATTTATTGTGCCATTCAGTAGATTCAGTTCATCTCTGGTTCAAATATTTTAAAGGTGGTATTAGGACTTTTCCTTTATCAGGTTTTGTGTTGTGAGCACTGGTGATATTTTCAGAAATATTTATGCTTTACAACCTAATTAGTAGTTTTCTGAAACCTCAAAGATATTTCTGTGTCTCTCACTCTCTGTCCCTTTCTCTCTGTCTGTCTCTGTCTCTCTGTCTCTCCCTCCTGCCTTTACCTCACAGCCAATTTGACTTTCTGGGGAATTTCCTTTGCTTTCCAGCCTATCCTCATCTTTCTGTTTCTCAGAAAGTACAATCTATAATAGTCTTCTGCAGTGTACTCTGTGAAGACCTGACACATATTATGATTTTATCTCTGCCCTTCTTTCCTCCTCCCAGCAATCAGCAGGATTATGCTTTGTACTTGGTGAAAGCCTTATCTGTTCTGAGACATCTCTCCATTTTCCAGTCCTCTCACAGCTTGCATCAATTCCTTGCCACCACTGTGCACCTGGTGAAAGTCCCACATTAAAAAGCTGGTGTATGAAAGTAAATTTGTTTTGTTAATGGAGATCTCTGAGATTCTAAACCATCATGATAATCACAATTCTATCACTTCCAATTTAATAGAGGCCACGCTAATCCTTTAGAGAAACCTGTCCATATTGTTGCAAGTTGTTGCCCCAGAGTGAGAGCTGGAAGTTTACACTTGTTTATAAACAGTGGTAGTAAGTTTGGATACCTTATATTGGAGCTTAGGTGCACAATGCTACATAGTCTGGTTAAGTTTATGTGTGTCACATATTTACAATTAAGCACAATATTTGAGAGAGTGATACGCTGCTAAGAAAAACAGGAATAGCTTTTTAAATATTTTGGTTTATTTCTCAAGTATAGGAACAACTAAAGATTCCTCAAGAATAATGAGAATATCTCTTTTCTAAATCCTAAAAGTCAATCTATTGAGGCTTTAGCTCATGTGTATGATCCTGGAGACCTCTAGAGATGTGACATTCCAGGGAATATTCAAGATATAACTACATAGTTCATCTTTATGAATCAAATGTATGCTTGGTTGAAAAAATTCTAAATTAGCATACAGCTGCTAAGGAAGTTACATATTAAGAATGAACTAGTCCAACTGCAAAACTAAAGGTAAAAGAAAAACATGTTATTTATTTTACTTTTATTCACATCTGAGTACAACTACCAGTATGTAAACTCATTTCAGGGTCTGACCAATTTCCTTGACTTAAATCAAAATATTACTTCAAATATTTCTTGAAATAGATAACTGTAGAAATAATAATTATAAAAATACCTTTCTTTTACCAAGATTTATAGCAATGTCACTTGCTCTAAATAACTCCATCTATAGCAGATGCATTGTTTTATTTTAGGTCTGACTGATGTTCACATATACTCACCTGTCTTCAAATGTACAGTATCAATTGTCTCTTACATGTCCATCATTTCTAGTTATATTAATATAGTCTCTGTCTCAACAAAAATATTTTTCCATCTAGAATGTCTAGAAAAACCAAAGCCAAGAGAAGGTGGTGCTGTAGCACCTTGAGCAAGTCAAACAACTTTTTCAAGAAAAATAAAATACATGTTGCATGCATATTGCACACCCCTTCATGAATCCATACAAATCTCTGAGTCAGATGTTATATCAGCATTGTTTCAAATGCAAGGTCCCAGGTAGCTCTACCAGTGGTTGTCATACAGGACAAAACTCATTCAACACTTCTTGAAAAAATATCTATTAATACTACTGAAAAAACCCATTTTTAATCACCTGTCATGTGTCAGGAACAACTCTAGATAATGTATAATTCTAGATAATTATACTTATCTTAATTACAATATCACTGCAAAGTAGGAATTATTAGCCACATTAAAAAAAAACCAAATTGAATGTTAAGAAGTTATTAATTTTCCCAAAGTCAATGAAGCTGATAAAAGACAGATCTAAATCTTGATCTCAGGTCTCTGCCTCTGAGCATTGACTTTATTTTACACCTACTCTCTAGCACTTTGGTGAGCAACAGAAAAATAGTTTATTATATCTTAGAAAATTTATTTTTGAAAAGTCAGTAACAAGGATTTTTTTTCTTTTTTTTTTTTTTTTTTTTACCAACCAACTTATACAGTAGAAAAGGCAATGACAGTAGACTCTGTGGCTGCTTTTATGAAATTACAAATTGAGAGAATTTAGAAAAATCTATGAGTAATATTTACTTCAGGGTTTTACTTGTCAAATTTTGGTAATCTGCTGGGACATAATCAGTCCTAACTATTTTGTAGGTATTATTTGCTAATCTTTACAAAATTAAGTAGTAAACATGATTTCAGACCATCAGATATAGACAATTTAGAGCACTACTACCAGAGAAGATATGGAAGTAGAATATTGGAAAATCCAGTTGGGTCACTGTCAGGCCCTAAATAATTGACCATTATGCAGAGGAATAGTACATGGGTTATAACTTTAAAAATTTCAAGTCTTATAGAGCAATCAAATAACTATTTTGTTCATATATTTTTATTTAAGTCAATACTTCATGATAATTTTTAAAATTTTTCCTTAAGTAACAGTCTTTCTGTGAAATAGTTCATCCTTACTATCAGTTAGTGTGCTTTGCATTTGCCGTAATCTGTTCATTTTAAAAATATCCCTGATTGCCTAATGATTATGATGTAACTTTGTTGATAAGTGAATCCTAATCATTATCATCTGATACTATATGCCTTCACAGGTATTTTCTAACTTGAAAAAAATTTAGTTCATATTTGTTTTTATGACATTTAGTCTGTGTTTACATGATGTCAATAAGGTCATTTCAGCCAAAACTAAACCAGTTTTATATCATCCTAAGAACAATGTACTTAATTAGTTGATTTTTTTTTTTCATATACAAACAGGTATTTCTGGTTTCATGTAGACACAGCCAACAAGTCATACTTCTTCAACTGAGAGCTTTGTTTGCTTCATCTTTAATATTTCTGGGTGCATTATGTATTCATTTTCTCAGTATCACACAATTATCATTACAATTCTTACCTCTTTTTCAAAAACATACATTGTCTATAGTAGGGGTATTTTTTTTTCTCAGCAGCTAAAACGTATTTGCCAAGATGCAAATAAATTATCTATACTTTTAAAGAACCTCATGGCAGTTCTTCGTGTGTGTGTGTGTGTGTGTGTGTGTGTGTGTGTGTGTGTGTGTGAAACAACTGTTCAAATTGAATTATACTTACTTACTTTGGATTTTTTCACTTGTCTGTCATTGCACAAATATTTTTTCCTTGCATCTCTGCTGAGTAACCAGAAAATGGATTCCTTTTTGGAAGCATTAACTATACAGGCCCCCATAGGCATTGGTACTCTGGAAGAATGCCATGGTTTTCAAAATAAAATCCCTATTTTTCTCACACTTAATGAACTGAACTAATTTCTTCCATATTCAAGAGAGGATTATTTGCCAAGGAATATGATCTTTCCTTATCCAAATAGTTGCATTTAAGTACCAAGTGAAGTGCTGCTACCTGCAAGGCACTGTGCTAGGTTATGCAGGAGAATGGAGAAATAAGTAGATATTTCTCCTGCCCTCAGGAAAATTCACATTTAAAACATAGGAAGGAAAAGAGAGCCACAAAATACTTTGTTGCTTTAGCAAATTACAAGCAATCAGGAAAAAAAAAATGAATGCTACCTATATTAAATATAACTTAAAGGGGTTGATCTCCTACATTTCAATAATACTATTGGGCACTGAGATATATACAGATGAATAAGGGCCAGGTGCTGTCCTTGACATTAACAAACAAAGGTACTGATAGAGGTAGGGAACTGGGAGTGGGAGGTGGAAAGGGTGTGAGTGAGGAAGACACCCCAGTCATCCCAGACCAGATCTGGGTGAGTACAGGTTAGGTAGGAGAAAAGTGAAAGGTGTGCTTAGGTACAAAAAATTTTAAAGAGTCCAAATGAGTAGGGACCCACAGAATGTATGGGGCAGTATTTCTGCAGAAGCCTAGAAAGTTAGATTAGCTCTGTGCTGTGCTGATCAGAGGGCATATAATAGAGGTAAATTTTCTGCCTCGGTTTTTGACTGTGCTCTATCCCTAGGAATCGCAGTTAGTCATCTAAAATACCTAGTCATCAATTAATACTAATATACCTAGTCGTCAATTAATACACATCAATTTACTTATTCTGTTAATGTGAGAAAACTTGCTAGAATATCCCCATAATACTGAAATGTATTTGGAAATATTTTACTGATTTTTATTATTTGGTTGATTGATATAGGAGCAGAGACAACTACTAAACAACAAAATAACCCATAAGTCACTGTGAATAGACATCCAGATTTATGAGCTTCTACATCACTGATGTATATGATAAGGGGATGGTGAAATTACTATGGGAAGGCATGAGACCTAAGTTAACCCAGGAAACTGGGAAGGCCTCCTCCAGGAAGTAACACTTAATTGGAGATCTGAAGCAGGAGCTAGCCAGAGAAAGTGGGGTATGTGAATGTGAGAATTGAGGAAGAGATTATGCATTATTTTGTGTGAGGTCTCAGATGGGAGGGGCAGAGAAAGATAGAGAAAAAACAGCTAACAGTGAATGTAATGGTTAGAATTGAAGCAGAAGGGGAATGTTTATGTTTGCCTGGAAGTGTAGATGCCACATATTGAAAGCACCACTGATTTAGAAAATAGCACCAAGGTACTCATTCATAAATCTCAAAGCCTAGGTACCCAAACCTTCAATGAAAGCAAAATACCAAGAATAAATTATTGAAATGACTAAATGGATTGAGAGTCAGAAAACAGTCCTTGCCTCACTTTCAGCACGTCTGGGACCTAATTTCCTATAAATTAGAAGTGCTCAATTGAAGAGATGAGCTTTACTTCACAAAGGAATTATATCTGACTCACTGAAGACTTTTGAAAAACATACATTATAAATTTACATTACCAGAATTATACACATCTAAGTTTTATCTGGTTCAGGAGAAGGAGATCAAGGCCTGAATATTTTAATTTCATTAAAGCTCTACTCTTGAGATATGTAACTACATTGACAACCACCCAACTCTGAGATTTTAACTGTCTGGACTCTACTAAAAATTCAAGACCCAATATATCCTTAGTTATACGATTGGGTTAAATTGGATTTAATCCAGGTTCTTTCACACTCATATCTATAGAGGTAGCATCTTGTAGGAAAATGATGTTTATGAACATAAGCAGTAGCACTATAAGATCTTAAGGAACCAACCAAATACTAATGGCTTTCCATTATACTTTATAAGACAATAAGAGAAATGCATACATTCCACAGTGACTTTTAACTCTCAGTCACAGCCAAAAAGGAATCTCACACTAGCCTTAATTAACCAGAAAACTCAGATTATCAGAATTCTTATGCTCTGAGTGAGTTATCTGATCTTTTTCTCTGTTAGAATGACCTGACATTGAATCAGTTAACATTATTTATCCTAGATTGCTTTCCTACCTCTTCTGCTTTGCACTCCTCTTCCATAGCCCCATATCTACCTTCATATATTTGACCAGTTAATTGGAAGCTTAATGGCCTATATGATTAAGATAAGCCAGAAATTCGATATAGAAAACCTTTGAGGATGTGGAAAGTATGTGTGTATATGTATATTTGTACATTAGATATATTTGTACTTTTTTAAGTACAGTCTAACTTCACTTTTCATTTAACAGTTTGCCATGGGCATCACCTAGGCAAAATGCATAAATACTCATTTTAATAACTGCACAAAATTCTATAATATATCATTAATTATATAGCTATTTTCATATTAATGGAAGTATTTGTTTCAGATTTTTGCCAATATATGTTGGTGCAATAATCATTCCTGTGCAGGTACTTATATCTGAATGCTTTTAAATATATGATAGAATAAAATAATAGGAGTGTATGGCAAAGGATGTGTGTATTTTTAAAATCACTGGCTACTGCTACTTCCCTTCCCCTAAGGTGCTTGTTCCCATCAGCAATGTATGAAAGTGCTTATGTGCTCACAGTAGTGGTTTTAATTTTTCTTTTGAAATTTGTTTAAATTGATGAGAAAGAGGGTATCCAACTGGATTTATTTTCATTTCCCTGAGTAGTAATAAGGCTGAGCAAATTGTAAAGTGTTTAGTGCTAAGATACATTCACACTTTTTTGACTTACTTGTTCACATTTTTTATTATTGTTTCTACTGAAAGTTTTCTTTTAAATATATAGAAAAATCTATATATAAGGAGGGTACTTGCCATTTTATTTTTTACTTGAAAATAGTTTTCCAAGTCTTTTACTTTTGATAGTATTCAGTACAGCCTTTGACATTCAAAATATCAAATTATTGTTTTGTCATATACTATTTTCTTTTACTTCATGGGTCTGAGTGTCTTGTCTTACTTAAGAAAGCTTACCAGAGCCCAAATTTTTAAAAATTGTTTTTTTGCTTTGTACAAATTTTCAAATTTTTTCCTTCAATTAAACATTTTATTCTGTCTGGAAAAAAAAATGATTGACACAAAATAGAGCTCTAACATTGTTTTCTATCACTGATAACCAACCATATTTCCACCAAACAATGTAGCACCTTAAGTAAAACCAGGCTTAGAAGCAGGCCACTTGGTTGTGATCTTTTATCATCCATTTAACTGGTCTGAACCTGTGCTCATCATTTTAAAACTGGGATTATAATGCCACCTACCTCTTGGGTGGTTACAAGAAGTAAATAAAATTATTTTCTACAAATTACATACACACTATAGATAATAAGTGTAAATTATTATTAAATACACCATACTTTTCACAGTTATTTACACAAGTGGCCTCTGTACACAGACATATTTGCCATATTTCCAGTTTCAATCTAAATTTATATATGTTCTGAAGGTTTTTATTTCAGCTTAATAATTTTCTTCCCTCATGTGAATATCATTCCATTTTGTTAATGATATTTGTATAATTCTGATATCTGTAAAATGTGTACCAATAACATTTATTTGAAAACGTTAATGGACATTTTAATTAGTTTATTTTTCAATAACAACAGCAAGAATAACAAAAGCAAGTACACAGAAAATCAACTTTAGGCCATATTTAATAAATAGCCTACACTTTTCCACTTTAAAATCAATTGGGGGCTTCCCTGGTGGCCGAGTGGTTGAGAGTCCGCCTGCCGAGGCAGGGGACACGGATTCGTGCCCCAGTCTGGGAGGATCCTACATGCCGCGGAGCGGCTGGGCCCATGAGCCATGGCCACTGAGCCTGCAGGTCCGGAGCCTGTGCTCCGCAATGGGAGAGGCCACACCAGTGAGAGGCCCGCGTACCGCAAAAAAAAAGAAACAAGGTGTGACACCCTCCCCATGCCCCGCCTTAAGCTCCCACGCACATGCCCTGGGCCACGCTGCCTGAATGGCAGTGGCAGAAATGAATTAAGGCTTGGTGTGGTATATGCATTTCAAGTTGCTTCAGTCTAGATGATAGCTTTCCATGGTGTTGTCAGATGAAAACCAAACCAGTTATGTTTTGTGCAAGTAAATAAGTTTATGGTCTAAAGTACACAACACTGGCCATACTGATATTTTCTCCTTATGACCAAAATCTGGGAAGGGATGTGACATTGGGAGAAAAATGCCATATTTAATTTGCCAGTAAGCCTAATAATATGCCTTTTGTCAGATGGCCTAATATATGCCATCTGACAGAAGTCCAAACAACTATAGAAAATACAGTTGACCCTTGAATAATGCAGGGATTAGGGACACCTACTCTCACCAAGTCAAAAATCCACCTATAATTTACAGTCAGCTCCCCTTATTTGTGGTTCCTCTGTATTTGTTGTTCCACATCCTTGGAGATTGTGCAGTATTGTAATATTCACTATTGAAAAAAATCCTCACATAAGTGGAACCACACAGTTCAAAGCTGTGTTATTCAAGGGTCAACAGTAGATACATGGCTCCATCCAATGAAGGAAGAAATGAAGAGAAAAGTCTTAAATAATAAAATGTTATTATATAATGATATATATATTTTATATAAGTTATTTATACTATACATGTAGACCCTGGCCAGAGTAGAGGAGACACTGTAATGTTAATCTTGGGTCACTATGTCATTCCTTTTGTCATTGCATTATTTGCCTAATTCTAATTTCCCCAAATAAGAACACACAAAATTCTATGTGAAGAGAGCTCCTCCTGACTAAAATATGGAAATAAATAAAAGAATTTAAATATCAGTGAAAAAACAAAGAGAAAATTAAGTGAAAAGATGAGCTTGTGTGTATGCATTATTTATCTGTTTTCAAGTCAGCTGATTTATTCCTCTCAAGTTACAAGGTTAATGAGTAGTCAGGTTGGGCATGTACTAAATTACATAACTAATTTTCTTTACCTTAGAAGCTTTTGACTTTTATTATTTTATGAGGTGTTAAATATTGCTTTTTATTGCATATTTTATTATCGCAATAAGAAGAAAGGATTGCTGTATGTTTATCATTGCTAACATAACTAATCATAATCATGATTTTAAGTTTGTGTAAATCCAAGAACTTGTCCATTCAGATATCTTTATATCCATAATATGATTTATTATCAGAAAAATTAGGTGACTATAGAAAAAGGGAGGATGAGAGTAGAAACTAATCAGTTACACTCTCTACAAAATGCAGAATGGCAGACATTTCTATTTGAAACTTCTCTAATATAGTTAAAGATATGGATTTGAAATATATGTTTTGACAAAATACTTCTTCAGCTGAACCTAGCATTGTTTGAAAAAATGTTCTTGCTTCAAGAACATTGCCTTCTCATTTAAAGGCACTCCTTGTTTTCCTATCACATTACCCTGACAAACACATCACTGTTTCACCATGTGACAAATCTAGATGGTATATATTCAATTAAATTCAACACATATTTGGTGAGCACATTCTGTGTTCAATTATTTGTGCTCGGTTTAGTCTCTACCTTCAAGAGACTGTAACAATAGAAAAAAAAAATTGAAAACAATTTTGAAAAAAGTGCAAAATAGAATAGGAGAGAAATAATGTCCGATGAGGATTCTGTGGCAGGATGCATCTTCACCTAAGGGGAGGGTACTAGGGAAATCTTTACGAATACTAGGACATTTAATATATGTTATGAAAGATTGGTTAGATTCTAGGAGAAAGGTCATGCTGGCCAGAGAAACCAATAAAAAGTGACAAAGAACAGTGAAACGAGGTCTTGCTTCAGGTAATAACAATTGTTTTTATGAAAAAGTACTTGAATGATTAATTAAGGAAAGTCACAAATTTGTATACTGATTTATTGTTTCTCAAAGTGACTTGGCTTTCTGCTTTTGCTTTCAGACAAAAATAGTTTTTTAGTAAAACTATTTTTCAATGTTTTTTTTTTCTTTCTGCTTTCCTTCCCACATTTGGAAGCAATAGAGAGACAAAGTAGTAGGCAGATGGAGAAACAAATATCAACTCTATGACCAAATAAATCTGGTGTTGGAATAGGATTCCTAAAGTCGTGCCCCAGAACTAGACTGATTTACCATCCTCACGGAAATCAGAAGAATCAGAGTGAAGCATTCTCTACTAACATGGGAAATGGAACTTTTTCTTTTCAAATCACTGAATTTGTTCCTGTCTTGCACTACAGGCCTCTCTCCACTGACTCTTGGTGGGTGTCAAGAGAAGTTATCTCTCCAGCCTCATGTGGCTGAACCACTTCATGTCTCTCCATGATTCCCTGCCTATGGTGACTTCATATTCTTTCTTTTCTTATATGGGTTCAGGCACCACTAAAAATTTCTAGATACAGTTTATCTTTTTTTTTTCTTTCTTTCAGTTTTTACTTGTTAAGATCAGGACCAAGAAAGGCACAAAAGCATCCTCTATTTGTAGCTAATTGGAAAATTCCCAGTTACCCTAAGGTATATGTGGTGCTATTTATCCCATGCTACTAAATATATATTTCATTATGAAGCTATCCTTTAAATTTTAATAAAACACCATTAATATATAGAGAGAATAATTGTCCTAGATATTACTTAAGATTCAAAATTTACCTGATGTGAATGCGTTATTTTTGTGGCAATATTTCTAGTCAGAGAGAGAATAAGTTGGCTGAGAAGAGTGAGGATAACAGGCATTACCATTGCATTTAGCCCCTGTTTGGCAATTCCACAGACTGTTCTCAGACATGGCGTTATACTAGGATTATCTCAGAAGAGTAAGAAACCAGACCAAAAATTGAAGAAAAATCTTGCTTTTTTCCTAGTATAAGCTTTTATTCTGCCCAGAACCTGATTGAACATGGGAGTTAACTAAGGAGTTATTCATAAAATATTTATATTTAAGCCTTGTCCCTGACCTAGTGAATAATTTTTTCCCCCTGGCAGTGGGAGTATTCAGGTGGAGAAATGAGGTAGACTTGGCTGTTTGGCCAAGTTTGAGGACCTCAACCTGTGTGCTCAGCCACAATACCTATAGAAAATATTAAAACATTTCTTATATTCCCCCAACCACCATTAACTCCCTGCCCTGTTTCCTATAACCACACTCAAACCTTCTTAGATGATTAGTAAGCTCATCTAATTCATACATATGACCTTTTCCTGTCTTTTTTTAGGAGTCATTAACAATGCCATGATTTTCGTGATGAAAAATTTTTTTAAAAAGTGACACTCATTTACCTTTTTTTTTTTAATATTTATTTATTTGGCTGTGCCGGGTCTTAGTCGCGGCAAGTGGGATCTTCTTTGCTGCGTGCAGGATCTTTGTTGTGGCATCTTCATTTCGGCATGTGGGATCTTTTTTTTGGTTGTGGCATGCGGAATCTAGTTGCCTGACCAGGGATTGAACCTGGGCCCCCTGCACTGGGAGTGCAGAGTCTTAACCACTGGACCACCAGGGGAGTCCCCCACACTCATTTACTTTTCATGAACAGATCATAGTCTATTTATTCCCATGATGTTTTGTTGTCCTCTTCCATAATCTGGAGATGAAGAAAATTGAGTCACATTAAAGCTATGATAGTTCATATTTGATTTCCATTTCTTTTATTAGATGGGCAGCCTGAGGACAATACAGTCATGGTGAGCCTTTTAAATCCTTTATGGACATTTCAAAATGCTCTTTTAAGTGAATCATTGACTTGGGCGTTTTGGAGGAACACAGCAGACTGATACATTATTCAACAAGATCAATTTAAAGTTTTCCTTTAGGTATCAATGAGTTGGAGTTGTAGTTTTACCAGCCACACTCTTAGGTCAGTGTTGTGAGGTGAGGCATATGTTTTATGGACCAAATTATATCTTTCATTACTTAAAACCCTTAATTCTTTGCCTCTCCCCTATCATTCTCCAGAGAATTATGAATCTCTCTCATGTAGAATGTTCCAGAATATTGCTATCAAACTAGAAAATCCTCTGCCCCTTGAAAGTCCTACACAGATCACACCCACAAATACATTCATTGTTACTGTTTGTCTATTCTAAAATTTTGGTTTTTATTGTGCAACTTTTTTCTTAGCTGGATCTATATTAATCAGATATAATATGATTATCTCTCTACCCACAGAAAATCTGTTAATGCATATCTCAAGATAATTTGTATAGTCAGAGTAATGGCTAATGGTGGAAGGTACAGAAAACATAATTACAAAGAGTGCATCAATTTGACTATTCCCTTGGTTCTTTAATATGCCCCTGCAAGTTCACACCATCTATGGTTCTTGTTTTCCTTTACCAAGACAGTTACCAGCTTTTAATAAAGTAGCTCTCATGCTGAGAGAACTTTGTGTGTGTGTGGGGTATGTGTGTGTGTGTGTGTGTGTGTGTGTGTGTGTGAGAGAGAGAGAGAGAGAGAGAGAGAGAGACAGAGACAGAGACAGAGACAGAGACAGAGAGATGATCTGCAAAATCCTCATAGCACTTGACACAGAGGACGCTACCCATCTGTTTCTATTTTGTTTGCTGTAGTCTCTTAGTGCAAACCTCAGGACATCTTTCCTAAATATACTCCCTGGTGTTTTCCTGTTACCACCAAACTCTGAAACCACATGGAATTCAACATAGCCTTTTCATGAAACTAAATATATCTTACAATTTTGAGATCCTCTGTGACACTATTCAGTGGTGAAGTGGTTCTTCAGTTGTTAAAGGTTGAATAGCCTCCCTGGAAGTCAGAACAGGAGCAACAGAGCACAAACCTCTACTGTTACATTTTTTTGTCTTTCATATTTTGTATGGGCAGCATCGTCCTTGACATGCTTAAAATGCTGAATCAAAAGTTTTGCTTTCTTTTGTCTTTCTCTGATCATGTGAAAACACATTTAAGTAAAAAGATTACATTTTAAGCCCTTTTGTGATATGTTTAATATAAGTATGTGAAATCTTTCAAATGTATTGAAAGTGAAGAAAATTTGCTTTATTCACTTTTATTGTTATGTAGAATATACTCCTAATGGAAACATATCAGTGAATACTACAGATATATTAATTTAGTGTCCATTGTCTTCCTGAAGATGTTAGTTTGCAAACACAAATTTTAAAAACATACTACCCAAGGTAGGAGTAAATGTGTCCAACACGGACTTATTTGTAATGGTTAAATTTATCCCAATTATTTACACGTGTAATATACTCTTATGTAATCTTATACATTATACATGTGTAATATATGCATGTAACACTTCTCTTAGAGAATTGTTCAGTGATATATTTAGTTCTTAGCCAACTACTTCACCATACAAAAACACCTTCTTATCAAACTATAGTGAAATCTTACTAGTAAAGAATTCTTGAAAGATTATATTGTGTGGGTAAGGGAGAGGAGATAGAAATTTCTGAACAAATAAATACATTTAAGTGCAATTGGGATGCAGGAGCTCGTAACAATTTCAAAAATTAAATATGTTACTGTATTCCTAAATAGAGAATATGGGCATCACTTACTCATTCCTTAATGGGTCACGTGCATACTCAATTTTTGTATGTGCTGTAAGAAAATGATGCTGTCAGGGTTTAGTGAAGTATGAGGATTTTTTTCTATACTCATTCATACCAGATGATATGATAAGCTGGCTTTTTTTATTAACTTATTGTCCCTGTTCACTTTCCCTGCTGTCTACATTAGACAAATTTCCTCACTTTTGATTTTAAATTTGTTTTTAATTTGATTCAAAAAATCAGATACCCCCAAATTGAATTTATGACAAAGTTGTGCAAATAGGTCTTGAGTGAATACTTGTGCATTTAAGGAACAGTTTTGCGTGACACTTTACATCTGTTTTTATAGCTGAAAAAAATGTTTTCAATTACTTCTTGGAGGATAGGTGAATTTGCCAGAGACAGGACATGACAGCCGTTCAGGCTATCCACAAATACACCAGTTCTTCTGGGTGTGATAATATTGTATCTTCTCAGCATTTGAAGTTACATGTGTTCCTGTGACTCAGCTGGCTAACAAAATGTGAACAAAAGACACATGCATCACTTCTAGGCCAAAGTTTTAAGAGCCTATATGAGAATTAACACATTCTCTTATTGCTTACTACAGTGATGATGGAAGCTAGTGTCAAGATGGGGCGAATATCAGCCTGGAACTCTTGAATGACTCTGATAAGCACAGCCTCTAGCCAAACTGTGATGAACATAGAGTGTGAGGAAGAAACAGACCTTTGCTTTTTTTGTCAGAAACTTGAGGCTGTATATTATCAAGGTGTAGCTATTCACAATTTATATGTATATCAAATCATCACATTGTCACTTTAAATATCTTACAAGTTTATTTGTCAATTATATCTTGATAAAGCTGAAAAAAGGTATAATCTAGACTTTTCTGACCAATACAGAGAAGTTGAAAATAAATAAAACATTAATATAAGAAGCAATTTAGTCAGCTATTGGCTTCTTAATGGTAAGGAATAAACATATAAGTTAGAATGTTCCAACTTCTGTCATTGGGCTCCTCCAAAACTTCATGATAAATGTATAAGTGTTTGAGGAATCCAGTGGAAAAATAAGGAGTACAAGGAAGAGGTCATGAGTGAATTTATAAGCATCTTTCTAAATGCTTCCTGGAATAAAACTGCTATCAATAGATTTATCATTTTTTTACAGTAAAACAATAATTGCTATTAATAACTAATTTCCATTAGCTGATTCAGTTCTATGATGAAAGTCTGATGATGATATTGTACTGTTGGTGGTAGCATTGATAATGGTAGTGAGATAGAGGGAAAGGAGAAGTTTAACTATAATTAGGGAGAGGAGCCCTTTGACATCAAAGTTGCCAGTATCAACACCAAGACCACTCTCATTGCTTTCAGTCTTCATTATCACATGAAAAATAAACTATAATCTTTTAACTAAATCTTTTGTTGTGTATTGATCTGCTTTTCATATTAGGACTTGGGAGGTAAATAATGGCAGTGTTTTTTAGTGGTTAAACTTTTGGACAAGATGAATAAAATCTACAGGGGCTGACCTCATCTTCAGTCTATTCTGTTGTTAAACAACAAAAACAAATTTCTGTGCCAGCACTCACTCTTCTTTCAGGCTGAGTCATTTCCTAAGAGGCTGCTTATCCCTTCAAGTAGATGCCCAGCAGAAATGCCCCAGTGGTACTTTAATTATGTCCATGCAAGCTTGGAGATAGGAGTAGTTTCAATCACAGAGCCTGTAGAATATTTTCAACAACTTCATTAAGTCATTTGCTTTGGGGTAAAATATACACTCTTTTCACTGTTAAATATGACAGTAGTTGTAGCTTTTTCAAAGATACCCTTTATCATATTGAGGGAATTAACTTCTAGTCCTTTTTTGCTGAAACTTTCAATAATTAATGAGTTTTGAGTTTTGTGAAATACTTTTCCTGCATCTATTAAGATAATCATATGCTTTTTCTTTTTTGTC
The DNA here is from genome assembly GCF_000442215.2 of Lipotes vexillifer. Classification (NCBI taxonomy): domain Eukaryota; kingdom Metazoa; phylum Chordata; class Mammalia; order Artiodactyla; family Lipotidae; genus Lipotes; species Lipotes vexillifer. The sequence continues at coordinate 603,578 of NW_006795797.1, read as the reverse complement.
TGTTAATATGATGAAATGCATTGATTTATTTTCAAATATTAACCATACTCAGTCATGTCTTATTCTTCTTATATATTGCTAGATTTAACTTGCTATACTTTGTTATTTTTGGTTGTTCAAGAGGGAAAACTATTGATAGTGTTGCTCAAATCTTCTTTATTCTTTTCACTACCTGCTTTATCAGTTAGTGAGAAAAAAGTTTTAACTATCTCCAACTCTATGTGTATATTTGTATATTCATCCTTTCATATGTCTTTTTCCTTATGTATTTTGAAGCTTTTTAAAAAATTAGGTGCACTCACATTTAGGATTGTTATAACCCCTTATTGAATTGACCCCTCTATTAGTATAAAATGTTTCCCTTTTCCCTGGTAATATTCTTAGCTCAGAAATCTACTTTATCTGATATTAATATACCCAATTCATCTTTCTTTTCTTAGTATTTTCATGATATATATATTTAAACCTTTTAATTTTAACCTATTGGCATGTTTATATTTAAATGGGTTTCTCATATACTACATGTAGTTGGCTCTTACTTTTTATTTAACCTGATAACCTCTGTCATTGAATTGGAGTTTTAGATAATTCCAATTAGGTTGAATACAATTATCAATACGGTTGGCTTTAAACTTACCATCTTGCTATTTGTTTTCTGTTGTTCCAGTTGTTTTCTGTTCCATTTTCCCTGTCTTCTTTCAGTTTAGTTGCTTACTTTTACAATTTGCTTTCTCTACACTGTTGTCTTATAACTCATATCTCTTTGTTTGCTATGATAGTGCAGGCTTCACAGTATACATCTTCAACTAATTACAGTCTACCTTCAAATCTAATGCCACTGACCATCTATAGGAAGTAGATAAGATTTTACATACATTTCACAACTTCTGTGTTTTGATGTTATTTTTATTTCTATATGTGTTATAAACTATTATATTTTAATTTTTATTCACACAATTAACTATTTTAATTGTTTTTAAAGAGATTTACATAAGTATATTTATTATATAATTCTAATTTCTGACACCTCATTCATTTGTATATATTTAAATTCTTGTCTGATAACATTTTTCCTCTGTCTGGAGAACTTACTTTTCACATTTATTATAGTTCCAACCTGCTAGTGATGTGATCCCTCAGTTTTTATCTATCTGAATAAGTTTTTCTTTCACTTCCATTTTTGGAATTTTTTTTTTAACCAGGTAGAAAACAGCCAAGTTGACAGCTCTGGATTATTTTTCCCCACAAGTACTTTAATAATATCATTACATTTTCTTTTGGCTTGCATAAATTTTGACAAACAAGGCTTTGTCGCTTTTAAGTGTGTTCCTTTGTACATAATAGGTCTTTTTTTGTTTTTGTTTTTTAACCTCTGGCTGCTTTTAAGATGTTTCTTTTCATCACTTATTTTTTTAAAAAATAAATTTTTTTATTTATTTCTTTTTGGCTGCATTGGGTCTTCATTGCTGCACGTGGGCTTTCTCTAGTTGTGGAGAGGAAAGGTTACTCTTTGTTGCAGTGCATGGGCTTCTCATTGCCGTGGCTTCTCTTGTTGCAGAGCACAGGCTCTGGGTGTGCTGGCTTCAGTAGTTGTGGTACACAAGCTCAGTAGTTGTGGCTCATGGGCTCTAGAGTGCAGGCTCAGTAGTTGTGGTGCATGGGGTTAGTTGCTCCGCAGCATGTGGGCTCTTCCCCGGGCAGGGCTCGAACCCTTGTACCCTGCACTGGCAGGCAGATTCTTAACCACTGCCCCACCAGGGAAGTCCCGCAATCACTAATTTTATCAATTTGATTTTAATGTGTCCCAACGTTGTTTTCTTTATTCTGTTTGGGGTTTGTTCAGCTTCTTGGATGTGTGGATTTAGAGTTTTAACCAAATTTGGAAAATTCTCTGCTCTTCTATTTTCAAAACTATGACTCACAGCCCCTCCTCTTTCTAGATCCAATTATACATGATAGAATACAATTATTGTCTCACAACTCACTGTGGTTCCTTTTATGTACAGTCTTTTTCTTTAATCTGTGCTTCATTTCTATTGTTATGTCTTCATGCAATGTACTTTTTATTTTATATATATATTTTCTTTATAAATGTTCATTTTGTAATATTTTTTATCTCTTACCTCTCTCTTCATCATATTCATGCTTTTTTTACCTTCTTGAATCTATGGCACATATTTATACTTTTTAAATATTTGCAAATGTCCTTGTTTTATGAGGAAATATTATGAGGAATATTTTCTAGCTTCATTGATTGGATGCCTGATGTGAATTTTATGTTACTGAATGCTAGATTGTGTTGTATTTCTTTAAGTAGTGTTGGACTTTGTTCTGGTCACAATTTTTTTTTTTTTTTTACTGAGTTAAAACTGACATACAGTATTATATTAGTTTCAGGAGCTCCCTCCTCTCTGGTAGTCTGCTTCTCAAATTATAGCTACTCTGAACTTTTCAACCTTTGCTCTCTGTCTTCTTAACTCAGCAGAGCTGCTTGTTCTTCTACTTGGATTTACCTTCTCAATGCTACATTTTAAGGACTACCTCTAGGCCAGTGTTTCCAAATAGAAGATTTTGCCCCCTAGCAGATATTTGCAATATCTGGTAATGTTTTAGGTTGTTACAGCTGGAGTGATACTACTGTATGTAGTAGGGTAAGAGCAGTGATGCTGCTAAGTATCCTACAATGCACAAGACAGCCTCCATGCAAAGAATTATCAGATCCAAAATGTCAGTAGGATCCAAGGTTAAAAAACCTTGCTCAAGGCAGTTTCTAGAAATGTCATCATTCTCTCAGAAATCTTAATCATCCATTTTTTAATGTCCCAAAGCTGTATTCTATATTTTCTCCAGTTTTCTAGTTTAAGGCAGAAGTGTAAATCCAGTTTCTCTTACTGCATCATGGCTCAAAGTGGAAATTGTTTTTGTTTCTTGATAATAATAATTACATATTCTTTATCCTTCTACTTGCTTGTGTACTTACATTTATAAAAAAGTTTACAGATCCTTCAAACCTGTAGAATCCAAGTTTAAATTTCCCTGTGATCTTACTTGTACTTACAATATACTAAGGTGTGAGTCACAGTTAACATATATTTGAGGATGCTTACTTTGTATAATAGAAGGAAATTACAGCACAGAAAATAATGTATACCTCATTTTTATTTCCAAAACTTCTCTCAAACCCACAGGCTATATCTTTATGAAGTTTCTGAAATCTGCCTGCCTAATACCTTCAGTCTCCATTTCTTCAAAGCTTTTATCTTGGGTCCATTAGGAAGAAGCAAGTTTCCAGCACATTTAGGGAGTTGCTGGGCAAGCTCCAGAAAGAGAAAAGCATGGGGAGAAAAGCCCAGAGAGAAGGTCTTCCCTCCTGGGCTCAGTCAATGAGACGCCTTTCAAGTTCCTGATTTTAGTCCTTGAATCTGATTTCCTCCCAGGATGGTTGACATTAGGATGGTCATTTCTGTCAGTGGAAGCCTCTAACTACAGGTATAACCTTGTACTATGAGACATTAGAACATGTCTCAAAATATGAGTTATTGTGTGATCTTCACCAAAGTAAAACCAGTTCATTATCATATTTTCTTTAAAGTGAAGAGTATGGAAAATATCTTTTAGTTTTTCTGAGCTTCTGGAGGCAGTTATTCAAACAAAAACATAAATATGGTTAATCTAGTGCAGTAGTTAAATGCCCAGACTGAAACAAAACAACTTCAGTTTTGATCTTATTCTGACAATTATTAGCTCTGTGATGTTCAAAAAGCTAATGTACCTATATGTGTCTCAGTATTTTCTTCTGTAAAATTGAGATAAAAGTATGTTACATTACTATTATTATAGTACAGTAATAATACTTTAATACTATTATTATTTATATATTATTGAATTATTATTGTACTATAGTATTATCAATGATTATATGGAATGATGATGATAATACTTTTGTTGATATTTTAAAATACACTCAATTTCGCATAAGTAAAACAGTTGAGCAATGGTTAAAAAATACATTTCTTAACAAAGTTATAATTTATTTCAACAAATTGTGGTTGCAACATTTTCTTTTTCTTTTTTTCTTTTTTTACTTTTTTTTTAACATCTTTATTGGGGTACAGTTGATTACAATGGTGTGTTAATTTCTGCTTTATAACAGAGTGAATCAGTTATACATATACATATGTTCCCATATCTCTTCCCTCTTTGTCTCCCTCCATCCCACCCTCCCTACACCACCCCTCCAGGCAGCCACAAAGAACCGATCCGGTATCCCTGTGCCTTGTGGCTGCTTCCCACTGGCTATCTACCTTACGTTTGTTAGTATATATATGTCCATGTCTCTCTCTCACCCTATCACAGCTCACCCTTCCCCCTCCCCATATCCTCAAGTCTGTTCTCCAGTAGGTCTCTGTCTTTATTCCTGTTTAACCCCTAGGTTCTTCATAACATTTTTTTTTCTTAAATTCCATATATATGTGTTAGCATACGGTATTTGTCTTTCTCTTTCTGACTTACTTCACTCTGTATGACAGACTCTA
>NW_006795797.1:593265-595701 GCF_000442215.2 Lipotes vexillifer | reverse complement strand
ATGGTTGTTAGTATTTGCCTTATGTATTGAGGTGCTCCTATGTTGGGGGCATAAGTATTTACAATTGTTATATCTTCTTCTTGGATCGATCCCTTAATCATTATGTAGTGTCCTTCTTTGTCTCTTCTGATAGTCCTTATTTTAAAGTCTATTTTGTCTGATATGAGAATTGCTACTCCAGCTTTCTTTTGGTTTCCATTTGCATGGAATATCTTTTTCCATCCCCTTACTTTCAGTCTGTATGTGTCTCTAGGTCTGAAGTGGGTCTCTTGTAGACAGCATATATATGGGTCTTGTTTTTGTATCCATTCAGCCAATCTGTGTCTTTTGGTGGGAGCATTTAGTCCATTTACATTTAAGGTAATTATCGATATGTATGTTCCTATTCCCATTTTCTAAATTGTTTTGGGTTCGTTATTATAGGACTTTTCCTTCTCTTGTGTTTTTGTCTAGAGCAGTTCCTTTAGCATTTGTTGTAAAGCTGGTTTGGTGGTGCTGAACTCTCTCAGCTTTTGCTTGTCTGTAAAGGTTTTAATTTCTCCATCAAATCTGAATGAGATCCTTGCTGGGTAGAGTAATCTTGGTTGCAGGTTTTTCTCCTTCATCACTTTCAGTATGTCCTGCCACTCCCTTCTGGTTTGTAGAGTTTCTGCTGAGAGATCAGCTGTTAACCTTATGGGGATTCCCTTGTGTGTTATTTGTTGTTTTTCCCTTGCTGCTTTTAATATGCTTTCTTTGTATTTAGTTTTTGACAGTTTGATTAATATGTGTCTTGGCGTATTTCTCCTTGAATTTATCCTGTATGGGACTCTCTGTGCTTCCTGGACTTGATTAACGATTTCCTTTCCCATATTAGGGAAGTTTTCAACTATAATCTCTTCAAATATTTTCTCAGTCCCTTTCTTTTTCTCTTCTTCTTCTGGAACCCCTATAATTCGAATGTTGGTGCGTTTAATGTTGTCCCAGAGGTCTCTGAGACTGTCCTCAGTTCTTTTCATTCTTTTTTCTTTATTCTGCTCTGCAGTAGTTATTTCCACTATTTTATCTTCCAGGTCACTTATCCGTTCTTCTGCCTCATTTATTCTGCTATTGATCCCATCTAGAGTATTTTTCATTTCATTTATTGTGTTGTTCATCATTGTCTGTTTCATCTTTATTTCTTCTAGGTCCTTGTTAACTGTTTCTTGCATTTTGTCCATTCTATTTCCAAGATTTTGGATCATGTTTACTATCATTACTCTGAATTATTTTTTAGATAGACTGCCTATTTCTTCTTCATTTGTTTGGTCTGGTGGGTTTTTATCCTGCTCTTTCATCTGCTGTGTGTTTTTCTGTCTTCTCATTTTGCTTATCTTACTGTGTTTGGGTTCACCTTTTTGCAGGCTGCAAGTTCGTAGTTCCCGTTGTTTTTGATGTCTGTCTCCAGTGGCTAAGGTTGGTTCAGTGGGTTGTGTAGGCTTCCTGGTGGAGGGGACTAGTGCCTGTGTTCTGGTGGATGAGGCTGGATCTTGTCTGTCTGGTGTGCAGGTCCACGTCTGGTGGTGTGTTTTGGGGTGTCTGTGGACTTATTATGATTTTAGGCAGCCTCTCTGCTAGTGGGTGGGGTTGTGTTCCTGTCTTGCTATTTGGTTGGTATAGGTTGTCCAGCAGTGTAGCTTGCTGGTCGTTGAGTGAAGCTGGGTGCTGGTGTTGAGATGGAGATCTCTGGGAGATTTTCTCCATTTGATATTATGTGGGGCTGGGAGATCTCTTGTTGACCAGTGTCCTGAAGTTGGCTCTCCCACCTCAGAGGCAGAGTCCTAACTCCTGGCTGGAGCAGCAAGAGCCTTTCATCCACTCGGCTCAGAATAAAAGGGAGAGAAAGTAGAGAAAATTAGTAGAAGTAGGAAGAAAGAAAGAAAGGAGGGAAGGACGGAAGGAAGGAGGGAAGGAAGAAAGAAAGAAAGAAAAGAGGGAAGGAAGGAAGGAAGGAGGGAAGGAAGAAAGAAAGAAAGAAAGAAGAAAAGGAGGAAAGAAGGCAAGAAGGAAAGAAAGGAGGGAGGGAGGGAGGAAGGAAGGAAGGAAGGAATGAAGGAAGGAAGGAAAAAATACAGAAAGAAAGAAGATACAGTAAAATAAAATAAAGTATAATAAAGTTATTGAATTAAAAAAATAATTATTTAGAGAAAAAACAAAAGGGACGGATAGGACCTTAGGACAAATGGTGGAAGCAAAGCTATACAGACAAAATCTTACATAGAAGCATACACATATACCCTCACAAAAAGAGGTAAAGGGGAAAAAATCATAAAACTTGCTCTCCAAGTCTACCTCCTCAATTTGGGATGATTCGTTGTCTAAAGGAGGGAAGGAAGGAAAGAAAGAAAGAAGGTAAAGTATAATAGAGTTATTTAAATTAAAATTAATTATTAAGAAAAAATTTTTTTTTAAAAAAAC
>NW_006795797.1:592159-593005 GCF_000442215.2 Lipotes vexillifer | reverse complement strand
GATTTGGCCCTGCCTCTGCATGTAGGTCGCTGGAGGGCGTCTGTTTTTTGCTCAGACAAGTCGGGGTTAAAGGAGCCGCTGACTCGGGGTCTCTGGCTCACTCAGGCCGCGGGGAGGGAGGGGCACGGAGTGCGGGGCGGGCCTGCGGCGGCAGAGGCCAGCATGACGTTTCACCAGCCTGAGGCCTGCCGTGTGTTCTCCCTGGGAAGTTGTTCCTGGATCCTGGGAACCCGGCAGTGGCGGGCTGCACAGGCTCCCCGGAAGCGGGGTGTGGATAGTGACCTGTGCTCGCACACAGGCTTCTTGGTGGCGTCAGCAGCAGCCTTAGCATCTCCCGCCCGTCTCTGGTGTCCGAGCTTTTAGACGCGGCTCGCACCCGTCTCTGGGGTCCGTGCTTTTAGCCGCGGCTCGCGCACGTCTCTGAGGTTCGTGCCTTTAGCTGCGGCTCGTGCCCGTCTCTGGGGTCCGCGCTTTTAGCCACGGCTCGCGCCCGTCTCTGGGGTCCGAGCTTTTAGCCGCGGCTCGCGCCCGTTTCTGGAGTTCCTTTAAGCAGCGCTCTTAAAACCCCTCTCCTCGCGCACCAGGAAACAAAGAGGGAAGAAAAAAAGTCTCTTGCCTCCTCAGGAGGTGCAGACTTTTCCCCGGACTCCCTCGCGGCTAGCCGTGGCGCACTAACCCCTTCGGGCTATGTTCACGCCGCCAACCCCAGTCCTCTCCCTGAGCTCCGACCGAAACCCGAGCCTCGGCTCGCCCCGGCGAGTGAGCACACAAGCCTCTCGGGCTGGTGAGTGCCGGTCAGCACCGATCCTCTGTGCGGGAATCTCTCCGCTTTGCCCTCCGCACCCC
>NW_006795797.1:534252-591671 GCF_000442215.2 Lipotes vexillifer | reverse complement strand
AAAGAAAAAAGAAAGCAAGGAAAGAAAAAGCAGGAAAAATTGATTTCTTTGAGGATTGTTTGTTTATTGTAATGTTAACCCATTACAATAAATCTGCAAAGTAGTTATGTTTAGCATACTATTTTATAGGAATTTGAAGTTCAGAAATGTATTTCAGAACATTCATCTTATGAACTGTGATACCAAAATTTGAAAACAGAGCTTCTAACTACAGCATATTTTATTAAAGAAGGACACCATAGTTCAATGCTTATTTCTCTCAAAGACAACAGGTGAGAGGATGCCCAAGGATCTTTTATTTTTCTTGGTTCTCCACTTTAAGGTCATAAAAATTCATCATATTGTGGCAAAAGATTAAAGTGTTTTTTTATTCAAACACAATGCTCAGATATTCTAAGGTGTTTTAAAAATACTCTTAAACAGGTGAAATACCCCAGCTCTCAAACACCCTACAAACCCCCAATTTATCTAACAAAGACTATCAGAACTGATTTAGTATAATAAGCAATAACATTTTTTTAAATGCCTAGTATGAAAGAAGTATGATTGTTGCTAAATTGTTAAACTGCAGTTTTAAACACCATTTTGTATTTTACCAATGTTTAAAGTTCAAAAATATGTTCCCATTTTAAAGATTTGATTTTCAAGAACATCCATTTATTTTCCTTTGAGGAAGCGACATTTATTGTGGAGTTCAGGACTCCCCCATTGGCTCTTTGCAAAACCTTGTGCAATCTCAGTCCATTACTCTCTTAAGCTATGCCCCAAGGCAAAAAGAAGAAATGTTTACTACATATCTAGCTACAAAGTTGTTGTGAGAACTGAGCTAATACTGAGAGTGCTTTGAAATTATGGAATGAAAGATGATATTGGTGTTGCAATTGTGATGATTCTTGCAACTGCTGTAAAAGAGTGTACTGCTGTTGGTGTAGTTGGAATTGATCCAGTGAGTGAGAGAAATCAGCATGTGATTAAAACCTGTGGTAATTTTTATTTTGGGCCATTATATAAACCAGAACAAAGGTCAAAGCAAGCATAAATCTACCAATTACAAGAAATCAATCATTAAAACCAAACTGTGTAATTCTATGCTTTTTTCAAATTGTATTAGTACTTATTTCCACTCTTTCTTTAAGCAAAGGCACATATCTTCACCCCTCTGTCTCTCTTCTAGATGATATTGAAAGAGATTGTGTTAGGAAAGAAGCACATAAGAAAGAATTAGCACATAGTTTCTGATACTTTCCCTTGATATTAAAAAATAAAGCAAACTTCAACTCTACATAAAAGTACATAAGTGTCTGATAATCATGGGTTCATGTTATTTCCTCTTTTTTAGGAATGGCGTTAGGGTGGAAGTGGTGGTTATTTGAGTGATTTATTGATATATTTGTCTTAGTGTTCTATTTTGCAATCTTAAAATCAGAGATAAAATCGGACAATATTTATCCAGTGGTTATTTTTATGTACTGGAAATATGCCAAGTGTTTTCCATTTACTTCCTACCTAATTCTCTTAATAGTACTGTAGGGGTAATGTTACTATTAGACCCATTTTATAAATGATACAAGTGAAACTTAGAGTGACTTAATCAGGGTCACAGAGCAAGAGAGCAGTGAAACTCAAACTCACGCAAGCTGACTACATATCTGAAATATAATCACTTCATCATACTGCCTAATGTCAATGGCCAAGAAAAAGTAAATCATATTCTTATACAAGGAAATTCTTATACAAGGAAATCATCCTCTTATACAAGGAAGAAACATACTTATTGCTACTCATTTAAGTAGGAGAAGAAGAAGGAGGAAGAGGGGAAGGGGAGGGGGGGAGGGCATGGGAGAGTTTTCTATGGGCTCTGTGATGTGTGATATCACAACAGAGTAAACGTTCAAGAAGACATAAGAACCCAGCTGTCTTCTATTAAGTCAGGCCTTAAGGAGATGTAAAAATGTAAAACAACACCACTCATCCCACTAAACTGTTTTTGTTTTTGTTTTGAGATTTTTAATAAAATATGTTACTTATTGCAACATATATGTTTATTTCAAAATAAATAAATGAAGACAAAATCTCTAGGTTTTAATTTCTAATGTGGTGTTACTAGATATGACCCATATAAACAACAGCACTTTGGAATAACCAATAATTTTTAAGAATCTACAGGGTTTCTAAAACCAGAATGTTTGAGAATGTATAGAGCATTTCAATTAAACACTATTTCACCTGCCTGGGTTAAGTTAGCCATTTCTTCAGAAAGTCTTGATGTTTTAAAATAAAGTATCTGTTTGTATATTTTTATGGCCTAAATCTATCACCTTTCTATACAGTCCTTCCTAAATTTCATTCTGAAAACCTTCTTTTAAAGTATTGTATGAAGCCTGATTTGTCTGCCCAAGGTTTGGAAATGTCTGTCACTCAAAATCAATGCAGTGTTTTTTTCATTTTTATTAATGCAGGATCAAGTTGATTCTGACTTGATACTCATTTCTTTATAATAACCCACTGAGTACATGAAACTAAATGGGAGAAACTGTATTGAGCGAAGTGGTGTTCTTAAAGTTTTCATAACTTTGTGTTGCTAGGAAACAACTGTACCATCAGTGCAGAGTTTAAACTTGGAGCAAAGCTTCAATTAAAGTCTGGCTTCCAGGCAGTATAGATTGCATTGAGCATTGGATACGGGGGGAAGCAAAAGAAAAACCAATTACTTTCTAAAAACAACAATGTTAAAACTGTTGAAAACAGAGAGTCTTATGCTATATTTGTAATTATAGCCTTTCGAAAGTATTGCTAGAGGGTTGTATTTCTGCTAACCCATAAAGCTGAAGTCCAGAGTAGAGATTGAGAGCACTCAAGTTCAAAATCTTAAGAAATACTATGATAATTGAGTGATGGTATCTCAGCTTTATAGGAGGGAGGTAGGGGGCAAATATACTCCATGCAGTAGCCCTGCATTTTATTTCATTCTTCTCATGCAAAATTACTGATTTAGAGAAATATTTTATCATTTATACAGGCCATATATTAGAACCTTCCTACCATCCCTTCCCACATTGTTGCATATCTCAGCACATTATGATCAGTCTGTAACAGGACAGAGAAACATATATTGCTAGTTATTTGTACAGTTTAAGCTAATTGACACAGTATCCTAGCATCCTTTTTTCAAAGTAAATCTGCTTAAATAAATGAATACTAATATTTCTACTGTTTCATAAGGAATAAAATTACATTGCTATGCCAGTGTATGGAGTGACAGTGTTACCTTGGTCCAGCAAAAGCAAGACGTATGATTATTTTTGTGTTAACAAGTCCAAGCCATAGGAAGTTGATGCTTCTTCTGTTTCACAGCATTTTCACATTTGTACTCTTGAGAAGATTGCAAAAATTAAAAAGAAAAAAAAAAAGAGTCTCAAGGGTAGGGGAAGAACCAAAAGAAGGAAGCACTGGAAGAGGATTTTTATAGTTTTTCAGGAAATGTAACTTGTTTGCCTGAACATCCTTTCTCAAGTGTTTCATTGTAAGGTTGCTTTCTAGAGAGAGGAAACAGATTTTATTATTTCCTCAATCTGGGCCATTAGATTAAAAAAAAAAGTGTTTCAGAAGTCCACTGATCCTGTAGTAGCTTCCTGCTGAGGACTGCTGTTGGAGTTCGCTGTGGTCTCAGTGTGGGCAGCAGACCTCATGACTAGCGGACCTCAACAACATGCCCTGTATATAGATGGTTTGACCTGTGTGGCTTCCTCTTGTCTCATACAAGTGGAAGTACTTAACAAGGTCCTCCATCACTGGAGCCTTTATTTATGATCCCTCATTCATGATCTCTGACCCATCTTAAATCTCGTTGCTATGTCTTCTTGTCTTTGGATCGCCACATGAATTAGCAGTTTATAACTTTGCCTCCTTACTAACAGTACCATCTTGTTTGTATGCCTCTGTCTCAAGTTCTACCTCCCCATCTTCTACCCCTACCCCCAATTATAATCTTTTTTTTTAACTTCAATCCTTTATTTTTATTTATTTTTTAAATTAAAATATAGTTGACATACAATATTATGTTAGTTTTATGTGTCCTACATAGTGATTTGACATTTGCAGACATTATGAAATGATCACCATGATAAGTAGTAACCATCTGTCCCCATACAAAGTTATTACAATATTATTGACCATGTTCCTTATGTGGTATATTACAACCCCATGGCTTATTTATTTCATAACTGGAAGTTTGTACCTCTTAATCCCCTACACCTAACTCACGCCTCCCCACCCCTCCCAACTTTCTGGCAACCACTATTTGTTTTCTGAAGGTAGATAGCTAATTTAAATAAGGCAGGCCTGTCATTAATTCAATTTTGTCACACTGTTAGTAGTCCATCCTCACTCTAAAATCATAAAGCAAGGCCTAGAGTTTTGTCATCTCTCTACCTTTTTGTTCTTTCTGAACAGATCATCAAGACTCTCAGCTATCTTACAATATTGATTATGTTCCTTGATTGCATTGTTGGGTTTTTTTCCCTAACTCTATATAGGAGAGTGTCTCTAATGATGTACAATGGGCAGTCTGGGCATCCTTAAGGATAGTGACTTTAAAACTCTTGACTGCCATTTATAGTAAAAATTGAACTTTATATTGTGGCCCAGTATACATGTGCATGGTATGTATAAAGTGTAACTGAAGCAAAAGTTTGACTAAGTAATACTTACTCTTGTTATGTGTGATACACTCTATGGTTCCTATTACCAATTATAATCTTGAATTCAGGCTGTGATTGGTTCTCTGGTTAAATCCCATAGATCTTTCCATTTGAAATAACATACTCTATATTTCAGAGCCAATCCTTCCATTTGGTATCCTTGTTCCTTTAACCAATTGAATACTCGTATCTGTATCTTTATATATGTGTTTTTCATTTAAAAGGTATATTGTTAATTTGTATTCCTTACCTGTTGGAAGGCTATACAACACTAACTGATTTTGGATTTGTCTCTTACACTTTGTAATTTATAAATTTTCCTTTTTTAAGGTAAATTTTATTTCAGTTTTACTACATTACTGAAATTCCCTCATAGTTTTGCTGTTTTAAGTAAAGCAGAGTTCAGTTAGGGCCTCATACTTGCACACACACACACAAATTGCACAGCTTTCTTTTTCTCATTTCATTTAGTATAGGCAGCCAAGATATAGGGCAAGATTTTAAAATGTCTTTAAATATTAGAGATAGACTTAAGAATAGTCCTTCTCTTAGTAGTATGGGCATGTACTAAAACTTAGACCGGGCTTCCCTGGTGGCGCAATGGTTGGGAGTCCACCTGCTGATGCAGGGGCCACAGGTTCGTACCCCGGTCCGGGAAGATCCCACATGCTGCGGAGTGGCTGGGCCCGTGAGCCATGGCTGCTGACCCTGCGCGTCCGGAGCCCGTGCTCCACAACGGGAGAGGCCGCAGCAGTGAGAGGCCCGCGTACTGCCAAAAAAAAAGTTAGACCCACATGAACAATTTCATTATTGTATTTTATCTTGGAAAATGACTAACATTAGTGTGCCTGAAATATTCTTTTTCCTAAAATAAAATACTTATTCAGAACTGTTTGGAAGAGATTATGATGATTTTTAAAAATCTGGCTCAAAACTTAGCTTCTGCAGGAAGCCTTCCCAGATAAATGTATTATTATAGACCTCCGTTTTTGTACTTTGCTTTTCACTTTCAATGTATCAGGCTTTGCCTTCTTATTTATTGCCTTGGTAATCTTCCTTAACTGATGTCACCTTTACAAGCCCTCAGAGAATCCTTTCCTGAATCATGAAGATAAGGATCACTATCTCTCAGTGATATTATTCTTTAGCCTGGACAGGGCATTCTGTACACATTAGGTGTCCAATTAGGGCTACTGATGGAATTATGTTTTTAATTTATCTAAAAGTAAGCTGTTACCCTGGGACTTTCTGTGAAAAACTATGCAAAAGTATTTCAAATTTTATTTATTACTTATAAATATCATTTTTGGAGGAGAGGACTAGGTGAAAGGGTGATTAGGTGAATCTCAAATCATATTTTTGTATTTATTGTCTGCTGACTTAAATACTTTAGTTTCTTTTAAAGGATTAGTGTAGTTGAGAGAAAGGGAAACTATTTTCATTCAGACCCTTTAGCCCATGCACATAATTCATCAGTAATCTTTCTGTAGTCATGTATTTTTAATTGCCTATTGGAAGTATGAAATAAGCTTTCATGTTACTCATTAAATTTCATGAATTAACGCTACCTGCTTCTTATTTTAACTGAAGTAACTCAAGGTTCTTTGTCTTTTTTATTATCTTGTTGAATCCCATAAGTTTTCATATGTAACTTCTTTCTGTCTCCCTCATTTCTCCATTTATATTAATATGTTATTTAGCTTATTAAAAATGAGGAAGATACCTTTTCTAAATTATTTTGGTTAGTGTGTGAAGGCAATTAGAAATCTCAGACTACATTTTTTCTTATAAACAGCAATATTACTGAGTCTTACTCCATTTTTTATTTTCTGGCACAATTGTATATATCGCCCTTATTTTACCTAAGTAATGTGTTCCTATCAAGAAGGCTTACTAACATTTTTTAATTAAGAAATTGAACAAAATTATGTTGCATACATAATTAAGCACAGGTAGTATTTTAAGCTCTTTATGTATTCTAGACCACGGAATCCTAACAGAAATAGTTCTAATTTCAAAGTCTATTATTGATTTTTTTAACACTAAATTTAACATAATTTGTGGCATTTAATCAGGCAAATTATTTTTACACAGTAGTTATTCTGTGGCTTTATTTATTCCTTCTTCAATACTCTTCCTTAAAAAAAAGTAGATCCACCTTATGACCAATATCATTTTCCTACTGCCTAAAGAAAATCTTTTAACATTTTTTGCAGGGCAGATAAGCTGGTAATAAATTCCCTCAATTTTTGTTTGTTGAAGAAAATCTTTCTTATTCACTTTTAAAGGATAGTTTCACTGAATATTGAATTCTACAATGGTGGGGTTTTTTTTCTCTCAACTGTTTAAATATTTCATTCCATCTCTTCTTGTTTGCATGTTTTCTGATGAGAAATCCACTTTAATTCTTATCCTTGTTTCTCAGTAGGTAACAAGACTTCCTCCTCTGCCTTCTTTTAAGATTTTCTCTTTGCTTTTGGTTTCCTGCCATTTGCATATGATGTGCCTCAGTGTAGCTTGTTGCTATTTATTCAACTCGATGTTCTCTGAGATTCCTGAATTTGTGGTTTGATGTCTGTCATTAATTTGGAAAGTCCTTGGACACTATTTCTCCTATTAGCCATTATACTTCAATAATACTTGTATTATCACTTCAAATATTTCTTCTGTTTCTATATTCTCTTCTAGCATTCTAGTTATATATATGTTACATCTTTTAAAAATTGTTTTTTAATTTTTAAAAATTTAAAACTCTTTACATCTTTTAAAAACTGTTCTTGGATGTCCTGCTATGTTTTGGTCTTTTTTTTTTTAATTCATTTTTACAGTTTAGGAAGTTTCTGTTGACCTATTTTCATGCTCACTGATTCTTTCCTCAGCTGTGTCCAGTCTGCTAATGAGTCCATGAAAGAAAAGCATTCTGTTATACTTTTTTTTTTTTTTTTTTTTTTTTTTTTTTTTTTTTTTTTTTTAATTTCTAGCTTTTCTTTTCGATTCTTTCTTAGAGGTTCCATCTCTCTAGGTTAGGTTATATTACCTAACTTTTCTTGAATGTTGTCCACTTTTCCATTAGAATACTTATAATAATCACAGTCATTGTAAATGTCCTGTTTGAGAATTCTACATGTAGCCCATATCTGACTATAGTTCTGATACTTGCTTTGCCTCCTCAGACTGTGGATTTTTTTCCCTTACCTTTTGGTGTACCTAGTAATTTTTTTTTGTTGAAAGCTAGATATGTTTTATTAGGTAACAAGAACTGAGGTGAATAGGTCTCTAATTGTGATGACGTGTGGTAATCTGGATGGGAGTTGCACTTTGTTTAATGTTTGTGGTAGTTGTGTCAGAGGCCTCTAGTATTCTTGTTTTTGTCTCTCCTCCTGACTCTGGACTTCTCCTTATATTCCTCCTCAGAGAGAATCTGTAACCTGCAGCCGTCTCAGTAGTGAAGCATTACTTACACTGGAGCCTTACTGGTGTGATAGTAAGCTATAGGGAACTCTTCTATAAACTTCCAATTTAATATCTGTCTTTTAGTGGGCCTCTGTCTCTGGCCTGTGACTTTTACAAGTGTTTCTTCTTACATAATTTCTCAGCCCCTAACCCATTTGATAAGATAGGAAGGCTAGTGGAAACTGGAGTGAGAAGAATGTCCTTCCCCCATGGCTCTGGGACAAGGCTTTGGTAGTCTTTTCCCCTGGAGAGTAGCCCTTTTCTACAAAGAAAGTTCTAGGCATATTTCACAGAGATTATCTTCTCTTCATCTCTCAGAGACATGAGGGGATCTTTTTCAAATATTCACGGTGAGAAACAGGTGGGATTCCTGGCAAAAGTATGGGGGTTCCTCTAAGACCCCAGGAGTTTCCTCACTCTTACTGTAATCCACACTGAGCTGCTAGCAATTTGTCAAAATTACCATTTAAGTATCCCTCCCAGTTTATGATTACAGAGGTTTCCATTCCAGGTAAGAAGGTTCAGCTATGACTCTCTGAATTCTTCTTTCTCAACAGACATCAAGATGGCTATTTGCCCTACAACTCCAGTTCTCTGATGAATACAATAAAATGCCTTGATTTTTAGTTGTCCAGGTTTTGTGTGTGTGTGTGTGGTTGTAAGGATGGGAATGACTTCCAAACTCCTGACATGGAGTTGTTAGTGATTTTTAACAATGTATCTTTAATCAAAATAACATCAATTCATTTGCTCAGCAAACAGTTATTGAGAACTTATTCTATACCAGGCACTGCACTAAGTGTAGTGGCCATAAAGAGGAACCAATCCGAGTGTGTCTCTGAAATCCCTTTCCATCAGTAAAGTAGAAGTTGATTTTTGCTGTCCTAATTATTAGAAAGAGTGCCAAGATTCTCTAAAATAAAAGCTGTCTTTTTCCATTTCCATATGGTGACACACTGTCAGATGTGTAAATTATGCACAGAGGTATTTGCTTCCTCTTCCTGGTGTCAAGCTGTTGAGTGTGACTTGCACTCCCTGCTGCTGTGCTTCAGGCAAGGGAGGAGGTGACAGCTCAGATTTGAAGAATTAGACTAATTGCAGTAAACACCCAAGGTTTTCAAGAATGTGCACATACAGAAAATCAATTTTATAGTATTATTATCCAACTTTACAGTGTGTAATAATATATTTATGAAGCTTCAGCCTCAAAAATAGAAATAAAGATGATGAACATAAACAAAAATAAAATCAAAGTAGGCTCTATGCCCAGAAATCCAGAGAAATAAACTAAGTGCAGCAGGAAAATCTTACCAAACAGGAAGAGTTTTCAGACACACAAAAAAGTGCTTTGAAAATACTTTCTCCCAAATTTGAAAGGGTTGAACATCTTAGCTATGGTAGGAAACCAAGAGTTTTTCACAGAGAAGACGATATAGAATGTCTATATTAACACTTGAATTTGGGAATTAGGAAATTGATGATCAGAAATGATATCATACTTGCCAGAGCTCAAGATTTGAACTAGAATTCAGGTCTCCTGACTGCCTGTTTGTGGTTTCATCTACAGACAAGAACTTTATCTGTGGTTTATTGTTCTTCATGAACAAGTCTTAAATACACTTTACAAACAGGATTTAGACAAACTGGAAAAAATAGAGGCATCAATATAAGTAACTGACATAGATTCATAAGAGTGATAAATATGGTACAGAAATCAACAGATATACAGTTACCTTGTTTTATCATTATATGTTGTCATATCTAAAATAAAAATGTTTGGTAAATTTTGTACAGATATGTCTCCATTAGGTCAAGAAAAAAATTTTTAATTCTGGATACTAAAATAAGAACAATTCAAAAATCAATAAAATTTTTTTCTCTCCATTAAACAAATTAAATGTGATTTTTTCATGGAATAAGTTGGGGTTTGACTCATGGATTATTAGTAGCTATTGATAAATAGCTTTGAATCAGTATGGGCTTTTGCTTCACTCCAGACAACACTGGTCTGTTAAGTTTTCAAAATGCCAGAGACAGAAGCACAAAGCATGCTTGACCAATCAACACTGACTTTTGGAACTGAAGTATAACAGCATTTTAACAACATCACCATTAAATTCTGTGATTGTTCTTTTTTCTTTTAAACATTATTTGGCATCTGGTCTTTAAAGACATTATATTTGTATTTGTGCTTCTAAAGTGGCAAAGTCTTTGTCATGACAAAGAATCCTCAGTTATTCTTCAAAGTGTAAGGTGAACATGAAAACAATTTTTAAAAATCTCTCACATGTTTTTCTCTTTTTCTAATTATGAAGTTTATACTTCAATATATTTGAATATAATGGAAAAGTATGATCTTGGTTAGGCCAAGAAGTTAAATCAAATTAAGTATGCGTGAATGTGCTAGGAGTGTGGAAGCCATGGAGAGGCAGAGGATGCGGTAGGTAAACCAAGGAAAACCAACAAGGCATGAGAGAAGTAGAGAACTGATTATGGACTCAAAGGATGGATAGGAACCCTGACAGTCAACCAATAGAGAAGAGAATTATAACAAGTAAATGGACCCGGAGAATCTTTGTAAACAGGAAGTTGATGTGAATAACTAGGGGCTGCAAGAGTGGAAATGGAGATGTATCAGAGATTTGCATTAGAGGAAATTGACAGGAAGGAGCAGAATATGTATTTATCCATGTCTCCTAAGGTGTTCCTTCTCAAACTTTGAAGCACATACAAATCACCTGGGGATCTTGTTAAAATGCATATTTGAAATCTACAAATATGGATTGAAGCCTGAGATCTCCTAATAAGCTCCCAGGTGATGTCCATGATGTTGGTCTATGGACCACACTTTGTATAGGAAGATTCTAGAACATTTATTTTATTTTAGCTCTGGCAATATGAAGAAATTTCCAGTTACTTATTATAATTCGTTTAATATTGTAAATGGTATTAGAAGCCAAAATGTGAGCTAATTCCACTCATAGAGTATTAAGATACTGCTATTAATTTTAATAAGAAAAGTGATATGAAGTATCCTAGACACCTAGATTTTTCCCCATTGGAATTTGAAAGTTTTTGTTTATGCAGTGGTATTTACTCTGTTTTTATATAGTCAGCAATTATGTAGGAAAAGCAGTTGCTATGAGGATGAATGGTCAGCTAGTGTTCTGTATCTTACTATATCCAAGTGGCTAGATGGTAGTATATAGGATTTGTTTTCTTCACTATAAAGGGAAAATGGTTTGGCTTAAATAGTTTCATTTCATGTAGACAGCAATAGTTTTTTTTAACCTCATGTAGAAATGTGCCAGTTTTCTGAAATAAGGCATTTATTTAATAAAGTAAATGATATTTTGGAATAGGGCTTTCTGAAACAAAAGAAGCACATGCAGCATCTTCACTGAAGGTAAGAAATTTAAGGTTTAAAAAATGTGATTTAATTTGGTCAAAAGTTTAATAAGAATATCCTTCTTTCTGAATAGGAAAAAGTATGTTTATCATCTTTATGAATTTAGAGTCTAAAGAATTTGGAATGCATAAATGCTGATACTATTACTATCTATGGCTATATCTCTATCTACCCATTCATCAGATTATTCATTGCCCATTTTTATATATTCTACATGTCACTTAACTCCCTTTTACAGAAAGCAGAAGCATATTATTTACTGCAGAACTGTTAAATTATGTAGTCTTATTTCACTGATTACTTAGCTTCTCCTTGAATGGGAATGTAGACCCACAATTGTAAAGCTGCTTACAAAAGTGCAGTTTAGCTACCCATATGAACTTGTGCAAGTGACTCATCCCATGGGACTATTTCTTTGAAGATAAAATAGAGCAGAGCTAGAGACTGGGGAATGGGAATCAGGACTGAATGATGCCATAGGTCTCTTGATTTCCTAATGATATTAAATGTCAATAAAGATATTATAAAGGAAAATTATAATTTGAAAGATGAGGATAAGGTAATGTATATTGAAAAAAAAATGTCTACAATGGGCTTCCCTGGTGGCACAGTGGTTGAGAGTCTGCCTGCCGATGCAGGGGACACAGGTTCGTGCCCCGGTCCAGGAAGATCCCACATGCTGCGGAGCGGCTGGGCCCATGAGCCATGGCCGCTGAGCCTGCACATCCGAGCCTGTGCTCCGCAATGGGAGAGGCCACAACAGTGAGAGGCCCACATACCGCAAAAAAAAAAAAAATGTCTACAATGACTTAAACAACTGCATGAGACACTAATTTTAGTTACTAAATTATGGGCAGAAATATCACGTAACTACTTTTTAATTATACAGTCAATGTTGATTGTTTATTTAAATATTAAATGATGACCACGGATTGCCAAGATAATTATTTAGGGCTTGATTCAGTCTCAAAATGTCTCTGCAGCAGTAGAGGCTGTGAAGCTGGAGATTTTTCCCTCTGGTTGCTAACTGCACAGTATCCTTCTGTTGGAAATCATAAGCCTGACTATCCTCTGACTTTGTCACCTATATCCCCACATAGTGACTGGTGCATAAGGGCACTTAAATGATTTCATGTCAAATCTTCACTGAAGGAGCCTAGGCTTCACTGAAGGAGCCTAGAAATATAATTCTTGATATTAACCAACAGCCTGAGAAAGGAGTTATCTAGCACCTTCTCACCTACCCTGAAGTGCCCTCTCTTCTTATCCTTCTATTTTGTTAACTCTTTTCCAGCCACATGTGGAATGTTCTGTGTTCTCTGGTGATTGATTGATTTTATTAAGCTATAGTTGACAAATAAAATTGTATATATATAAAGAGTACAATGTGATGATTTGATATACCTATACATAATGAAATGATTACCACAATCAAGTTAATTAAACTATGATGTACAATAGATCCTCAAAAGTTATCTGTTTTATAACTAACAGTTTATACCCTTTGACTAACATTTCTCCATTTCCCCCACCCTCCAGTCCCTGGCAACCACCATTCTATTCTGTTTCTATAAGTTAGATTTTTTTTTTTTTTTTTAGATTCTACATAAAATATATGCCATACAGTACTTGTCCTTCCTTGTCTGGCTAATTTCACTTAGCACAGTGACCTCCAGGTTCATCCATGTTGTCACAATTGGCAAGATTTCCTTCTTTTTTATGGCTTGAATAATATTTCATTGTGTTATATAGCACGTTTTCTTTATCTATTCATCCATCAGCAGATACTTAGATTATTTCCAAATCTTGGCAATTATGAATAATGCTACAATGAACATGAGAGTGCAGATATCTCTTCAAGATACTCATTTTGTTTCCTTTGATATATATCCAGAAGTGAGATTGCTGAATCATATGATAGTTCTATTTTTTAATTTTTGAGGGACCTCCATACTGTTTTCCACACTGGCTGTACCAGTTTACATTCCTATCAACAGTGTAAAATGGTTCCCTTTTCTTTATCCTCGTCAACATTTGTTATCCTTTGTATTTTTGATAATTCCATTTGAACAGGTGTGGGGTAACATCTTATTGTGGTTTTGATTTGCATTTTCCTGATGATTAGTGATGTTGATTGTCTTTTCATGTAACTGCCGGCCATTTATATATCATCTTTGGAAATTTTTCTATTTAGGTCCTTTGCTCATTTTTTTAAAAAATTTATTTGCTATTGAGTTATGTTAGTTCCTTACATATTTTAGATATTAACCCCGTATCAGATATATGGTTTGCAAATATTTCCTCCCTTACTGTAGGTTACCTTTTCGCTTTGTTGATTGGTTCCTTTGCTGTGCAGAAGCTTTTCAGTTCGATGTGGTCCTACTTGTTTATTTTTGCTTTTGTTGCCTTGTGCTTTTAGTATTATGTCTAAAAAAAATCAAGACCAACGTCAAGGAGATTTTTCCCTGTGTTTTCTTCTAGTAATTTCATGGTTCCAGGTCTTACATTTAAGTCTTTAATCCATTTCAAATTAACATCTCTGAGTTTTTTAAGATAGGAGTTCAATTTTCATTCTTTTGCATGTGAATATCCAATTTTCCCAGCACCATTTATTGAAGAGATTATCCTGTCCACATTGTGTATTCTTGGCACCCTTGTTAAAATTTAGTTGATGCAAACACACAAGTTTATTTCTAGGAACTCTATCCTATTCCGTTGGTCCTTGTGTCTGTTTTCATACCATACCATACAGTTTTGATTACTCTAGTTTTGTAATATAGTTTGAAATAAGGAAGTGAAATGCCTCCAGTTTTATTCTGCTGTCTCAAGATTGTTTTGGCCACTTGAGGGTCTTTTGTGGTTCTACATGAAATTTATCATGTGTGTCCTTAAAAATAATAGGATTTTAAAATAATAATCTATAGTAAAGTGATGTCTCCATAATAAGGCAATACAAAAAAAAACAAAAAATAAATGAACAAACAAAAACCAGAACTTAGAAAATGAGGAGGAAAATGTTTTTGTTCATATAGAAACTTTAAATTTGTCTATTTCAAGAGACACTGTAAAGTTGAAATAAAATGAGAATGAGATAATATTTATAAATCATTTAAGAGAAGGGGTTGATATCAATAATATATTCATTTTCTATAAGTTAATGTCATCAATTAATAGCCCACAAAATAGGCAAAAAACACCCCAGGCAATTTAGAAATAGAAGATGCCAGTAACCACATAATATGTATCCAACCCCTCTACTATTCATGAAAATACTAATTTTTTAACATCTTTATTAAAGTATAATTGCTTTACAATGGTGTGTCAGTTTCTGCTTTATAACAAAGTGAATCAGTTATACATATACATATGTCCCCATATCTCTCCTGATGATTAGTGATGTTGATTGTCTTTTCATGTAACTGCCGGCCATTTATATATCATCTTTGGAAATTTTTCTATTTAGGTCCTTTGCTCATTTTTTTAAAAAATTTATTTGCTATTGAGTTATGTTAGTTCCTTACATATTTTAGATATTAACCCCGTATCAGATATATGGTTTGCAAATATTTCCTCCCTTACTGTAGGTTACCTTTTCGCTTTGTTGATTGGTTCCTTTGCTGTGCAGAAGCTTTTCAGTTCGATGTGGTCCTACTTGTTTATTTTTGCTTTTGTTGCCTTGTGCTTTTAGTATTATGTCTAAAAAAAATCAAGACCAACGTCAAGGAGATTTTTCCCTGTGTTTTCTTCTAGTAATTTCATGGTTCCAGGTCTTACATTTAAGTCTTTAATCCATTTCAAATTAACATCTCTGAGTTTTTTAAGATAGGAGTTCAATTTTCATTCTTTTGCATGTGAATATCCAATTTTCCCAGCACCATTTATTGAAGAGATTATCCTGTCCACATTGTGTATTCTTGGCACCCTTGTTAAAATTTAGTTGATGCAAACACACAAGTTTATTTCTAGGAACTCTATCCTATTCCGTTGGTCCTTGTGTCTGTTTTCATACCATACCATACAGTTTTGATTACTCTAGTTTTGTAATATAGTTTGAAATAAGGAAGTGAAATGCCTCCAGTTTTATTCTGCTGTCTCAAGATTGTTTTGGCCACTTGAGGGTCTTTTGTGGTTCTACATGAAATTTATCATGTGTGTCCTTAAAAATAATAGGATTTTAAAATAATAATCTATAGTAAAGTGATGTCTCCATAATAAGGCAATACAAAAAAAAACAAAAAATAAATGAACAAACAAAAACCAGAACTTAGAAAATGAGGAGGAAAATGTTTTTGTTCATATAGAAACTTTAAATTTGTCTATTTCAAGAGACACTGTAAAGTTGAAATAAAATGAGAATGAGATAATATTTATAAATCATTTAAGAGAAGGGGTTGATATCAATAATATATTCATTTTCTATAAGTTAATGTCATCAATTAATAGCCCACAAAATAGGCAAAAAACACCCCAGGCAATTTAGAAATAGAAGATGCCAGTAACCACATAATATGTATCCAACCCCTCTACTATTCATGAAAATACTAATTTTTTAACATCTTTATTAAAGTATAATTGCTTTACAATGGTGTGTCAGTTTCTGCTTTATAACAAAGTGAATCAGTTATACATATACATATGTCCCCATATCTCTTCCCTTTTGCACCTCCCTCCCTCCCACCCTCCCTATCCCACCCCTCTAGGTGGTCACAAAGCACCAAGCTGATCTCCCTGTGCTATGCGGCTGCTTCCCAGAAAATACTAATTTTAAAATAATAATTCTTTCCTCATTAGATTGGCAAAAGTTAGAAGTATCGATAAATCTGTACCAGTAACGGTAAAGTTAAATGAATTATTTTATTCACTATTAGCAAGTGCATAGTTAAATTATTTGTTAAACAATTAGGCATTATTTATTAAAGTTTAAAATATTTATAATTTGAAGTTATCCACCTCATTTTCACACTGTCTACCCAGTTCATAAGAAAATCCTGTCTGCTCTACCTTTAAAATATGTCTTGAGTACACCAGTACTTACTAATATATAGTCCTAGTCCAACATATCATAATCTGTAGGTTGAACTAATACAGTAGTCTTCTAAGAGTCCTCTACATCCATCCTCTCTCCCTGTGTTCTCCTCAGAGCAGCCAAATCAGATCATGTCATTCCCACCCCGCCAACCCACTTTGCCCTGCCTTCCCACAGATCCTCCCTCTACCTTCCCTTTAAAATTCTCCTACTTCTTCCTTTCACACTTAACTGTAAGCTGTGGAACACAGGATCTTACATGATCCAGCCCTTTGTAATTCTCTGACTTCATCTCTTAACCACTCTTCCTTCTGCTTCCTCACTGCAGTCCAGCCTCACTCTCTTTTTTGCTGTGCTTCAAACCAGTGTCATCACTCTGGTTTTTACACTTGATTTTACCTTTGTCTGAAATCCTTTACTTCTGTTCATGGCATGACTGTCTGCCACAAATCACTCAGGACTTTGCCTGAATATTATTTCCTCAGATTTTCCTACCATACTATCTAAAATAGCAATCCCACACCCTGTCATTACCTATGTGCTTAATTTGCCTTTCTTTTTAAAATTTTCATTGTACTTACTACAACCTGCCATTATATTCTGTGTTTATTTGCATACATTTTTATTGATTGTCTCCTGTAATAGTAGGTAAGTTCCAAGAGAACACTTCTTTATCACTGTATCTTCAGCACCTACAGTGGTGCCTGACACATACTAGGCACTCAATAAATATTTGTTTGATGAAAGACAAAATATATGAATGGATAGTATTTGAATATGCAAATCCACTGCTAGGACTCTCTTATTTAAAGAAGAGATGGTTGCACAAAACTATTCATATGTCCATTTTCTTGGATACTTTGTAATAGCAAACTTCAGAAAAAAATCCACTGATACAAAAGTTGAATCATTGATGGTTCACATATGTTAAGAAATACCAGGCAGCCAGTCAGAAAAAAATGAGCTAGATTTTAATGTAGAGATCTGAAAAGGTATCAGTAAAACGTTGTTAACTCAAAAAAAGCAGATCACATACCTGCCTAGCTTTAATTGCATATATATTATCTATGCTATCTATCATGCATGCAGTTTTTAAAAATTTGGGTAGTATCTACAAAAGTCTTTAATTCTCTTTAACTCAACATATCCCCAAAATATTTTGCTATTAAATCTATCTTGTCTGAATATTATATTAACTTGGTAAGGAACATGATTGTAAAGAGAACAATGGCTATGTGATTTTGTATTTTATTACAACATGGCTTTCCGCCTCTAGAAATTCAAATTTAGGAGTACATACCAGAAAGTAAAGGCAGTGGGATCCATATATTGATATACTATGTAATTTTCTCTTGCCTATCATTGTGGAATGCTTTAATTTGTTATCCAAAGTTTGGGCAATTCCAATGTTATTGCATATTATTTCCAGAAAAAACAAAATAACAAGAGAAAAACAAAATTAAAATTGACTACTTAGGTCACCAGCATTTGATAGCTTCTGTATACTTGACTCCTTTATCTTTCTCATTCCTTATTTTGTTTAACTTTTGGTTGGTATTTGGCAGTTAGCCCATCCACTGAAGACAGTAATTAATAAAATATGCATTGTGGTCTTGTTTTTCTGAGCTATTTCAAAGGAGCTGGCTTTTAAAGCTATGAAGACATTTCCCTACCAGAAAGTTTACATTTTCTTTAGAAAAGTTGACTTACCAAGAGTTTGTATGAAATTAAATTAAATTAATGAGATGTAAAAAGGAAATCTTATCATGGAAGATGAACACAGTTAAAAATCATTTTAAAAGAGTATTAGGTGTCATTTCACCTGCCAAGTAAGTAGTATTATCTTTTTAAGTTAGAGCTAACTTAGTAATATTAGATTTAGGACTCTGAAAAATCAACCACGTTAGAATCAATCTCTTCTGCATTGGTAAAATTATTTGCGTTAATTCGAAATGACATTCTGTATCTTCTAAAACTGTGTTTAACTTTTAACACATTTCCCCTGTAAAATTTTCTTTCTCTATTTTATTGGTACCCAACAATTCTAGAATATTTTGTTGAATTTGATCATTCCTTGTGTTTATTTAGAGATTATGACAGTTTTTGATATAAATCAGATTTCAGAATATGGCCAGATAAATGGTACTCACTAGTGTAAAGTCAGTATTGTTTTTTTGTTTTTTGAATTGTTTTTTTTTTTTTCTTTTGCGGTACGTGGGCCTCTCACTCTTGTGACCTCTCCCGTTGCAGAGCACAGGCTCCGGACACGCAGGCTCAGTGGCCATGGCTCGTGGGCCCAGCTGCTCCGCGGCATGTGGGATCTTCCCAGACCGGGGCACAAACCCATGTCCCATGCATTGGCAGGCGGACTCTCAACCACTGCGCCACCAGGGAAGCCCTGTATTTTTTTTTTTTATACAGCAGGTTCTTATTAGTTATCTATTTTATACATATTAGTGTATATATGTCAATCCCAATCTCCCAGTTCATCCCACCACCACCACGCCACCCCCTGCTTTCCCCCCTTGGTGTCCATATGTTTGTTCTCTATATTTAGAGTCAGTATTTTTAACTCAACAGAAAAGTACTAAGACCTAATCAATTAAATGCCAAAAAACCGTGGTTTTATGGCTCAGATCCTGTATCTAATAAGGGACAGCTCTGCCGTCACAAGACAACTGCCTCACACCCATAGCAACTCTGGTCACCTCTTTATTTCTTGGAGCTAGAGAAATGGAATAAGGTTTCTGGGCAGGGAGAATGCTAACTGATGTCCAGGACAAGGGCATAGGAGAACAGATCTCATCCTGTCAGTGACTTGTTTTCCTATTTCCTTATCTAGACCATGAATTCCTAAGGGTGAAGAACCTATTTCATTCATCTCTATACTCAATCAGCAATGCGTGTGACTTTGTATGTGAGTTGATGAGTGAATTAATTGCTATTTAGGATGATCTGAACTATTGCAGTGCCTTGGAAATAAAGACTATGGTTAAGGAAGAAACCATAGTAATGTGTTGTGGCCTAAAATCAATGTTAATTATCCCTTATTAAAACTGCATGGCCCCCTCTGTCCCATTTGAGTTTTACTGAGGTAGATATTCCAATTATTCATATCAAGTGTACTCTACTTCTGGATATCTGTGAATAGGAAAGAGTTTATGGCTATAGCTAAATAAAGCTAAGAAGCAAAAAAGCAAAACAAAAAACAACTGTTTATTTGATTTGTCAGACAGCATCTTAAGGACCAATCTTTATTTAATTTTTTAGTTTAAGCCCTCTATATTTCTTTTGCTGATCCTCCTGACTCAGCTTTTTGAGAAGTGAGTACTCCTTCAGAGAGCTGATCTGTTGGAACTCTGTATTATCTGTCCTCCTAACATTCAAGGCCTGCCACTCTATCACTTAGCTTCAAATAATCAGCATAACTTGGTGTATCCAAGAGAGTCTGTCTGCACATCTCAGTACCTACCACCCAGGGCATCTGGGTGAGGGGAAAGGGGCAATGGATGAGCATTGAGGCTTTATGAACTCTCTAAAAAGATATGCAGTCATTCCCTGATATTGGTGGGGAAATTGGTTGCAGGTCCCCACCACCACCCCCACCCCCAGATACTAAACTCTGAGGATGCAGAAGTCCCTTATATAAAATGGTGTGATAGAGTCAGCCCTGCATATGCCTGGTCCATGGGATTAAATTCCATACATGGTTGGTTGAATCTATCTCTATGGAACCCATGAATATAGAGGGGTCATTGTAAACGTTATGTTTTTACCCTGGAAAGTAAGTCCATTGCTATTTATTATCCATAATAAAGTCCCAGTTTGGGACTGCCCCAAACTGGAAACATTTTTACCTTATTGTCTGTGCTTCCACTGTTAATTGACGCTAAAGTTCCTTTAAAAAAAAAAAAAAAAATCAACATCTAACCAAATTCCAGGATCAAATATAATCTCACATCTATGAAAATTTACCCACCTTTGCCTTAAAAATTTAAGATTTAGGACTAAGATCAGACGTACTTAGTGCTTGGGGCAGAGCTGCTCCTAAGCTCCCAAGATGTAGCTCGTAAATGTAGATATACATATGTGTACCTGTGTGCTCCCACTCACCTTATTATACGTATATCTCTTAGTTCGCTGAGACTGCTGTAACAAAATGCTCTAGACTGGCTGGCTTAAACAACAGACATATATTTCGCACACTTCTGGAGGCTGGGAAGTATAAGACCAAGCTGCCAGAAGTTTTACTTCCTCGTGAGAACCCACTTCCTGGCCTTTTCTCAATGTGTGCTTGTGGAGAAAGAAAGAGAAAGAGCTTTTGTTTCTCTTTTTTCTTTTCAGGGCACTGATCCTGTCATGAGGGCCCCACTTTCATGACCTCCTCTAAACCTAATTACCTCCAATACCATCACATGGGGGATTAGGGCTTCCAAAGTTTGACTTTTGAGGGCACACAAACGTTCAACCCTTAGCAACATACATTTAGACATACTCACATTTACATCTGTATTGATTTCTATATCTACCTCTCTATATTGATAACTATATTTATACTATCAGCAATACAAATCTAATACCACACAGGGTTCATTCCATATTTGTAACTATTCTTTGACAGCAAGGAATCAAATTTACTTATTTGATCAACACCCTCCTACATATAACCAGTCACCTGTTCTCACCTCTGTTCTAACCCCCATGGAAATTCCCTTCGCATCCTCTTCTGAATCCAACACTCCATACTGGGCCACCACTGCCACTGTCTTCTTGCAGGAACACTCTCCTCACTCTGCTGGTCACTGACCAGGCTACTCTAATTGCCATCCCATTTGTGACACCCTCCTTACCCTGCTCTGTCTGCCCTCCTAAACTCTCTCTTTACCCTACTCAGGCTCCAGAGCCCCAGGCAGGATCATTGCCATTAGTGTCTTTCTCCTGCTTTTGCTCGAACCATGTGCCAAGTTGTGAAGTCCCCGCAGACCCACAAGGATGCCTACTTTGCTCAGCCCATCTATTGGCTTTTGGGATGATTTGTTCATGAAGGGAAGTAACAGGGAAAAAAAAAAGGGAAGAGATAGAGGAAGTAGAGGAAGAAAAGAAAAAGGAATGACAATAGGTTTTCAAATGCACATCAGCGTATGCTTAAAAACAAAACAAAACAAAATAGATATGCCTGGCAATAGCTCTCACCACTTTAAAATTCCTAAAATATTAAACATCGTTGGAGTCAGCATGTTCTATTGAGTAAACATTTCTATATAGATTTAGAGGTTGAAAAGCCACCAAGAAAAAGTACACACGAAGGTTTTCAACATGATGTTCATCTTTAGGTTCTGCCTGGGTTCAATTTAAGAAGCTCTAAGTAATCATTTATAACATGAAACCAGCATTTAGCAAGCATCTGTTGAAAATAGTTTATGGGAAAAAATATGTGGCCGGGAACAGAGATACTACCAGGCTTATCAATGGATCAGGCTTGAGATTTAAAGTCGGTTGGAACAGTAGTTAAGAATATGGACTCCAGGGCTTCCCTGGTGGCCCAGTCGTTGAGAGTCCGCCTGCCGATGCAGGGGACACAGGTTCGTGCCCCAGTCCGGGAAGATCCCACATGCCACGAAGTGGCTGGGCCCGTGAGCCATGGCCGCTGAGCCTGCGTGTCCGGAGCCTGTGCTCCGCAACGGGAGAGGCCACAACAGTGAGAGGCCCACGTACCGCAAAAAAAAAAAAAAAGAATATGGACTCTGCAGCCTAATGCCCTCTTTCAAATCCTGGTTAAGACACTTATTAAACTGTATGATGTTAGACAAATTGATTAACATTTCTGTCTTTCAGCTCCCTCCCCTATAAAATGGGAATCATAGCAATAACCACATTGTTGTGAGGATTAAATGAGATAATTTTTCTAATTGGCTGAAGAGTTTCTGGCACATATTGTCTAAGTGTTTCCTGCTATTATTGGGATGGGGTGGAGATGGCGGCCACTTGTTAAGAGTTTGCTAGTGTTAAGCAGGGAAAGCAGTCTGCCAGCCTGAAGTGAAAGGCATTTTGAATAGAAGAGATTTCTTAGAAGACTAGATCTATGAGTGTAGATAAACAGAAATCTGGAAGTTAGGTCAGAAAGAAAGCTGTGTTATATAGGAAAGTTTAAATGACATTACAGTTTTGAGACAGGAATTTTGTCTGCTCATTGTGGTAAACAAGTTAAAAGGCAAGAGGGAGTTTTACACTGGGTTTGCTAGGGTAAGCACGTTTAGGCAGTTGGAGTAATATTTTCTACCATTGGATAAACTGTAATTATCAGCACTTATGAGCCAATCAAGTAGCTTTCTGATACTTCTCTGGCTTAGAATTATTGCTCTTTTGATTTTCCAATCTCAAAATCATGTGTAAGTTAATATTTTAGATTTAAAATTTTAAAAGGGAAAGACATTTATCCTAAGATCTCAATCTCATACCTGGGATTCAAAAGATAAAAAACAAATCATCATTATTTATGACTTCCTGCCCAGCCCAATGTACTTTTGTGTAGTCCAGAATGGCAGTGTAGTCCAGATTGGTGTGGACTTACTCAAATCTGCTTTCACTGTTTTTCTTACGTGTGTGACTTTGAGTAAACTGGGTCTGAGTTACATTTCTGCAATTACATCTACCACATGGGGTCTTCTAAGAGTAATGGAGATGAAATATCTCCAATATTGCACAATGTTTGGGCCATATTAATTAACGAAGCATAACAAAGAGGGAGCAGTAATGGTCTCCATCTCTCCCCACCCCAAAAAAGGGCAAATGATATTGACTTTTAAGAGCCATAACACGAAACCTATGCAGAACATATCAGACATTTGCAGATTTGGTACTTCTGTGCTATTTGCCTATAGAAGAGAGTGAAGGAAAGCAAAATTTGCCATTGCAAAATATGTCTCTTTGACATAAGGATTATTTTGAGCTGATTATTTTTTAAGAAACTGCAGACACGGGAGAAGCTCTGAAAACAGAGTAAGAGTTACTCTTTTCTAAGAGATATTTACATTTATAACGGAATATCCATTTGTAAGGGTGTCTCCCTTTCTGTACCAGGAAGAGATGGAGGACTCTAAATCTCTAGAAACTCTTAGCAATGGAGAAGTCTACTGACTTAAGTCTGCTTAACAATACTGTGTTTACTGTGCTTTTCCTGGTAACTTCTAACAACTGCCCCCCCCTTCCTGCCCCCCCTCCACATCTATTGTCTTTAGCTGGATATGTTATTTAAGGCAGTGGCTTGGGCCATTTTGGAGTTATTCAGTTTTCCTGGGTATCTCCCACGTATGCAGGAAGTATTGATATATGTATTATTAAACCTCTGTTTGTTTTTCTCTGTTAATCTTTTCATTGCAGGGCGTGTCTCAGCCAAGAACTTAGAAAGGTAAAGGTAAAGTTAGTTTTCTTCCCCCACAAGAGCAGTCAGCCTAACTTCTCCCTTTCCAAATTATTAAAGCTTCATTCTGATTTATATGTTTTATTCTTTTGGGGTAAATGACTCTCCATCTCTAAATCCTAACAATATGAATCTGTAAAGGGTGCAAGGCGTGTGACAAGTCCTCCAATAGTACGGAAGTCTACAAGGTAGAAACTGCTTGCATTGTGAAGCCTTTTAAAGCCACCCTGACATTCCATATACTTTTGTATTTTTTTTTAATTCCAGGAAACAACTAGTATATATTTGTTTAATTTGAGGATGGTTAGTCACAGTGGAAAAAAAAAACTATCATCTTAACCAGGAACATGACTTAGGTGGTCAGGAGGCAAAATGTTCTACTCATTGGGTTGCTCTTTTCATTCATTTCTACTAGGATTCAGGCTGTGATTTGCCAAGGGTCCTAATATGGGATAATGATGTATCTAACAGCAATCAGATATCCTGAGAATAATCTCTACTTTCAAGGGTAGAGTTAGCACTCAGGGTGTAATAAACCAAAATGTAAAACACTACTGGGAAAGACATAAGTTTTAGCAAATAGGAATTTAGCAGGGTCGATTGAATGTGTCTGTGTCTCAGAGTAAGAGGGAGCCAACTGAGACAAACATCATGGTTCCCACATTCCTCAGCTGCTTCCTAATATCTATCAGAGAGTGAAGACATTTCCTTGAAGATATTGGCAGTTACCCTTCACAGAGTAGCACATCAACAAATGGATCTTATTATACATAAGAAACATTGAAAATATCGAAAATGTAATTACTGACTGAGTACATAGCAGGTACTGAAATGGGCCAATCTTCATTGCAACAGGAACCCTTACATTGAAATTTATATCCGTGTATTCAAAGGATTCCCTAACAATTTTTTTTCAATATGTTTTAAATGAAATTCTATTCTATACAATAAAATTACACTAAAGTGCTAAGAATTTCCATCACCCCATATTACTGTAACATTTGAATTTTTGCTATTTATGAATAGCTATATCAGTAGTATACTACATTTACTTAATCAAAGTTATATATTGATACTATGTTTGTCACTTTGCTGCTATGACAAGCAATTGCCAAACTTCAGACATTTACTTCTATTCATATCACGTGATCAGGGCTGTGAATCAACTGCTTTGGTCTCCCCTAAGTGTCCTTTAATTCCAGAATTAAAGAGCACTCCCTATTTGTAACATAATATTTCTATAGCTTAGGGAAATGAGTAAGTGGACTGGTGGAAAACATAATGGCTTTAAAAGTCCCTGCTCAGATGTCACACATGTCATACTCACATATCACTGTCTAAAACCAGTCACTTGGACAAGCCCCAAAACAGTATCATGGAGATATAGATTCCTCCACCAAACATAAGGCAAGTCACAAGGCAAAAGGTAGGAATGGATAAGCCTCTTGCAGAAAAAAAAAAAAAGTTGGGAATAACTATATAATCTATAATATATACTCAACATATATTCTTTAAATATCATTGGTATTCGCCTAGCCAAATGTCTTCATTCCTCAAATTTCACAAATGGTTAAGCAGTTTGAATCAGTTTTCATATTGTTATCAGACTGTGGGAATGGAACAGAAAGAATCAGTTGGTTAAATTAACCAAATAGATTTTACAGTTAGAAACTTTTTCATACACTAAGAAAAAAGAAGAGAAAAAAACAAGGCCCTGGGCTTCCCTGGTGGCGCAGTGCTTGAGAGTCCGCCTGCCGATGCAGGAGACGCGGGTTCGTGCCCCGTTTCGGGAAGATCCCACATGCCGCGGAGCAGCTGGGCCCGTGAGCCATGGCCACTGAGCCTGCGCGTCCGGAGCCTGTGCTCCGCAAATGGGAGAGGCCACAACAGTGAGAGGCCCGCATAACGCAAGAAAAAAAAACAAAAAAAAAACAAAAAACAAGGCCTACCCTATAGGGTTGTTAAGAGAATGGACATAAGATAAATGAAACCCCAAAATATTGGATACAGAGTACCATATATAGCAATAAATGTTATTTTCCATCTGGTTTCTTACACAGAATCAGTTATATGAAGATTTCTAGTCTTCAAAATATTCAGTATAATCAGATACATAGTATGTAGCAAATGAAATATTTGAATACATTTTGTTGGGCTACAACAGTGGAGATAAAGTCTGAAATAGTATCACAAGTTTTAAAAATTCGTATATGCAGTCTTTCATTTTTTTTCTTACACAGGAAGATAAAGAAAAAAAAAGGGAAATGGGGACAGAACACTAAGGGCTAGGTTGAGCACATTTCATGCCATATTACATAAACTAAATTCTTTTTTTTTTTTTTTTTTTTTTTGCGATATGTGGGCCTCTCACTGTCGTGGCCTTTCCCGTTGCCGGATGCGCAAGCTCAGCGCCCATGGCTCACGGGCCCAGCCGCTCCGCGGCATGTGGGATCCTCCCGGACCGGGGCACGAACCCGTATCCCCTGCATCGGCAGGCGGACTCTCAACCACTGCGCCACCAGGGAGGCCCAAACTAAATTCTTTTTTTAATTAAAGGATTTAAATTGCCGGGCAATAATTTTTTTTAAATTGCACTAAACATAATATTGTTGCTATTGAAGATGTGAATAAATGAATACTGCAAACAATACTGAATTTAAACATATATATTTACTTCTGTAGTTAAAAAAAAAAGTCCTCTTTAAATTATATGCTCAAAAGAAATTCCTAGTAAAATTTATTTAGTATTGGGACTTCCCTGGTGGCACAGTGGTTAAGAATCTGCCTGCCAATGCAGGGTACACGGGTTCAAGCCCTGGTCCGGGAGGATCCCACATGCTGCGGAGTACCTAAGCCTGTGCTCCACAACTACTGAGCTGGCGCTCTAGAGCCCGCGACACAACTACTGAGCCCACGTGCCACAACTACTGAAGCCTGCATGCCTAGAGCCCGTGCTCCGCAACAAGGGAAGCCACCTCAATGAGAAGCCCTTGCACCGCAACAAAGAGTAGCCCCCGCTCACTGCAAGTAGAGAAAGTCTGCACGCAGCAATGAAGACCTAATGCAGCAAGAGAGAAAGGAAGGAAGGAAGGAAGGAAGGAAGATAAAAAAAATTATTTAGCATTTTTAAGTGTCTAAAATCAAAATGCTAAGATCTGTTCAATTGTTTATATTATTAACTGTGTAGTGCACTTACTTGACCCCAAATGTCCACTCCATCTTTCCAAACTTTTTGGAAAAGAATCAATATAGAGATAAAAAAAGTATTCT
This sequence comes from Lipotes vexillifer, assembly GCF_000442215.2. Lineage (NCBI taxonomy): Eukaryota > Metazoa > Chordata > Mammalia > Artiodactyla > Lipotidae > Lipotes > Lipotes vexillifer. The sequence goes on along the minus strand of NW_006795797.1, from coordinate 564,393 downwards.
AATCTTGGAAGTAATGAGTTAAATAAGTATGCAAAGGATTATATTATAGTATTCCATTAAAGAACAATGACCAAGACTGCCTTAATATTCCTTTAGCTTGATTAAACTTTATAGATAGGTTTCTTCCTGACTATAGGCCCCTGACCTCCCTTGTCCTAGAGCATTTACTTGCCACTGTAAACTCTTTCTCTGCCCCTTTGAAGTGTAGATGTTTTTCCCCAATGTCTTGCCAGTTTTACAGGAGAGGAATAACTTTCTCAAGGACCTGGACACCATCCCTTTGAAATGTAATCATCAAGAAAGATAGGAACCTTTTCCCTGGTCTCTGTGGGATGATAGGAGCTTGATTAGATGGGAGCCAATTTGCAAACACTGATGGCTTATTCACATTGATCAACCCCCCACCTAAAGTCCTTCAGTACTTCACCACCAGCTCATCCCAGTGCTTAAAATTCCTCCACCTTTTGCTTCAGGGGTGTTGAGTCCAGTCTCTCCCCCCTGTTGCAGTAGTCTTGACTCTATTTCAGTAGCCTTGAATAAAGTCTTCCTTGCTCCATCCTGTGTAGTTTTTCTTTGACAACAGAAATAACTGTTTCCTAGACTGGTTTAAATACAGCCCTAAGGATAGGGAAATATACTAGAATACCTCTTGAAGTTTTTTAACTCCTCAAAGGAAAGTCACAAACTGAAATGACTTTTAAGATCACTGAAAACGTCAGATGATACCTGCTCCATAATAAAAGAAAACAAAACAAAACAAACACTTGGTTATGGAGCCCTTATTTCATATCCCCCAAAAAACAAACTTTGAAAGTGACATCATTTGCTTCAGAGTGACTCACACTTCATGAAGCAGCCAAAGAAAATTAAATTTACTTGAAGCCACCCAAATGCTGTTTCACTGTATCAGTGTGTGGCAGAAATAATACTAAGGGACATAAATCCATTTTCCTTTTTAGAAAGACAAGACTTCTGTAATGAGATGGAGCGCAGAGAGCAGCATTATCATATATTGTCATTGAAATATATTTCCCCAGTGGTTTTACCCACAAAAGTATGAAATTGAGATGGAAAATAAAACAGGTGATACTGTAGACAGAAGGTTACTGAGTATGCATTATCAAAAGTGTGTGACTTACTTAAACAGTTGGTTTTCTGATTGATAGGAATTCAGATTAGATCTTTAGAAGTCCTGAATTTAAGGTGATGGAGGCCTGAATGTGTCAGAGATTCATATCAACTTTACTGTTCCAATCTACAGGCAAGATAAGAAGCAATAAGTACATGAAGATAAGATGAGTCTTGCTTTTACTGGGAAAAAAAACAATAAAAAGAACTAAATAAAGGTCCTATGGTTCGGGGTAAGGGAATGAGAGGTGGACAAACCTCCCTCATTTCTGTGAGAAAATTGAAAATTCTGTGATGCTATATAAATTGCTTTGATATTCTTGAGGAACTGTTGGAGTTGGAGAGACATGATCAGTACCCACTTTATCTTTTGTTCTTTCTTCCAGTAAAGTCAAAACAATGTACATTTTATCAAAGCATAAATAAGTAAAAAAAAATAATCTTTCCAAATGGTTTTAAAAGGTACATCAACTTTTATTGTTCCTTCAGCTTTTTGAAAATGGAAGATATCAAGTTTAGGGTCCTGGTGGAGTGCTATTTTTAATGAAAAGATGAACTTCAGAAATAGAATAACTTTGTTTTCAATCTCTCAGTACTGATTAATTAAAAAGGGAATTGTTGGGCTTCCCTGGTGGCGCAGTGGTTGAGAATCTGCCTGCCAATGCAGGGGACACAGGTTCGAGCCCTGGTCTGGGAAGATCCCACATGCCATGGAGCAACTGGGCCCGTGAGCCACAATTACTGAGCCTGCGAGTCTGGAGCCTGTGCTCCGCAACAACAGAGGCCGCGATAGTGAGAGGCCTGTGCACCGCGATGAAGAGTGACCCCCACTTGCCACAACTAGAGAAAGCCCATGCACAGAGATGAAGACCCAACCCAGCCATAAATAAATAAATAAATAAATACAAAAAAAAAAAAAAAAAAAAAAAAAAAAAAAAAAAAAAAAAAAAAAGGGAATTGTTTCTCTTAAAAAAAATCTATATATCACCTATATATCTCTCCATTCATTTATCTATACAACTAACAAATCTCAGTTAAATATCTATTATCTTCCTATAGAATATGGATATTTAGCAGCTAGCATAGTGTCTGGCATCTAACAGATATATACACATACAAAAAGAAATTATAGTTCAACCTAAAATTTATTTTTGCTTTGTCATTTATCCTGACCAAATACGAAGACTTACTATGTCTCAAAGAATACTGTATTCATCTTCTCAAAAATGGTAGGACAAAATTGAATGGAATATGCAAGGGAACAATGAGCCATCCTGCAGAAGCAAAACAGGGATATTTCTTGCCATCTGCAGATTAGAAAGCAATTCCTTTAGCTCTGAGCACATGGACTGGGTAGACTTTCTCTTGGAAAACATTTAATAAACTGGTAAATGTGTTTCCCTGAGTTCTGGGAGCAGCTCTAGCAAATTAGTAGAACCCAGGGAAGGGGTCGTTGGAACCTCTGATCTATAGCCATTTGCTCAGAAGCACGGGTGATAACCTGGGTTTGTGACTGGCATCTGAAGTGTGTGGGGGGGAGGTGAGGGGCCAGACTTATGGGACTGAGCCCTTAACCTGTGGAATCTGACACTATCTCCAGGAAGATAGTATTAGAATTGAGTTAAATATAGGACACTCAGCTGGTGCTGCAGAGAATTGCTTGGTGTGTGGGAAAACCTTCACACATTTAGTGACCAGAAGTGTCAGAAGTGAAGTGTTCTGTTTGAATAGCAAAGGAGACACACAGGAAAGAAATACACAGTAAGGAAGAACTGGGTTTTTCCCCACCGAAGGAAGAAACTTGAGTTTTCCCTTTAAAGATGGAGATAAAGTTCAAAGAATTTCTCTTGACCCTTGTGATATTTTTCTTGTTTGTTAACAGCTTCATGGAGATAAAATTCACATGATATGCAATTCACCCATTTAAAGTGTACAAGTCAATTTCTTTAGTATATTCGAAGAGTTTGTACAGCCATCACTATAGTCAATTATAGAATGTTTTCTACACTAGAAACCCCATACACCTCAGCAGTCACTTCCCATTTCCTCTGACCCCTTTAGGTCTAGACAATCACAAATCTACTTTTTGTTTCTCTATATTTGTATATTCTGGACATTTCATATAAATGAAATCATACAATATGTAGCCTTTTGTGCCTGGCCTTTTTTACTTAGCAAAATGTATTCACAGTTCATCCATGTGCAACATGTATCAACACTGCATTCCTTTTATTTTGCTGAATAATACTTCATTTTATGTGCCTGTGACATTTTATTTATCCATTCACCATTTAAAAGACATTTGAATTTTTCTGCTTTTTAGCTATTATGAATATTTTTCCTGTGATATTCATATACAAGTTTTTGTGTAAACATATGTTTTTATTTCTCTTGAAAATATACCTAGGAGTGGAACTACTAGGCCATATGGTCACTCTAACCAACTAAAAACATAGACTATTTTCCTAAGTGACTGCACCATTTTGCAATACTATCAGCATTGCATGGAGGTTGAAATTTCTCCATATCTTCACCAATACTTTCTATTAAATGTGTTTTTAGTTATAGCTATATTAGTGTTTGTGACATGGTATCTTACTGTAGTTTTGATTTTGATTTCTCTAATAACTAATAATTTTGAGTATCTTTTATATGTTTACTGGTCACTTGTTCATCATCCCTGGAAAAATGTCTCTGTATCTTGTACCCATTTTGTAGATAACCTATATGGTTTTTTGTTGAGCTGTAGAAGGTTTTTATATATTCTAGATACTGGCATTTTATCAGGTATAATATTTGCAAATATCTTCTCCCATTCTGTGGATTGCCTTTTCATTTTCTTGGTGATATTCCTTGAAGCACAAAAGTTTTTAATGTTGATGCCCAATTTATATGTTTTTTTCTTTGTTTGCTTTTTCTTTTGGTTGCTTTTCATATCTAAGGAATTTTCTAACCAAAGATCATGAAAATTGACTTGTGTCTTTCTTCTAAAAGTTGTATAAATTTAGCTGTTGAATTATGTTTATGATCCATTTCCAGTAATTGTTAAATATGGTAAGGAGTTAGAAGCATAAATTCATTCTTTTGTATGTAAACAGTTGCCCCTGAACCATTTGTTGAAAATAGCATTATTTTTTCATTGAATTGTTTTGGAACACTTGTCAGGAATCAATTAACCAATAATTGTGAGAGTTTATTTTTGAACTCCAAATTCTATTTCATTAATTTATATTTCTAGCCTATGCTAGAATCACACTATCTTGATATATCTTTGAAGTAAGTTCTTGAAATCAAGAAGTGTGTCATCCAACTTTTTTCTTCTTTTTAAATATTATTTTAACTGTTACTTGTCCTTTACATTTTCATATAAGTTTAGGACCACTTGTCAATTTTTTCAAAAAGATAGATGATAAGAATTGATAGATTGATAAGGATTTTATTGAGTCTATAGATCATTTTGAGAACTACTGCCAATTTAACAATATTGTCTTCTTTTGAGTATTGTTGGGAATATCTTTGAGGTATCTTCCAGTTTATGTAGGTCTTCTTTGATTTTTTCAACAATGTTTTAGGCTTCTCAGTACAAGTTTTGCACTTTTTTGGTTAAATTTAATTTTAGGCATTTCATTCCCTTTTACATTACAGTACTTTAAATTGAATTATTTTAATTTCATTTATGAAAAAAAATTTTAATTTATTTATTTTATGCATATTAAAATGGAATTATTTAAACTTCATTTATGGTTCATTGCTAGCCTATAGAAATATAGTTGATTTTTTACTTTGATCTTATATCCTGCCACATTACATCCTGCTACACTAGTTCTAGTAATATTTAGTTGCGGAACATACTTTGTATAATTTTAATCCTTTTCAAGTTATTGAGGCTTATTTTTTCATCTAACTTATGGCCTTTCCCAGGGAATGTTCTATGTGCACTTGAGATGAAAATATTTCTTACTGTTGTTGGGTGAGGTGTTCTATAAATGTCTTCAGGTCTAAATGGTTTATACCGCTATTTAAGTATTCTATTTCCTGGTTGATCTTCAACCTAGTGGCTCCATCCATGCTTGAAAGAGTGGTATTGAAATCTCAGCTATTACTGTTGAATTATCAATTTCTTCTTTCAATGATATCCATTTTTGCTCCATGGATTTTGCAGCTCTTCTTTTTAGGTCCATATGTTTATAATTGTTTTGTCTTCCTAATTTATTAAACATTTAATCATTATAAAATGTCCCTCTTTATTTGTAGTAACTTTTTTTATCTTAAACTCCATTTTGTCTGATATTGATATAGCCATTTCAGCTATCATATGGTTGCAGTTTATATGCATATCTCCTCCCATCCTTTTACTTTCAACCTATTAAACACAGTTTGAATTTAAAGTACATCTCCTGTAGAAAGCATACAGGTGGACAGTTGGATACTGTATTTTGTTTGCTTGTTTCTTAATTCTGTTTTACAATCTCTGCCTTTTGATTAGGTTGTTTCACATTTAATTTTATTATTGATGTGGTTGATTTTGCCTGCCATTTTGGTGTTTGTTTTCTACATATCTCACATCTTCTATTCTTCTATTCTTCCTTTACTCTTTTCTTTTTCATTAATTGAATGTGATCACTTGTTTATCCTAAACTTAGTTGGATTAACTTCTTCCTAAATCTGTTGAATAGTTGATTGTTATACTACAATTACTTATTTAGGCAAAGAGTTTGCTAACCAAAATTATCTGAAGAATACATTGATTACAAGAAAACCCTAATAAATCCCTAAGAGTTGAGTCAAAATAATGCATAATTCAGAATGTCACTATTCAAATGCCCACTTCACAAAAGATTTTACATATATTTCATTGTGAATATTCAGTAACAGGGTATTTACTATGTTGACAAACTTTTTTCTGTGCTTTCCCCATTGTCATAGAATCCATCTGTTATGAAAAAACTAGATAAATAAATAACACAAAATAAATATCTAGAAGTAACATGGGTTATCATTTTTAATTGTTATGATACTTAGAATCCATTATGCACTATAAGAAAATATAAGACTTCTTCTGGGTTGAAATGGTTGTTTGATTATATCTTGCATTTGGATTAATTTAGAGTGATGTCTCAATTATACTTTGGTTCCATGAATATTTATCTTGTCCCAGTGTACTACAGTTCAATTTACTTGGATTTTAAAAAGTTACAGCCTCAATTTTTTTCCTTTCTGAAAAAAGTGCAAGTTTAGTTTCTAAGCATAAAAAGAACTGAATTTTCAAGAATTTTATTTTTAGACTATAACAAAATGAGTAGAAACACTGCCCACATATAGAGACATGTAAAAAACCTATCATTTCTAAGAAGATTACACATTTTTTCTCTCCTTAGGTGCATGTATTGAAACACTTGGAAAATGAAGATTTGGGGATCACATTAACCCTATTTAGCACAGCCATGAGATTATTATGAATTCACCTGAAATGTAAGTGGAACAGTTGACCAATGTCACTAATTATTTTTCGATCAATATTAATCAATTTTGAAACAAAATTTCTTTTTATTAATTTTTTTTTTCGTTCCACAGTAAAGTGTAGACATTCTCTTAAATAGGTCTTGAAATCTTCTTGTTACACCTAGTCTTTGAAATTTTATTTCTCTTTCAGTATTAAAAATAGAATCTTTCTACCATTACATTTATAACAGGTTACAGTTTTATATTAAAATGTTTTTGATTTTTTGTTTTAATCGTATTGACACTCATCTTTTGAATGTTTTATTTGCAATAGTTTCTCCATTGTTTTGATTGGTTTTTCTAGGCATATAATGACATCAGTAGTAAATATAGGTACATTTATTCCTTTCCTAAGAATAGCTTTTTATTCTTAAGTCTTGTCTTTACACATTGTCTAAGACTTCCTAAAGAAAATGTTAATGGTAATGATAGAGGCTTCCTTTGTCTTCTTCATAATTTATTTGGGAGTGATTAGGCATTTTACCCCAAATCAAGAATTTAGACATTGTTTTCAGAATGAACATAATCATGTTAATTAAATGTTCTCATATTCTTATTCTGTGTGAGGCTTAATTTTTAGTCAGAAATAATTTTGTTTTTTACTTTCTAGCTCTTTTTTAGGGGGTACCTCTCAAGGTGGTTTTATCTTTTTCTTGTTCTTTAATTTATTAATATTCTGAATTAAATTAATACATTTCTTAACATTGCTCTCCTTATTCCAAGAATGATACTGCTTGGTAATATTGTAATACAGCTGAAATTTATTTTATTTAGGTTTTTAAAAATTGTATTTAAGTCCTATCTTTGCCACTTTTTCTTGTTATATTTCTGGAAAGTTTTTCTTTCCATATGCTGGGAAATGTGTTAAATAGTGCATGTGTATGTTTTTTCCTTGAATATTTGATACAATTTACATGTGAAACCACCAGGACCTGATTTCCATTCTTCCTCCTCCCTACCTTTTTTTGGTAAAAGTGAAACATATATACAGAATAACAGAAAAATATAACAATCACTTATTTACTCACCATTCATAATGAACACTTTGTGCTCATCAAAATTTTGTAGTTTTGCTTCTTTTTTACCTTCAGATTTTTTTAAATTAGAAAATAGAATATATCAGATTTCTCATTGAAGTATCTTGGAATTTTTTAAATATATGGGCAATCATCTTTTCTAAAAACAAGATTTTCCTTTTTGATCCAAATGGTTCTTATTTATTTTTCTTAGTTTCCTTCCTCCACTAAGACCTGCAGTGGAATATTAATAAGTACTGGTGACGAAGTATTCTTCTCTTGTTCCTGATGAAAATGCTAATGTTTCACTTTTAATTTTTTTGTTTTGATGCAAGTTTTATATATTTATTATATATTATTATGGTAAAATATATATAAGATTTAACATTTTAACCATCCTTAAGTGTACAATTCAATGGCATTAAGTACATTCACAACATTGTACAACCATAACCACAATCTATTTTCAGAACTTTTTAATGTTCCCAATCAGAAACCACATTGATATTCTGAGGGCAGCCTGGGCTGGAAGTAATATTTTTTTGAAAAGCAACATGGACTAGTGTATAGTAGCTCTATGAACAAGGTGTTAAGGTAACCAGAGCAAGGAGCAAATAAATTTGGTTGACAGGTTTGTGAAAAAAGCTTGTCTCTGAAACATGAGCAAATTAGAAACAGGTGAAGAAAGCAACACAGACTATCACAGGCTATAGGGAGATTATAAACAAAGACTGAGAGGAATTGAAGTTCCTGCAATGTTTATGAAACTAAATAATCCAGTAAACAATGAGTGAGGGAGAGTAGGTGAAATTGCAAGAAGCAAGATTTTAGAGGATTTTGAAAACCATATTAGAGCTAGGCTTTATCCTCTTAGTCCCAGGAGTTTATTTGCTGTTTTTCATCTGTTACATGAAAATACCTACGTTTTGATGGATTTTTATGGTGATATTGTGGGGAGAGAAAAAGGAGGTAGAGACAGATGGGCACCAATGTTCCAACTGTGAAACACTGATTAGGGCAGTGGGAAATGGAAAGTATGTCCCTGGGGCTATTTTAGAATTAGACTCTCCGGAGCACTACACAATCCCTCAATCACCTTTCTTCCTCATCTGCCTTGCCATCACCTTTCAAACTGCTGCTCTCCTCATTCCTTTCTGGGGCATAACTTGGATTATGCTATCTCCTACTCAAAACTACTCATGTTCCTCTTCCATAACTGAAAGAAAAATAATCCTATCTTCTTACCTTGGCATTTAAGAGCCATAGTGATCGAGCCCCATTACCTTTCCAGACTTGTTACATTTCTACATTTACCTTGTGTTTCAATAAAAGTAGCCTCTCCCTTATGAAATAATCACCACAATCAAGGCATATACCTTAAATATATATAATTCTTATTTGTCAATTTTATTTCAATAAATCTGGAAAAAATAAATAAAAGCTGTTGCATAAAAAAATAGCCTCTCTCTCTAAAACTATTCTTTATTTTCTACTTTCTTTTGTCTTTGTTCAGCTCAATAAAGTGCTACTAATTCTTAAGAACTCAACTCATATATCGCCCCTTTAATAAAGATGCATCAAAATGCTCAATCAGATGTACCCTTTTCTAAATTCTCATGGTATTCTGCTCACATTTTTTCTTATGTGAAGAGTTACATTATATATTGTCTCTGATATTGGATCTCCATATGATATCTTATGTCTTCATTTCATATCCAAATTTCCCAGAACACCAGTTGTAGTGTCTTTCATAGAATAGATGCTTAAAAATGTTTATTGAATTAATAAATTACTCTACTTGTTTGTGTTCCATTATATTCAGTATAAAATTCAAACTTTTAGAGTGACCTAAAACGCCTTGCCTGACCTGAGGTGTTTATCCTCCAGTCTCATCTACTGCCAATTATCTTTTCATTGGCCATCCACAGCAATCTTGTGCCCACCTTAGGACTTAATAATTACTGCTTCCTCTATACAGTAGTATGTTCCACTACCAGGTGACTCATCAGCTGCTTCTTATCATTCAGATCTCAGCTTCCCAGTGAGGCCTTCCCCAACTGTCCCAATGTAAACTACCATCATTCCCCCAATTACACACAGTTACATCAGGTATTTTATTTATTTATTTACTTTTGGTATTATCATTACCTAAATTTTATTTTAGACTTTTAAATTATTATTTATTTTCTCTATTTTTATAGTCTCGAAAAATATATGCTCTACTAGAACAGATATTGGGTCTGTCTGGGCCACCCAAGTATCCCTCAGGACCATAATAGTTTTTAAACCTTAGTACTCACTCCATACATATTTGTTGAAAGAGTTGGCCATATTATATCTTTCAAATCCTTCTACTAACTTAATCTAAAATCCATAGTAAACTGGAGATGGGAATACATAAAGTGATTTAATAATTTCTTCCTGCCAAGCCTAGTTTCTCCCAACTTATCTCAAGGGATCAGCTAATCAAATTATTTTAGAGGGATAGCCTGTTTAAGGGTTCACGAAATATCCAACGGGCATAGTGATCAAATCAGACCTTCCTACTGGCAGTCCACCAATGGTGTGAAATTCTCAAATCAATTATCTTTCCATTTGAGGGAACATGCTAACATGACTTGAAAAGCAATCCCAGAAACTGGTTTTCACAGCAGGTTAAAATTATATACATTAGCTGTAATATGTATCTGCAATTGTGTTATCTCTTTCCTATTTCAAGTGTTATATTATCCTTTTCATTTGGCTTTATATTAACTAATTTTAATGTTCTATAAATACTTTAGACTGTTTGAATTATGTAACCTTTTGCTTTTATCATGATTCTTAGATTGTTGAATTACAAATCATACACAACAATTTGGTCAGATTTAGATGATAATATCTGTGATCAATGAATCTTAGAAGAAAAGGTGAAGAAGATCACGTTACCTTTTTAACTCCCTGAAAGTTTCTTCTGTGAAAGCAATAACAAATGTTATTCTTTACCCTTCTCTATTGTAAATGAACAAAAATGCAGTGTGAAATAGAGGGTGCAAACATTATATTAAGAATCCAAACATTAATACTTAATAACAGTACATGCTTTTAATGGGCACTCACAATGCTAAACACTTTGCACACTTTCATTTAATTTTCATAACATCCCAATGAATATATATTATTATTAATACCTTATTTCCACATGAGGAAACTAAGGCCTAGAGAGGTTTAAAAAGTTGCCAGTGTCATACAACTAATATTTGAAAATTTTATCATTCAAAGGTAGACCTTTCTTCTTTAAGATCCATGTTGTAAACCATTGAGTCATACTGCAATTTTATTACAACTGTGCCAGCAAAGAGGAGGAATGTCACAATCTTCCAGAGGTCCACTGGTGCTTATCCACAGTTATAGTTATTGTGGAACATTCAAAAAATCCCACAACTAACCTGTAGAATAGGCCAAAGGATCAGGGCTCAGTATTTTTTATTATTCACACTTTTATGAATACATAATGTGTTATGTTTTACATACATTGCCTTATAATCCTTAGTGTCTGTAAAATCTGCATTAATTTCCAAATTTTACCTAGTCTACCTCAATGCTAAATAACTACTAAAGAGTTTGTGATATAGAAGAGGTTAATTAATATATGCTAACTCATGCCAAAGCAAAAATACCTATATATGTAAATATATATAGTATGTGTGTGTGTAAAATATTACTTAAAATTGATGACAACAATAAAATTTAGGCATTATAATTTCCGTTTTACAAAGGTAAGCAACAAACAGCCACATTAACATAGGCCTTCAATGAAGGGTCAAATAAAAGAGAAACTGATAACAAATGATTCAGTGGAAGAGAGTAAGAGTTCCCTCCCCACTGAGGTACAGAGAGAAGTCTTGTCTGTGCATGGCATTTTAGCTAGGACTGAAAAGGCCATTTCAGAGGTCATCACAGTTGCAAAAGCAGGTGCCAAAGTTGGGGGAGTAATAGTATATCATATAGTTAGCTGCTCAAGAAATGGCATTAGCACAGTTAAACACAGATGAGATAGAATCTGCTTTGCCCTTTAATTTGTTTTGATCTTTTCTTTTTAACTATTTCTTTTTTTTAAACAAAGAGATTCAGAATTTTCCAGAATTAATGTTTAAATATTTTATAATGAAATATATTTTCTTACAGATTTTTAAAATGAAAAAAAGCTGCATGTTAGTATTGATTCCTCAAGGTCTCCTATCTTAACTCCTGTATTGATTGAACAATTTGAAAAATCGTATTATGGTCCAAGCAAAAGTAATTATAAAATTATCTTCTATTTTTGGAGGAAAATTAAGTTGTTTTATGGTTTAATTATCTCTGTCATTTTATATAGTAGCCTGGGATAGCATTTCCTCTGAATGACTAATTAAAAATATAGGCTTGATGAGTCAAATAGATATTTAAATATAAAACAGTCTGGGATACATTTAATATCAAATTGGATAAAAGTACTAACTGATACTGAGAACTGGAGTAAAAAGTCAAATAAATGAATGTAAATTTTTTATAACTTTATCTGTTACTTGGGGAAATTAGGAACTCAAACACTTAAAATAAATCTTAAATAAACACATTTAGAAGTTATAGAGGAAGATAAAATAATGTAAAATGCCAATTAATACACAGTCACATCTATCTGACCATATAATTAGGCATATATGTGCTTCTGAAGCCATTTTCTCATTGGGTATTAAACAGTCCCAATGTAAAATGTCTCGAGCTCCTCCTTCATAAGATATTTCATAGTGATAAAAGATACGATGCAGGGCTTCCCTGGTGGCGCAGTGCTTGAGAGTCCGCCTGCCGATGCAGGAGACGCGGGTTCGTGCCCCGTTTCGGGAGGATCCCGCGTGCCGCGGAGCGGCTGGGCCCGTGAGCCATGGCCGCTGAGCCTGCGCGTCCGGAGCCTGTGCTCCGCAAATGGGAGAGGCCACAACAGTGAGAGGCCCGCATAACGCAAGGGAAAAAAAAAAAAAAAAAAAAAAAAAAAGATACGATGCAATGGCATCTTTATTTCTGCTCAGAAAAGTCAATTTTGGACTATAACCAGGAAGTTACTTTTCATACTAACTAATCTCTCTATTACTAAATAATAGGTAAACAGAGGCAGATATTGAGGCATAAGACAAAGTTTATCACCATGCCCTTAGGAAAATTTAGTAAGTAGTACTAGTAGGCATTTGCAGAGCATATTTAAGAGAAGCATATCTTTCTTATTATAATAGTGGATAAAGATGATATTTAAAATTAACTTTAACATATAGACATTTAAAAATTCTGTAAAGAGTAACAAAGGTTTTATTCAAAGGCATGGCTCTCCCAGGACAGATTGTGAAGTACAGCAACACGTGACATGCAGAAGAGAATCAGAAGATTTTAAAAGCATGAAAAGAAAATGCTGGATGAGAATGGAAAAGAGAAAATCTCCAAATTGCACTTGGCCATGGGTTATCACAAAATCTCAATATAGAGGATTTAAAATAAAATTATGTAAGAATTCTTCTGCATGTTTATTTAATTTTGCTGCATATGATGTATGTTTAACAGTTTACTGTGCAACTAATCTGCCTGGAAGGGTAATATCAGCAAAGTCCAGTTAGGCCAATCCATCCCCACTGTACATCCACCAGAAGTAGAGGCTGATCTGCCCACAGTGATAATAAGAGCAGAGCCAAGTAGGCCAACCCATTTCTCACACCACACCTTCTGATAGCCTGCCAAGAATGGCCAAGTAAATCCCAGGCAAATACCCATCTCAACAATGGCAGTCCCATCTGCCTCAGCAGCAGCAACAACAGGATTCCTGACCCACAGGATACGTGCACAGGATGACAGGCCTGCTCTACTAAAGTGTCAGCATTATCAGGCTCCCTACCCCACACCTGGGACAGGAGGTGGGTCAATCCACCCACAGTGGCAGCATCAGCAAAGTCTGAGTGGGGTTGCATACCCAGCTCATTCCCACTGGGAAGCCCAACTGGTACCTGTGTACAGCACAGAAGAACAAAACACATCAGAAAAATATCATTGCCAAGTCTCTGAAAAGTAAACTGTCATTGGGATTGCAGTTTACAAAAGTAGTCAAGGACCTACATGCTATGCCTAATAGTGTGACTACCTGCTACAATAAAAGTTTTAGATAGGATAATGAGTCTTCTATGATAATATGCAAAATGTCAAGTATACAATAAAAACTCTCTTATAGTATCAAGAACTAAGAAAAATACAACTTGAAAAATAAAAACAATCCATTGACAGCAACACTGAGATTATTCATCTGTTAGAATTATGTGACAAGGATTTTAAAGCAGTCATTATAAAAATGCTTTAAGAAGTAGTTACAAGTTCTCTTGAAACAAATAGAAAATCTTACAAAATAAATACAAAAAAGAATTTTAGAACTGAAAAATATAATAACCAAGTAAAAACCTTGCTGGGTGGTCTTAGAGTAAAGTAGAGATAACACAGGATAAAATCAATAAGTTTGAGGAAAGAAACAGTTTATCCAACCTGCATAATCTTATTAAAAACTTCAAAGCTTTTTGCACAGCAAAGGAAACCATAAACAAGACAAAAAGACAACCCTAAAATGGGAGAAAATATTTGCAAATGAATCAACAGACAAAGGATTAATCTCCAAAATATATAAACAGCTCATGCAGCTCAATATTAAAAAAAACAAACAACCCAATCCAAATATGGGCAGAAGACCTAAATAGACATTTCTCCCAATAAGACATACAGATGGCCAAGAAGCACATGAAAAGCTGCTCAACATCACTAATTATTAGAGAAATGCAAACCAAAACTACAATGAGGTATCATCTCACACCAGTTAGAATGTGCATCATCAGAAAATCTATAAACAACAAATCCTGGAGAGGGTGTGGAGAAAAGGGAACCCTCTTGCACTGTTGGTGGGAATGTAAATTGATACAGCCACTATGGAGAACAGTATGGAGGTTCCTTAAAAAAACTAAAAATAGAACTACCATATGACCCAGCAATTCCACTACTGGGCATATACCCTGAGAAAACCATAATTCAAAAAGAGTCATATACCAGAATGTTAATTGCAGCTCTATTTACAATAGCCAGGACCTGGAAGAAACCTAAGTGTCCATCGACAGATGAATGGATAAAGAAGATGTGGCACATATATACAATGTAATATTACTCAGCCATAAAAAGAAATGAAATTGAGTTATCTGTAGTGAGGTGGATAGACCTAGAGTCTGTCATACAGAGTGAAGTAAGTCAGAAAGAGAAAAACAAATACCGTATGCTAACACATATATATGGAATCTAAGAAAAAAAAAAATGGTCATGAAGAACCTAGGGGTAAGACAGGAATAAAGACACAGACCTACTGGAGAACGGACCTGAGGATATGGCGAGGGGGAAGGGAGAGCTGTGACAAAGCGAGAGAGAGGCATGGACATATATACACTACCAAACGTAAGGTAGATAGCTAGTGGGAAGCAGCTGCATAGCACAGCTTATTCAAATCCACCTAATTTTTTAATATTTTAAAGATTATTAAAAAACAAGAATGAGTGGCTTAAGGATAGCTATTTTTAAATACCCTCTCTAAAAAACAACCTAAGTGCCCGTCGTCGGATGAATGGATAAAGAAGATGTGGTACATATATGCAATGGAATATTACTCAGCCATAAAAAGGAACGAAACTGGGTCATTTGTAGAGACGTGGATGGACCTAGAGACTGTCATACAGAATGAAGTAAGTCAGAAAGAGAAAAACAAATATCGTATATTAACACATATATGTGGAACCTAGAAAAATGGTACAGATGAACCGATTTGCAGGGCAGAAATTGAGACACAGATGTAGAGAACAAATGTATGGACACCAAGGGGGGAAAGCCATGGGGGGCTGGGGGTTGAGGTGTGATAAATTGGGTGACTGGGATTGACATATTTACTCTGATGTGTATAAAATTGATGACTAATAAGAACCTGTTGTATAAAAAAGTAAATAAAAGAAAAAGAAAAAAAAGATTCCCTATCACTGAGAAACTGTAGAAGTGAAGAAATTAGTTTCCATAAGCATATCCAGCCATGAGTGTAGATGCATGAAACACTGGAATGACCCAATAAGCTAATGGGTGGGAATGTAGGGAGCAGCACGTGAGAATTCCGTTTGGGTTGGCGAAGGTTATGTGCTGATTAGTATGAAGTCTAGTTTGACAGACCACATGTAAAAGGGAGAGCAACCCACTGAAACATCTCCAGGAAAGCATCATACAACTATGTAATGGTAGGAAAAAAAACCTCATGAAGAATCTCAAAAATAATCTAGGACATTCTCAACTATAATGGCTGAGTGATGCCTTCAAAATAACCATTAGCACAGGATCCATGATTAGGATGAATCAGTTGACTAATATGGAAACAAAAGACAAACAATAAGGAAGGACTTGACCAGTTAGCTCTGTTGTTGCCATAGAAGCAATGGGTGAAAAGCCAGTGTCACCCACTCTGTACTCTTGGGTCTAGGACCCAAGGAGGAGGACGAGGGGAAGGAGAAGAGGGAAAGGGCGAAGGAGAAGAAATGGAGGAAGAGGAAAAAGAAGAAGGAGAAGTAGAAAACAGAAGAAAAATTTGCAGCCACTCAGTTAATTCCTCACATTTTCTAAGCTTGGTGGGGGGCGGGGAGGGTGGGGAAAAAAGACATATCCTGCCCAGCTAGGCAAATGCATTAAAACACAGCAATGTGAAGCAAGTAGAGTACTCCATCCTTTAGAAATTAAAAATGACTTACTGACAAGAACTAATGTGATAATGCCCTTCATATCAGATAATAAAAGACAGGAGAGAAATAGAATGTACAGCATCTGATAAAGCATTGAACACTAAATATGTAAAGATATTCAGTATCAGAGACATGCGATGCAGAAAAATGTTGGATGATACAGATCCATCATAATTCTGTAAACAGTTTCAAGTATAATTCACTTGCAATCCTACACTAATTTTTTTGTTTTGATTCATTATGTTTCCTGCACTCTCAATTAGGTTTTCAATGGATATATAACAAAGTAAGAATTCTGAGACCAGAAATTGTTTTTTTTAATTAAATGAGTTAATTTCTAGTTAATTACAATGAAGTATAACAATTTACAGGGCGAGTAGATAATATAAATGTATTGAAACAGAACTTCATTAGGCTTTCATATACTCATTTCTATTTAATTATAACTAAATCACCACCATTTATTGTCGAGTTGGAAACGCTTTCAAATAATAGCCTGGTTAGTACTTAATTAAAGCACAATTCTATGGAAGTCCCTACATAAAAACAAATAAATTTGTCACTATAAGTACTAGAAGAGTTATTATAATTATGTCATTATTTCAATCTAATATGCAGAAACATTTAAAAACTTGTAGGCTCAAAACAAAAAAGTTGTATTTAAAAAGTTAATTTTGCTATCCTAAGTGTTTCTCATATCAGTAAAGTATTTTGTTTTAGACCATTTGTCATTGGAGCCATTTTGTATTGATACTAAATTCTCCTGGCCCCTAACTGAAAGATATTTCAAGAGTTATAGATGAAAATGAAGCATGACTAATTTAAAGTGACTGGATTAAAAACATTCATCATCATAACGAAAACTACAATATACCATACTGGAAGAAAGTTTGAATTCAATTTTCCCCATTCCAAAAATGTTACCTTTATAAGAGATTTGTTTACTCAAGATACTAAGCTTATGAGAAAACATGAATAATAAAGTAATTGTAAATTGATGTGTTCCACAATGACCTTTTTTTCCAAAATATGGTATCTTTTGTACAAAGTAAACTTACTGTAGTGTGACAAACACACTGATGATCTCCAAGACTTAAATTTTGTATGATAATTTTTTTCCCTTGGTATTTTGAGAAGCTTTTTGGCAAGTTGACCAAATTTTGCAGCTAATTCATGTATTTGAGCATAGAAAATACAGAATGAATCTTTGTCCTTTCTTTTTAATCCTTCCTAACATCTCAGTACAATGTTTGGCACATTGTATTTAAAGAATTAACAGTCACTTAGTTGATCAGGTCTTAGTCATTAATCAGTGGGATTTGGAAATAGAGTAGTGCAGCTTTAAACTCATGGCTACAATTCCTGGAAGATGCCATAGCTCTCATCACTTGGAGCCTCTGCAGGGATCTGGGTGACATGTTCAAACCTAGGTTTCTCTATCCTCATTGGTCCCTAGCAACCAGAAGCTTCCACTTGGTCATCTCTATCTTCTGAGGTAGATTTTCTTTCTTGCCCTCCTAGAATATCCAGATTGTTGCCCTGGTTAACTTTCTAATTTGTATCTGAATGTGACTATTGTGGAGACACAGACTTCCTAAGATCTCTTCTTGCTTCACTGAATTGGAATCCTATTTAAAGATTAACTGCATTCCTCAGAGGAGTCCCCTCTCCTGGCATCCTGTTTCTCCATTTTCATCTCTTGAAACGTATACTTAGCACTAAGTCCAGTTTCAAACTTGACAGCCATAGTCAGGGTTATCCCCTCTCCTCCCTTCTATACGCTAATCACTGCACTTCTAAATCAAAGTAAGCCCATTTAAATACAGTGTTGTGACATAGGTTTAGGCATGAATATTCTCAGTTAGAACTTGAGGTCCTCAGGATTCTTTCTTTGTGTTTGGTCATGAAGTGCTGTCAGACAATGTCAGGTGAGCTAGAATTGCTCATAGAGGAAAAAATATGAGTCAAAGCATTTGGGATACTTAGGAAGAATACAAGGAACCAGCTAGGACAATTCTGAAAGTTTGTTTTTCCTATATAAGTTTGGTAGAAGTAAAAAAAAAGAAAACCAAAGGAGGAAAGGAAATATAAGCACTCAAAAAATATTGAATGGGGCTTCCCTGGTGGCGCAGTGGTTGAGAGTCCGCCTGCCGATGCAGGCAACACAGGTTCGTGCCCCGGTCCGGGAAGATCCCATGTGCCGCGGAGCGGCTGGGCCAGTGAGCCATGGCCGCTGAGCCTGCGCGTCCAGAGCCTGTGCTCCGCAAAGGGAGAGGCCCCAACAGTGAGAGGCCCGCATACCGCAAAAAAAAAAAAAAAAAAATTGAATGAATGGATTAATAGTGAATGAATGAGTGACTGTTATTGTCATTATAGGATAATTCCAGGAAATGTAATTCAAAACAATTTCAAAATATGTACAAAGCAATAATAATTGTTCATAACATGCATGGACATCTGTCTTTCCCCTCTAATCTCCTCTCATTCTTGGTTAAATGGATCTTTCTACCAATATATACAACTTTATTTTTATATTATGCTTATGTTTCTACCTATTAGAATATTTTTCTTTTTCATATCTAAATAATGAATTGATGTCTGGTTGTGCGGTTACATATCGTTTAGCACTATGAAGACAATAGGAGATGCAGCAGAAAAGATGGAAGAAATGGATTCTGACACATCTAATATTGTGCCATTGAAAAGTAGTTTACTATACATCTTGAAATATTGGTGGGTAAATTTCCATAGATACCTCCTGAAACTTTGCTATTTGGATATCTGGGATATAGATAATTCTGCTTTTCATCTTTAACAAAATATAAAATGTAAGCATTCAGAACATAACCATTAATCTGCTACCATCTAAATATTTCTAGGTCCTTTGGCTTTCCAAATTTCCAGAATTCCAAAATATGCCTCCTAAATAATAGATTTCACCTAACCACACCCCTTTGTCTATTTGATCTATAAATTATTTTTGTTTTACCATAGTGGGAGAATAAACCAGTTCTAGAAAGAACCAAAGGATAAAGCATTGAAACGTTAACCTGGGGCCTTAGACTTTAAATCTTTTTTCTGCCAGTCTCGTTCAGTGACCTACGGAAAATTATTTAACTTTTTAAAAACCCCTTCCTGTAAAATGAAGTTACTGGTACCTGTATCAAAAGTATATTGTGGGAATTACATAATGCAAATAAAGAGAGCATAGTGACTGCTATGTGGTAAGCGCTCAGTGAATGTTGGTTATTCATTTTGTTATTCTTAATGGCTCTCAGGAACAGACAACTGCCACTGTATCAACTCATTTGTTGCTTAAAAATTTATATGTTAGAAAACACAGGTTTGGGAATATTAACCATATTTAATTTATCAAAATATAATTTTTATAAGTTTTTATTTTGATATAATTTAACATTTACAGTTAATTTGCACGATTTGTAAAAGGATCATCACATGCACTTTACAGATTCACCAATTATGTTTATTTTGTCCTTTTTGCCTTATGATTCTCTCTGTCTTCATGTGTGTGAATACATATTTTTAGAAAATAATTATATATAATAAATTGTGCATTTATATATAATTATTAGTTGTATATACTATGTATATAATAGTAGTTTAGAAAATACTCATAATATATAATATAATATATATTTTCTAAACTTTTTGAGAATAGGTTGCATACATTGTGATGCATTACCCCCAAGAGCTATAATGTATCTTTTCTAAGAATCTGAATATTCTCTTACAAAACCAAAATACAATTATAAAAATCAAGTAGCTTACCATTTATACAATACTATTACCTAATTCATAATACATATTAAAATTTTATCTATTGTGTCAGTGATGTCTTTTGTAGTTTTTATTTAAAATTTTCCCCTTAGTCTAAGAACCTCTGTAGTCTCCATTAATGTGGAACTGAACTTTAACCTTTCTTTTAAAAAAAAATTTTTTAATGATACAGACATTTTTGAAGAGTAAAGGAGAGTTATTTTGTAGAAGGTCATTAAATGTGGGTTCTGAATTTTGTTATGATTAGATTAGCATTATGCATTTTTTCTAGGAGTACCACAGAAGTGATGTTATTCCCTGTTTAGCATATCATATCAAGAGGTGCAGGATGTCTGTACATCCCCTTACTGATTATGTTAATTTTTGTTCACTGGAGTAAGTTGGTATCTAAGTTTCTTCA
This sequence comes from Lipotes vexillifer, assembly GCF_000442215.2. Taxonomy (NCBI): domain Eukaryota; kingdom Metazoa; phylum Chordata; class Mammalia; order Artiodactyla; family Lipotidae; genus Lipotes; species Lipotes vexillifer. The sequence continues at coordinate 543,751 of NW_006795797.1, read as the reverse complement.
CTTAGCAGTTACTGATTTTATTTCTGCATTTAATAAGTAATCTGTGAGTAAATAGTTTGAGAACTTTGTCGTTACTCACCAGACTTTTCCCTATTAGTTTTAGCATCCATTGATGATTCTTGCCAAGACAAATGACTGTTCTGGTAATTGCCAAATTATGATTTTCTTATCTGTCATTCCTTGTACCTTTCCTGAAGAGCTTTCTCTTCTCCTCCATGTATTTATCTACGCTTTCATTTACATATTTATATCATTATGGACATATAGATTCTTATTTCATTCGCAATATAATCCATTACTCTCAGTTGTAATTTTGATTCTCAAGTTGTCTAGAATTTAGCCAGTGAGAATCTCCTCAAGCTGACTACTGTGTCTTTTTGACACGTTCTCACATTCTTTGAGAATTTCCTTTTCCTTCTCAATCAAAACATGTTTTTGCCTTATCTTTTGTGTGTGTGTGTGTGTGTGTGTGTGTGTGGTACGCGGGCCTCTCACTGTTGTGACATCTCCAGTTGCGGAGCGCAGGCTCCGGATGCGCAAGCTCAGCGGCCATGGCTCACGGGCCCAGCTGCTCCGTGGCATGTGGGGTCTTCCCGAACCGGGACACGAACCCGTGTCCCCTGCACCGGAAGGCGGACTCTCAACCACTGTGCCACCAGGGAAGCCTCTCTGCCTTATCTTTTACTTTCCAATTCCATCTCTATATTCACCTATCTTTCCAAGGAGCCTAGACTCCTTTCAAGGCAAAATGATATTTTGTAACCAAGAACATTGCCACTGGAGCATTATTTCATTTAGACTCTCTCAATGGCAGAGCTAGAAAGTGTCAGTGTGTGAATGCAGATATGAGCTTGTCTCTATATCTTCTTCTATATCTACCTTTATATACTAAAGTCATAAATTGATACTGATACCTCCAATTCCAAACCAACAGCATACAGTGCCTTCTAAATATTCTCCCTTCAGTATTTGTAACTCTCTTTCCAGTCAGTGAGGAACCTGGCTCCCATTATCCTTAATATATGTTTATTCGCTCAATCAGAGAAAATACAGAAAGCAGTTTCAGAATTGCTGTTCTATATCACTGTGAAAAGCAAACCTACTAATAACCATAGATTGGTATTTATTTACAGTTCTTTTTGTCTATAAACTGATAATAGTGTAAAAACAAAATTTTTAAATAAGAGGCTTAATTCTCCCTGATAAAAATAAGGACAGAAACATTCCTCCTTCTCCCATTTTTAGAACATTTTCTTTTGTAAACTTGTAGTTATGCATGTAGGTAAATATATATATATATATTTTAAAGCTTCTTGACAGTTTTACAGTTCAGGAAAGTTTTTCTCAAGGACTTTAGGAATATTTTTTTTTAATGTGAACAAACAACAAGGGAGATAATGCCTGTATCTCCCAGTTTCTGTGGGAGCCTAGGAGCCTAACTTTAGCTGACACCTGGCTCCAAGTTGCAAACCTACCTTCTTTCATTAAGATAGGAGTTTATTTTTCTTTTGTATAGGGCCAATTAACTAACACAGATGGTTACCCCAATTACCAGGTAAATTTAGGATGAACTATATGTACTAAATGATGGTATCAAGTCCTTTTACTTAAGGACTAGTTATTGTTTATCTGGAGAACATGTCTGAGATGGATGTTATATGCTTGGTTATATAAAAGGGTGAGATTCCTTCCTGTCTTTGCAGTCTCTTAATGGACTGCCTGTGATGCACACCATACTCTGATTTAATGCTTATTCAGTAATAAAACTGTTTTTTCCCCCACTACCTTCGTGGAGGGTTTTCTGGGTTGAAAGAAGTTTTTGTTTTCAATTTTACTTCCCCAACAGTAGTCAATACTGTGTTCAAAAGTTACTTGAGTTAATTCTTACTTCCTCTTAGTGTGATTATATATTAATTTGAAATACAATTAAGTTCATTTATTTCTGTTTGTGTTCTATTTTAATTGTTTCTTTTCCCTGTTGTTTATTTTTGAGTATGTAAAACATCAATCATTCCAAAGTTGATGCTATATGAAAAGTTTTATGCAAACAAGTATAATCCCACACTTCAAATCCTTCAACTTCATTCCTACCAATGAAACTTAACCAATATCATTAATATCAGCTTCTTGTGCGTTTCTCTTTGCACAAATAAGCGAATGTGTATTTTCTTATTTCCCCTTCTTTCTTACACAAAAAACTAGCATACTACATATGCTCTTTTATACTCTGCTTTTTGTATTTAATACATATAGGAAATCTGTATATCAGTTCATTGAGATCTCCCCCATTCTTTCTTATGATGCATTGTACTAACAAAGTGTAAACATACTAGTTGGTTTAACCAGTATTCCATATGTGGACATTTAGGTTGTCTACAATATTTTGCAATTACCAACAATTCTAGAAAAAATAACCTTTTGCATATACATTTTCATATTGTTGGAGTTGTATCTTCATGGCAAATTCCTGCAGGTGGGATTTCTGGGTCAAAAAGTAAACATGAATAGCTTTATTTAGATATTGCAAAACTTCTCTCCATAACAGTTGTACCAACTTGCATTCTCACCAGCAATGTATGAATCTGCCTATTTTCCCACAGCTTCAACATTATAATGTATTATAAAATATTATATTTGTGTCAATATGATAGTTTAGAAATGGTATCTTGGTGTAGTTTTAAATTGAATTTTTCTTATAATGAGAAGTGAACATCTAGTCACAAGTGTAAGGGCCATTCGTATATATTTTACATAAATTGTCTGTTTATGCCTGTTGCCTATTTTTCTATTTGGGTTGCTCTTTTCATTAGTCCTTTATCTCTGTTAAATATTGTAAATATTATCTTCCAGGTTGTTATTTGTCTTTTGACATTGCTTAAGGTATGTTGCAGGTTGGGTTCCTCAGGAAGCAGATAAAGACTGAGATAGAAATTGGCATGTAGAAAGCTTATTAAAGAGTTCTCTTGAGATCAATACCAATGGAGGGAAAAGAGTATGTTCTACTCTCTTCTAGGCCTATATGTCTCTTGCTTTGGATCATTTCATGTATTTCAGAAATCAATAAGAGCAATCATCAAGAACAACAACAAAAGGAAAAACAATAAAAGAAAGCCTAATACTTTATGCCAACATGCCCGCATTCTCTTTATCATGGCTATATTTAAATAAATGGCAAAAGCAGCCGAAAAATCAAGTCCTGATAATCATAGAGGTAGTAAGTTATTGTGGGATTTACTCACATATTTTTAGATGCAATCTGTTCAGTTTGGGAATAACAATAGGATTAACCAAACAGAAAGAGACATCCTCAAAAACACTCAAAGACCTCCAAACACTCAGAATTAAATGGCCGTTATCAACTCATTTGTTTAAATATCTGCAAGCAGATCTGAAGTCATTGCTAGGATCCAGGATTTGAGGGGAAAGTGGGGGAAGTTGATCCCTTAACTACATCATTAGTATTTCCCAAGTGCATGAGTCTGCAGAAGTGCATTCTAGGATTATCTACCCAAGGGTGGATACTAGCACAATACTTCAGAGCAAGACTGCCTTGTATGTATCTCTAATTTAGTTGTTTTCCCATAATAATACAAAATTACATTGTTCTTATGTAAAACATAAGTAAATAAAGGAAACCAAACATATGTAAATAAAGGAAACTAAAATATCCGTTAATCTCCTCCCTCCCCTCAGTTTTGGCTTCCCTACTTCCACTCTATAGAGTTATCACATTGGGTGTATCCTTCCAAACCTCCTTGTATGCACTAAACACACTCACATATATATCCACTCCAATATTCTTTCTATCATCCAGGTCAGGCTAAAGAAAGATCAGCCTTGGGCAATTCAAATTGTGCACCCAGCCACAACCCTTATTTTATCCAAGTCTGTTTAAGTGAAACATAACACACAGTTCAATGAAGAAGATAATAAGCTACAGAGGGAACTGTAGTTTGCAGTGTGAGAGTATGGAAAGAGAGTTATGCTTCATCTTCCCAATGATAAGTGGTTGAAGTGGTAAAGAGGAAGGCTGATATATGTAATTCTTTCCTCCTTCTCCTTTTCCTATTTCCCATCTTTACAAAATTCTAGTAGGTTAGCTCTTAGCATCAACGGGATAGAAAGACTTCCAAAATAGATGATATAAGGCAATGTTTGCTATCTCTTTGGATATTTGGTATTATTATTATTATTGCCGAGTACTATTCTCTAAGAAAGACAGCTCTTAATAATGTTACAATTCCAAATTCACTGTTAGAAAAATACCTTTTAGTAAAATACTTGAACCCAAAGCTACATTATAAAACCACTATTCCCTGGATACATACCTAAACACATAGGTCATTAGCTTGTGACTGAATTTCCCCTGGATTTTGTGGGTGCACATGCTTCAGATAATAATACAGGAGAATATCAGAAATGCCATAGGATTTGAGCTGAGATCATGAAACCTGATCCTGTCTCAACGACACAGCAGCCCCAGAGGTGCATCTCCCAGGTTTGACCTTTAATTAAGATCCTCTCCCCTGGCTGTCTGAAGTGACAGTTGAGATCTTGGTAAAATGTTCCCCTATCACCTTGGCTTCTTTTGTTCAGATCTTCAGCACTGGATGATTGAAACTATTTTGTATTTTATTCAGAAAAAAAAAAGAAAAGTTAAAGTCATTTCCAAAAGGCCCAGTTGCTCAAGGGCAGAAGAAAGTACCTGAATTCACAGAAGACTTGGCACGGCTCTCTTCTGCTACAGTTGGCCTGAAACAACACAGATGGGTTGTGTCCGAGGTGATAAAATGCTTGGGAAGGTGAAAGGACTCCCGAGGAGAGGAGCCGACCATGGCAAATAAGGCATTAGGTTGGCAAAGGAAGTGAAAATTAAAAGATACAAGCTAACTGGAGCCACTGAATATATGCAACTCCCAAGTGCCCAACAATTTTAGATGACTTAAATGGTTTTAACAGTTTACAAAAAGAGGCAAATGTACTTACATGGATCAGTACTTAAATCATTTTTGCTTTATTCTCTTTAGTCTATTTTATTAAAGATAAGGCCGGGGGGATGGGTACACGGGTCTCTCACTGTTGTGGCGTCTCCCGTTGCGGAGCACGGGCTCTGGACGCGCAGGCTCAGCGACCATGGCTCACGGGCCTAGCCACTCCACGGAATGTGGGATCTTCCCGGACCGGGGCATGAACCCATGTCCCCTGCATCGGCAGGCGGACTCTCAACCACTGCGCCACCACGGAAGCCCTATTAAAGATAATTTTATGTGCAGCCCTTCAATTTATATAAAACAAAAACAGGATTCTGCCACAGCAAAAGAAATACCAAACAACAGTAGTCAGCATGCAATATATTTTTTAATTGAACTTTAGCTGGAGATAATTGTACAGATTCAAATAGAGTCGTAAGAATTAATCTAAGAAATCCTGCATATCTTTTGCCATTCTCCCCCAATGGTGATACCTTACAAAGTTATAGTACAATATCACAACCAGGATGTTGATATTTAAACAATCAAGATACAGAGCAATTCCATCACAACAAAGATCACTGACCATACAATGCATTTTAAATCCCCAGATCAATAGATCTTACAAGTATTGGCTTAACACATTAAATGAAAAGCATGGTACTAGGAACCAAAACAGGTGCATACATATATAAGAATATGTTGGCTGTTTTCAAGGAAATGAAAATATGGTTGGGTAGAAAGTATGTAAATTTGCAAAGAGTTAACAATAGCCACCACCAAGAGTTGTGGTGGGAATCAATATTTATTAAGTAGATTTAGGCATCAAGCATATTTTATATTATAATATAGTCTTCACAGCCTCTTGAGATAGGTATAATTATTATCCCCATTTTACAGGTGAGGAAAATGTAATTCTTAAAGTTAGTAATACATGGAGCTAGAATTTAAACGTGTCTAGACAATATGTGTCAAATGAGATTGAGAAGACAGAGATCTCTGGGGGACCCTAAGGATGGACACTCCGACATTGTGAATTTTATATGCTGCTCAACATATAAATAGAACTTAGGTGAAGAGACTAGAGATGGGCCCAATTAAAGGAAAATGAGGTAAGAATGCAAAAAGTATCATCAGGTGATACTAATTGTCTAGAGGGTTTGTTCAGGTTGGTAGGTTAGGGAGAGAAAGAAATGAAGTAACTATTTGTATTAATTTCATGAGACTAAATTTGAGGAGGCATTATATTAAAATGATAATGAGGTAATAAATAAATAAAATGAATAGAATAAGAAGAACAGCTACTCATGCTCTGGCAGACCACATTCTTGGTGCTTTACATGTATTACCTCATTTATATTGCACAATAACCCTTTTCTATAATCCCCTCAAACTATGTTGATTACTGAAAATACTGTTACTACAATTAGTAACCTATGCATTTTGGTTTAACTGAACTGAGCAAGTAGTGAGGGAGGCACAAGGAAAAGCAGAGTCAACTCTCAGTTATGCAAGATCTCATTTTCCAAGTTCCTGGAATTCTTGACCCCAAACTGATTATCTGCTTCCCATCCATCTGCACTTTCCCCAAAGGGGCATAAACTATGAGAGAGGAGCTAAGATTGAATCATTAAGTGAAATGCCTGTGATCATTGCTTGGATTAACATGGAGGCATTTAATTTATTTTTTATTTGCTCCCTCTGCCATATTTCTTGCGAGCAATCTAGCCATGTTTGGTTTAATAACGCCATATTTTTTCTAATCATAGACACTTTGATGCAATCTCTTGATCTAACCACAGGTGTCAAAGGAAGGTTTTTACACTATTAAGTCACCACTACCACCTGGCATCTGACAATTTTAAGACTTTGTAGATTTTAAGTATGCCTGACTTTAAGAAAGGTTTAATGGTGGGAAAAAAAAATCTGTTTTGGAATCTATGAAAGTGAATAATAATGGCTTACAAAGATACAAGTAGACCTTGTATCATACAAGTAGACCTTCCTCATACTGATGTAAACTGACTTTGTTTATCAAATATATTTAATATAAAGTTATGATGTAAAATATCAGTTATTAAAATATGAATTATTAAACCCTTATAAGCATTTTAAGTCAGGAACTGACCAAGCAGTTTGTCTACACTATCTCGATTAATGCTGTACCCCAGATCCTTTAGTCTTGTTTGTTTTGTGTTATTTATGCTGTTCATTTTGTCTTTCATCTAAATATCAGAGTTTAGGCATCTCCTCCAAACCTCAGAAATGGTCTTGGAATGCACTTTCCTGAATACATGACCTGTCCTTTCACCTCTTTCCCCCAGACATTTCTTCCTCTGTGCATAAATCATTTCTCCTAAAATTCACATTCATGCACATCTCCTCAGACCAACTTTTAAAGCTAGTTTCTAAAAGTTTGATTCCCTGGACTATTGCTTCTGTTCTGGTGTAACTTTAAAACTGCTCATCCATTCTAAACTTTGCTCTGTTCCTGGAATATAGCCTTAGGGGCAAGTTGTGCTATTTCTATGAGTCAAACTCTGCCCTTCAACAAAAGTCAATAGGTACACACTTTAGCAAGCTAAATTTACTCTACCACCATATAGGTCATTGTAACGGCTAGTTTGTAAACCATGGTTTTTACAGAAATGGATTATTAGAAAAGAAGAATAGAAGTAAGGAATAAAAATAGTAAATAGCTTTCTTCAATCACCCAAGACAGGGCCAAGATGGTATGCTTTGAGAGTCACCAGAAGGATTTCCCTTGGGGGGTGGAAAATGTTTCCCCAGACAAAAGCAAATGCCTGAGGGCATTTGATTAGGAATTGAAGTGGCCATTACCAGTGTTTACCAAGGTCTATTACCTTCCTGGGAGGGTTGCTAGGTAAAATACAAGTTGCTCAGTTAAATCTGAATTTCAGATAAACCAGGACAATTTTTAGAATACGCCAATTACTGTTGTTTATCTGAAATACAAATTCAACTGAATGTCCTGTGTATATACATATTAAGTATATATAATCTGGCAACTCTACCCTGATAATGAGTGATATGCTCTCCAGCCCCAGAAACCAACAGGGCAGGTTGCCAATTCTGACCAGTAAAATGTGAATAGAAATAGTGTGTTGACTCCAGACTGAGGTTGTAAAAGCCCCTACGCAATTTCCCAGTCTGTCTTTTCTTCTGCCATGACCAATACAGAGGTTTCATAACATGTCTGATCCTGGATAATGCAAGAAGTAATCCTATTTATTAAGTGTTGTCCTCTCCTTGCATACCATAAAAAATTCATAGATCCTCAGAGGATTGAAAAAAGGTCCAACTTATGTAAGTTTTGCCTTATATTTGTCTGACTTATCTTTATTATCTTGAATATTGTTTTCTGAATCCCCACTTAGTGGCCCTGACCCATTGGCCCAATGTTGTTTCCTTGCTGTAGACCATTACAGGTATCCTAGCTCAATCCCAGAGAAACAGGGAAAGAGTAACAAATTAAAATCAGTGGATCCTATTTACAATGTTCATAAAATCCACAGAAGACCTTCCTCATACTGATATAAACTAACTTTGTTTATCAAATATATTTAATATAAAGTTATGATGTAAAATATCAATCAATGAATACTTCAGGTATAGGACCAAAACAGTACAAAATAAATACAACAAGGAATGTGAGCCATACTTGATATAGAATATATCTTGATTTTTTTTTTAAACTAAATACCTGATTGACTGAATGAATCAGTGAATGAAAGAATGCAATAAAAATGTCACATCTCTTAGAATTAGTTTTTTCAGGCCTGATTTCTTATGTCCATTACAAGAAGATATTAACCTAGTACTATGTACTCATCCTTTACTCACCTACTGCAAAACAAGGGCTAGAATTATGAAATAAAAATAATTTAAAAATAAACAAAAATAACACCACATCCTAAACTTTCCCCTTGTGAGAGGTGAATAGAAATTTTGTGAGCTTTGGAGATCATTGCAGAGAGGTAGGTTGCTTTGTAGTTAGAATTACATCAGATTGAAGGACAGTATTTTCTCTCACACTCAGTATCAGGACTTGAAGCATGACCCATTCCTGCAAAACTGATGTGGTTTGGTGGTTAATCCAGGGATATAGTACACAACTTTTCTAGAAAGGAATTTCTGAGAATTAGGCTTTGCTTTCCAGCCTGAGGATCACATCTCTGAGCTAAAAGTGCAAATTTGGAGTGAAGCAAAGCCAGTAAATTAAAGTAAGGTACAGAAAGAACTCAGCATATGAGAACCAGACCACCAAACTCAGTTTAAGAACAGAAGGGAAGCAATTCAGCCATGGTTGAGGCTCATGGACCAGAACAAACCTTGGATTAAGGAAGCAGAGCCTGAGCTGGGATTCAAGGGTCTCTGATTTCCTGTGCTGGAGGTTTTTGCCAATCTGACCCTGCCTTCTAGTAGAAGTCTTATGAATACAGCTCCCTGCTTTCTTGATGATCTCTAAACAAAGAGAGGTACATTAAAAAGAAAAAAAAAAAAAAAAA